>NW_026694221.1:0-442500 GCF_021218885.2 Marmota monax | reverse complement strand
AATATAAGAAAACATACAACAAAATATTTCCTCAAAATGCTTGATACAATTAATAATGCCTTTACAACTAGGTCTAAAAGAGATGAGTTTATATGCTAACTTTGAAATGTGAAACAATTCTTATCAATGTTTAAATATATAAAACAAAATTATTAAATAGATACAGTGGATAAAGAAGTAAAGTAATCATCCTTCCTAAAGCTCTTTAATTAAATGATAGTAATTTTTCTTCCATATTGTCTAGGATATTCTGGCACATACAAGTAAACAAGCAACTTAGTACAAAATTGAATTAGGAAGTAATGTCATCTTATAGAATGCTTATGTACAGTCACTTAGGACAGGAAAAAGATGAATCTCAATAGAATCACTGGAAATTAAGTTTTAAATAATCCACTATGAAAATTTAATTAATAAAGAAATTGATATTTTTCTCACTTAAATTTTCAACTACTAACAATCATTACTAGCCTTTTATTCTTTCTTCTCATCCCCTCAAATACCATACAATGAAACTGTAACACATATAGTGTTCTAATCACTAACAAGCAAAACCTTGATTAGTTTATTTTACTGTGAGTATAATTAATCTTAGAAGATTTATTTACAGTTTTAAATTTGAAATTCTATACTTACAAGAATTATTCCCTGGGGGAGGGGAAATGAACAAAAATGCAAACAACTTCTATTTGTAATTCTCTCAACCAAATAGAGCTGATAATGAAAACTAAAAATATGTTTACTATCAGTAAAGGTATTTCTACTGTCCTTCCTCTTTTCAGACTCTTCCAAATCTCAGCTTTAGAATATCTCAACATCATCTTCTTCATCTGATTTTTTCCCCCCTAGAAGCTAGGTAGATTTTAATCTTTCTTTTTACCTGGGAGGATCTTCCAAAGGTCAGTGCAGAGGGATCAGTATAGAAAAGTCTTAAAGAAGCAAAATTTGCCTTACATTTGTATCATGTCTTTAGTATCTCCTCTCTAAAGACAATGTAGTATTTTTACTATTTCTCTGAAGATATTCATGAAGCTCATAGCAAAGTTTCCCCCCCTAATTTCACATAACAATGGAAAGACTAAAACACAGACTTGATTGGACAATTCTTCTGATAAAATAACCAGTACTGATGTTCAGGTACTTGCACAGTGGCATGCTGAACAAAGTAGAAGCATGAGTTTTCAGTTATATGGAGAGCAAGACACACATACCCAAAGACCAACGTTAAATAAAAAGACACTTAACTCAGTGACTAAATCACTGATAAACTTACTGTCATGTGAATGCAAGAAGGATAGATCATGGAAGGGAGAAATAATAGTAATATTTTTTGGACCCCAAGACAAAACAAACCCTAGATCAATATGTTGGATAGATTGGAGGAAAAAAGCCACAACAAGAGACAAGAATGTAAGTGATAAATGGAGATGAAAATCATAACAGTACAGATTTGAGAAAACAGTGATAAGGCTCCCTAGTCTCCTTGATTTCAGGGGATGCAGTTAGAAGAATTATTAAGGCCAGGAAGCCAGACACTTTGCCAAAGCTTTCACTGTTTTATACAATCCTCAAACCAATTCTGTAGGTAGCTATGTCCTTTCTCACAGATAAGAAAAAGATGGATTTAAGTATCTTGCCTAAATCTCCTGAAGCAGGTAAATGGCAAAGCCCAAAAAATAAACCTGGTTTGGAGGATATTCTATGACAGGAAATAATGTGTGACTTAATTCCTTATGTGATTTTCACTTCCTAAATACCTTTAAACAGTTTTTATGACTTTATTAAATCAGTGATTTGGGAAGATTGATATGGGTGTTTGAAAAAAGAACTTATAATGTATTCACATTTGCAAAAGAGAAATTTATACTTAAAAGGTCTTTTGCATGTCTCTCTCAAATGAAATGATTCAATCCTTGTGACATATATTTGTTTTCATGTGATCTCAGCTTCCCATAATTATGCTAAAAGTCAACTGACTTGCAGAAAGATTTCATCAGGTTGAGAGAAACTCTAAATCTTGGAGAGTAAAAGAGAAAATATAAGAACCACATGCCTATTTTGCTTCTTTTCATTCTGAAACCTAAACAACCCAGAGGACAGATAAGGTGTGAATGAGAAAATTATATTATCCTGACATCTGTTGGAAGTCTCATTTAACTAAAAGCGTTTCATTTAATAAATTTATTTTTTGCAGTGACAGCGTTTCTCCTAAATAATAGGAAAAACAATAGTTAGTGATTGACCATTTGATGATTTGGAAATGATAATCTTTGGATAAATTATTCACTTTATTATGTATTTTAACTTAATAATGAAACATAAATAAAACTCATGAATTCTAAAGCTCATAAGAGAATGAAATGCATTGTCCCAAACAAGACACTTAGGATTTTCACAATGTTTTGAATCAATTACTTCATACTGGATATGTTTAAGAAAGCATCCAAAGGCAAGATCTGAAAGTCCTGATGAAGAAAACACTGAAAGAATGTGTGTGATCTTGCTGAAGGACAGTAGAAACCACAGAAACATCCCATGGCTTTGGAGAATCAAATATCTAGAGTATGGTGTATATTATTATATACATTATATATACAACCAAAAAAGGTTTTGCTGGAAAGCGAATTAAAGGATCAGAGACTTTCTTTTATTTATTCAGTTAGCTTTGGCAAATCTATATCTGAATCTGTTTCTCATGTATAAAGTGGCAATAATACTATCTGCATTTAAAGTGAACATCAAAGTATATCACATGTATATAATTAGATTATAAACTAAATACAGAAGTGCTATGAAAGATTGTTTTTGTTAATCTTTTTTTTTCTAAAATAATTCTCCCTTTTCACTATTTCTTTCCAAAAATCTCTTAGATAGGGAAGAATTCACCTGTCCCTATTTGTTCTCATTTTCTTTCTTCAAGTTCTATCAGAGACTTACTGTCAAAGGAATGTATGTAATAGACACACGTATGCCTGTGAAAATGAATGCTCTGAAGTAATGGAATCTTCAAATGTAAGTAACATACAAACTTTGATAAGCACATCATAAGATTTGACCTCAACATGAAAGGGAAGAAAAGCAATAACTGCATTCTTCTGTCATAAAACAGAGCTTCTAATGGATGTCTAAATTGTAGTCTCATGGCACAAAAGGCTAACTGGAACATGGCTTCATAGATTTCAGGTTTCTATCCACAAGACACTTCCATTCAAATGGAATGGGACTAGATTAAGAAATAATTCAGAGTGAATTTTCTTGGGAAACTAATCACCAAACCAATGTAATACCTTTAACAGCCTTGTAACTGTGCAATTCTGTGCCCAAATGACAGTGTTCAGAACTGAGTGGTACTTTCTATTTCATCAACTATGGTGAGACCACACTGAAACTTGCCTTTATCCAAGCAAAGCAGAGTATCTCCGCCCAAGAAAACTGGAGGGATCTCTGGGGAAAATAAGCAGGTTACCATGTTCCTCAAAACATCTGAGTCATGCATACTTATTAACAACTAAGATAATACTCAAGAAGTAATCCTCACTCTGTAATCAATGACATCACAGATAAGGAAAAGTCTTCCAGAATGGACAGTAAGAAAGAGGACACTCCTAGAGAGAAATGAAAGAGAATGTGGAGAGTAAATTCTTCCCTTCAGAGAAGAGAAAAATGAAAGCTTGGAGTTTAAGAATAGAAAAATCAATTATGCTTGGAAATTCAGATTTGGTACTGTTGAAGTGAGCTTAAGTAGCTCAGTTTTTTTTAAGAACTCAGCACTTAAGAAGCCATATTAATTTTAATAAGATGAAATCAACTTCAAATATTCCAGGTCATTGGTACAACCTCACTACTAAGGTCCTTTTGGAATTTGAATCTCCTCGGCAGCAGCAGCAGCCTATTTTCTACCATGTCTAGCATTAGCATTTCAGATACAAGAAATGATGAAAGAAACCCCATAGATGTCTTCAGATTAACTTTGGTCATCTGAGCAAGTTAATGAGTAACTGATGCCAACATCAGTTGCTCATGTAAGTTTGTAGAAGTTTCTGGGTTCCTTCACAAAAAATAATTAGTTGAACTTTGAGGTTCTCACAAACTACAAATTTGTGCTAGGCCAATTTATAGTCAAACTACTCAATAAAATATATCTTAAAATGTACTTATTACTTTATAACAAATGACATCATAGACAAAGGAGTTTCATGTAAAGTGTACAATAATAAAGAGGAGATTCATAGAAAGGAATGGAAAATATTTCATGCTCAAGAGATTCCTCTTAATAGTGTACACATTTCTCTGGTAAAAAACAAGCATTGATGTTTTATATCTGTACTTACAAGCAACTGTTTTTGCATGTATGAAATTACGTTATCATCATATATGAATAGCTATATATCAAAATATCTATTTTATACAAAAAGGACAATAATTTTTATAGGAAAACATTGCCTACAACTCAAAACACTTAGAAAATTGAGGTTTAAAATTAAATTTTATAATTCAGTCAGCACCATGTGTAGAATTAATAAGAAAGAACTATTAAAATAAGCTTCCCATCTGAAAAAGTGTATGTGCCCAGGCTGGGCTGCATACAGGGAGGCTCTGTAGGATTCTGCCACTTTCTTCAGTACATGTTTGATAAAGACAAATTCAGGAGCTATATTTACTTGAGAGTGTCTCTCCTGGGTCCATGGAAGGAAACAAGGAAATGTGAATTCTGCCTTTCAAGCCTCATTTCCCTATGGATTCTAATTGAATTATGCCTTAATGGGCCCTTGTATAGTACTAGAGCAGCTTTCTTGAGACAAAGAGACATAACATGTTTCAGGTAGAAGTTTTAGAACACTCTGGTCCACTCTAATATTCCTGAGGTGTAGAAATGTCCTTTGCCCACTATGTACATGAACCTGCCAGGTAAACAAACCAGATATTCTGGGCCGGGGGGGGGGGGAATGTAAATCAATAGGGAGATTGTTTTGGGGGAACGGTGTGGTAACTTCCAACTCTAAAACTATTAAGTAAC
Source organism: Marmota monax (assembly GCF_021218885.2). Taxonomy (NCBI): domain Eukaryota; kingdom Metazoa; phylum Chordata; class Mammalia; order Rodentia; family Sciuridae; genus Marmota; species Marmota monax. The sequence goes on along the minus strand of NW_026694221.1, from coordinate 437,483 downwards.
TTTGAATAATTTTGCCACCCACCTTAAACCTCAAATTTATTACTGACTAGTTGGCTTTGCATGTGCATTAGTACAGATTATTAACATGATTGAACCCTGTTCCTTAATAACAGAATCTTAAGAAGAAAAAAAATAAAAAGTCATGCAACAGTGTTATGGGAGAAAAACCAAAGTGTGCACTGAAGAAGTCTAACTTTATCTCTGCTCAGCAAAATGTGGTAGGAGACATAGTTTAAAAAAGTAGCATGGAGTACAAACTTGAGACCATATACTGAAGCTCATAGAGCAACAGAGTGCCTCCCCTGAGTATGTGAGATTGAGAGACTACAAGCATGAGTCAGTGTCTGGATAGCCTTTTCTTTTATTGTTTTTGTTTTATTGTTTGTTTTGTTTTGTTTTGCAGTATTGGGTATTGAACCCAGTAATGCTCTAATACCAAGCTACATCCTCAACTGCTTTAATTTTATTCTAAAAAGAGTCTAATTACATTGTCCAGGCTGGCCTCAAACTTGAGATCCTCCTGTCTCAGCCTCCGCAATAGCTGGGATTACAGGTGTGCACCACTATGCCTAGCATAGCCCTTCATTTTTAAACATGGAAATATCTAAGGGAGCCCAGAAGGATAGACTGCTTTCCTCATTACAATGATACTACTGTTCTTTGTTTTCCATCATCCCCAGGACCCTGGGCTCAACACAGGAGATCCATTGAATACCGCTCAACAGATTCCTCTCCATCTACCACTGCAACAAGCCTCACCCACAGCCTTGATGTCTTTGCCTTGTATGAACTGGCTGGAAATATGTTCCCCATATTTTCAAAGAGCAGTACTTTTTTATTAAATAATAGTAAAAGGGTTTCAGGAAAATGTAGAACATTTTCTTAACATATAATTCTTTATAGCATCATTCAATTTTACTAATCTATCTTTAATTTATCTGAAACATGAAAATTACATAGGAAAACTAGAATAATTATTTTAGATATTTGTTATAATTTCGCTGTTCACAAATCCAAAATTATGTATTGTGTGAAATATTGAGATTTTAACTTATTGAAAAAAATGTGTCAATGACTAATTTCTATTTAATGAAGAATTTAAAAGTACTTTTTAGATTTAGGTTCAGAATTTGTTAAGGAAAATTTGAATATGTCAGATAAAAGCCATGTGAATGCATCAACAAACCATGGATAATTCTGCAAATCGCAACTCTTAGAACAGTCCTGGGACAGAGTAAACTCTCAGTAGCACTTACATTATTGTTACCAATATGATGATAAACTTACCTCATGTACCATTCTTTCAGATGAGAATGTTCCAAGAATAACCCTTAACTGCACAATTAAGGGAGCACTTCCAGATTAAAACAAAACAAAACAAAACAAAAAACAATGCACTGAAGACGTGATTATTGACAGGATCAACAAATAAGAAACCAGTAGTCATTTGTACCATCTTCTGAACCATTCTAAGGACCAGAAGTTTCCAGAACTTCATCTCCAGGCTCATAACAACTCAACACCTCAGACATTATTGTCGCCATTTTTAAAAAGCACCATGCCTGTGAGAAGTAAGAGCTAAACAAGTGGAGAGTTGAGGATTTGGGAGGAAATGCTTAACAAAAGGGGCCCAGGAGCAGTGGAAATAGCAAATTGAAAACAAATACTAACATTTTTCCTTTTCTTGATGTTTTGTGCTTTGGGGCAAGAATTTATAGAAGCACCTACTATGTGTCAGGTATCAGTAAAATCCATGAATTCTGTCATAGTCCCTTTTACTCTTTGCTGCCTCTCATGCTCTTCTTTTGATTAGAATACCCTTCTCTCCTTCTCCCTCCCCAGCTCCATTCATTCTTAGAGTCTGCACTTTAGCATCATCTCTTCCACACAGTTTTCTGTAATATACCTAGTCTCCTTGGAACACTTAGTGTGCCAATAGCAACCACTGCTACCACACAATAATTATTTCTGTTTGATTGTCTTCCTAATTCCTTGGGATGAGGAAATGTTCCTCACACTGCCTGCATGCCACACCTGTGTTTAATTAATAAATATATACATGAATGAATGAAAGAGGAATTAATAATTGCACAGAAAAGAAAGATAAATTAGCATTTCAAGTAAATGGGCCTTTTAATGACAATCTAATACACTATTTCATTTAGGATGTATCTTAACTGGAGTGCATTATAAAAATTGTTTAATATTGCTTTAAGAGGCAAATTGTTTATTTAGAATTAAATAATTAAATGTTAAAGTTAGAAATGAAAGTTCTGTTTCATTTAATTGTCCTCATACTATTCACATGATTTTTTTCATACTTTTAGTAATTAGAAAAATGTAAATTGGCCTTAAAGCCAAGAATAAAAGAAATATCATGAATAAATATTATCTAATATTTCTACACTATTCCCTTTTAATAATCAAATCACTACAATAAGAAAACAGCAATATGTAGTTCATATAATTAGCTCTTGAAATAATTAGGGTAAGGGGTGGGAGTCATCAATGAAACACACACATTGTTGTCTAAGTTAAACCAGAAATTCTTGATGACTAACATTAATTGAGAAAAGACAAGCTAAAAAAAATTCCTATGTGAAACATTAAACAAAGTTATCTGATGTTTATGTTTTTTTCCTTTAATAATTAATGGAATGCAAATAGTCAAGGGAGGCTTCAGTTTTGCATTGTAACTAACCACCATTATAAATGGCAGTCAGATGTTTACATAATACCCAGAACCTTTCTGTATGGAAGGAGGTTACAAATCTGCCCCTTTTCCCTGTTCAAAGTCAAAAATAATGGTGCCTGATCCCCAGAGCATTCACTGCAAGAACTGTTTGCATATTCAGTTATTGTTTCTGCTGCGTCAGTCATCTGTTGAAGTTCACTCTAATGTGGCCCTGATCAATTCTGCCAGCTGTGCTTAAGTGCTGTTTACTATAATAACATCACACTGCATTCTTATTTGGCAACAACAGCTATGACAGCACCTAAATGCATTGAGAAGCCAAGATTTTTATCATGTACACAGATCAAATTGAAACTGTTTACAGAGGACAGTGCTGTTCTATTTCTGTCCATTCTAGTGAATACCAAGAGCACAATAACAGCTTTGCAAAAACATTACTATTCTGCCCTTTCTAATAATTGACAATCTTGTTGATCTAAATTCTTCATAGAATACAGGAATTATTTTATAATTATACCTTATAATCTTGACCAAATGGTAAGTATCAAAGCATGTTGATTTACTCAAAATAAACCTTCACCCTCTAGCATATCCTGATGTAGAGTATCGCATATGTAAACTACCTAAAAAATGTTTGTCCTCAAAAATATGTAGCACCCATGGCTGTAAATATGAAAGTGAAAAGTCAAAAGTTGATCTTTTGAAAATGTAATAGATTATGGGTAAAACATGTTAAAACATATGGCTTCTTATCTATAATAATAATATATTTCATCTCATATTAAACAATAGGCAAATTAAGCCAATATGTAATAAATTAAAAAATAATATTTCTAGGCAAAACTTATATAGTTATTGTGATCAAATTTGTTACTCTTCATTCTTTATTTAAAACCTTTATATTTGAATTCTAAAATTATGTCTGATCAAATTTACAGCAATGTTTATTGAGATTTTTAAAAATATTCTCATTTATATTTCTGCTACTCATTTAATATTCCCTTTAAAATAGATATGATATAGATAAAAATACTTGCTGGGGAAAAAAATGAACAAGTCACTGAAATGCCATTTTCTCAGGTTTTAATCCTTCTAAAGCAATAGAAAATAAGTGGACATTTTTAAGACTAGCATAGAAGACATATGGATAACTTAATACAAATGCATGTCATAGCTCAAAACACTTTGAAAGCTCCTTCTGAGCTATTTTAGCACATGCTGTGAATGTGTAGTAACAATAGTGCACAATCCTGTGTTAAATACAAAAGATATTTGCATATTTAGTTCTTTTCAACTGTCAATTTAAAAATATATATATATATAGTTTCTCTAAAGTACTATATTCTTGGTTTTCAGTAGCCACAATTTTTACATTAGTGTCTATCAAAATAGTCACCTACTTTGACATTATTCAACTTTTTAAATTGCATTTAAACTCCTGCAAACTAGGAACTTATCTCTCTTCCTTTGATCTTGCTTAGTTACTTAGCTACAGCTGAAATTTAGTTACTGGGAATTTAAGGAACTCATTTTCTTAAAGACACTTTTATATTTGTACTCTTTAGTAGATAATAATTATTTCCCCAAACAAAATCTTCATTCCTGCTTTTTTAAAGAAAACATGACATTCTATTAAAATCATCAGGTTGCTAGTAAGAATCCAAAACAAAAATAATTCATTCAAACTGTTTAATCTGTCCTTGGAGATTGACAGTATCTTTTTATATTTTTGAAAGCTCTTTTAACACAACTGATATTTTAGTGTGGGAAGAAACTAAAAGCTTTCTACATATAAAAGTTCATCTTTTACCTCCTTACTACCATCAGATAAAAGCAAAGAAGCTTGAAGCCACAGCTCAGGTATACTAGTCCCAGAGGAATAAGCTCCACGCTTCAGCGTGAAGACAGGCAGCAGGTGTGAGCAGTGATTAGAAAAGAGCAATGATATACATGGAAAGCGAGCTAGAGAAGAGTTAAACCTAACATATTAATGGTACTCTGCATGGGGTAACAGAAAGTCCTTCTGTTACTATAAGTGAAGCCTCCCCGGCTAGAAAAATAAGTGAACCACCGCAAATATTGTAGTGACTGTCCTGTGAATGGATTGCCACACCAAATGACAGAACTCTCTCAATTCCACTTTCCAATAACTCCAAGGCACTAGGGATGTGACAGCATGATGAATACCACAACAGACAGCTCCAATATGGTACCATTTTACCAGATCAATATCTCACTGCAATATAAGAAAAAAGGAGCTGATATTAGTCTACACAGTGTATTACAGATGAGGTACATTTCTTCTTACTGCACTCATGCTGAACCAAAGCAATAATTCATAGATCCCTTAAAAGGTTCGTGCACCACCACATGCAAAAAAAGCCTAATCTTTACTTCAACATCTGCTTGCAGATATAACAGCTTAAAGCAATAAGTATGCAAGTTTTCAAGTGTCTTTTTATCTATCTTTTTATCTGGATATATAAATAACAAAGTTGATATGTTTAAATTCCAAAAATACACAAACATTCAAAGATTGCTGACACTGTTCTAGTGACAGTATGAAGAAAATTAAACTCTATGTTTTACTACCAGCCCACCTTACTCCCTTCATAGGTGGAGGAGAGCTTTGGAACTTCCCACATTTTGAGTATTTGAAATATAATCAATTCTCAATTACCTGCAATGGTTTATTCTTTTTTGAATTATTCCACATTTCCTTTTTAAAAGAAAAGTCACCAGGATCAGCTATCTCTAAGGCTGCCAAGAGTTCTAACCCATGCAATAAGAAATATTAGTTGCTATGTGTACAAATCATTACAAAAGTAATACAAAGTAATTCTCATGCCATAGTCAAATATAAATGGCTAAATGCTTTACTCTTTCAAAATATTCTAATTGGTTCAGCCCACAGGTGCAAGAAGATACCAAATAGCATAACTAAATGAGAAGTCACCTAATTCTGATTCTATTTGATTGGTGATTATCTTCTTTAATGCACTCTAGGCATCACCTATTTGAATATTTCCTTTCATTTTCTCCATTTCCTCTTTATTTTTCACATCTTTCTTCAAGAAAAGAAATATTTATTTTCTGAAATAAAATTCAAAATTGATTGAAAGCATTAACTAATGCTTTAAAATAGAGGAAGTCACAGTCAGCTCTCTGATTAGTGTTTCCTCTCTGATCATGACCATTTCCCTTCTGGATCCACCCATGGGTCTTGATATGAAGACCCACATGAATATCCCTACAAATTTGAGATAGGCTTCCAGGCTCCTGTCCAACTACCAATACTAATTTGAACCCACTTCCTCTGTTCCAGGCCATCCCATCTTCCATACCATGCAGTGAAGTATCTGCCCTGTGGTATTCAAGGGTCTTAGGAAATGGGAGAGTTAATCCACTACAGAGGGATGCTCATTCCCAATATTATCCTAGATGCTGCCAATGTGAACTATGAAGTAGGTCAGCACTGAGTTTTGTTTTGCAGATGAGGAAAATGAGGTTTATTGAGGTTAAATGGCTTAGCCTGTTGACCCAACAGCTGTCAGAATTTAGTAACCGTTCTCTGGGCCAATGCTTTTCAGCCCATATTTTGTAATACCCCAGGGTGTCTCACATTTCCGAAAGTATTTCGTGAAATTCTCAAACAATATTCAATTCAAGACAAATATAGGCCAAATAATATCTTCCAGACATGACCAGGAAAAATATGTCACAGATACACAGCACATCACAACTCTACAAATCCCCCCAAACGCCACTATCTGGAATCTCACTGCATTGCAGGTGAGTCATAAAATCAAAAAAAGCAAAAGAGGTGGAATAATAAGGCAAGTATATCACCAGTTATTCAATATTTTTTTCATTTGCTCATATCACTTTTCATAGTATCCTAGCCAGTAGAAGGGCAAAAAGACCATAAAGAAAATCAGGAGATTCTTTTTTATTCTTCTATTTGGAAATTAATGAGAAAAAAATGATTAACTTTGTGCATCAGTTGTGTTTTATCATAATCAAGGTCACTACACATACCAAGAGGTTGCCTGGAAACCACTTGGCTATTATTGAATAACAGTATTTAAAAGAGTTACCACTAATATCTCTCCAGCTTTAGGAGATTTAGTTTTAGTTTTTGTTTTTAAAGCAGATGTTAGTTAAGTATAGTATAAAGAAAACTCTTTTTTAAAAAAAATGGATATTTATTAAACTACATCGTACGTGAGTTGAGGAAACAGAAAGATATTTTGAACACTAAAGTTATCATATAGTTAGATGCTTAACAATGGAGCCAATGGAGATAGCAATGGCGAAAATAAGCTGTTTAAGAAGCTATTTTCACAGGAACTGTTTGCTTCAAGTTTAAATTGTTCTACCAGAGGGTCAGCCAAAATCAGTGTTAATTTTATTATTAGGACCAAAACTAGTAGTTAATCTTAACTCTTTCCCTTTTCGATAGAGGAAACTGAGGTCCAAAACTGTGAATTGCTTGGCTAAGGTCCCAGATAGTGGTAGAACTAGAAAGGTCTCTAAGTGAGATGTGACTTACTAGATTTACAAATGGCACCCAGATATTCAGGATTCTATGGCTACTAATGGTGTTCTGGGCTGCAATACATATATCCTAAACTTCAATTATGGAGACTAAGAAGAAATAACATGGCCATCCACATCTACAAGAGCAGGTTTTAAAATGGCCAATAGTTTTTTGCTTTCCACAAATTAATGTCTAAGAAAAAAGGCAAAATTTTATACTGTCTTCAAATTTAATTGGGTCTATCACTTGCCTATCTTTCTTCTTTCACATGTATTTCTGAAGCATTTATTTTAATCATAGCATTAGAAACAATCATCTCTGTTTCTAAAAATGCAAACCCTTACATTTTCAATAACGTTACAGCAAAATAATGAAATGGAATATTCACTGAAGACCACAAATTTATTTGTTGAGATGGAAAAATTATGAAAATACTAAACATTAAAGCAATGGTAGAAAAAGTAGAAAAATTTTAAAACTCACAAATACCAAAAATGCCTGAGTATCAGATATTTAACAGTGTACTTGGACTGTATCAGAGATTTCATCTTTATTTCCTTAAGCCCTAATAGTTTAGGGCATAAGTGTGTTTAACATTCACACTTACCATTTGTCATTTCAATACTTGTATTTCTGAAAGGAATTACATTGTGGTTGAAGGTTGATTTTCTAAACAGTGAAAAAAAAACATTTTAAAGATATTGCCTTGAATGATATGGCCAAGACACTATTAAAATTCAAGAAAATAAGGATTAAGATATAGTAAGTTCCCTTTAACTGCATAAACTCACAATCTAATAAGGGAGGCCAATACAGAAAGAGCTAATTACAATACAAAACAGTCATTTTCAAGATAGAAATATAAATTAAGAATTTTAAAAGCACAAAAGCATTTAAAAATAACAGCATCATGTGATCTGCAATTAATTTAGAAAGTTTGTTTTAAACCAAGAAAGGTTGAATGTCTGATTATCATAGAAATATCAAATTGGGATATGTTTACCTGGCTGCTTTTCACTTGTGAAATGACATAGTGAATTTAAAGGATCAGGAGAAACAATGGCTCACAGAACAAATTTGTAACAAAAACTCATATACTGCCACTGTTTGATTTCTTGTTAAGTAAAATTCAATGCATAAAACATGAGAAATAGGTATTAAAAGTTTCAGTAAGAATGTAACACACGTTTGAAGCTTTTTGAAAGGGCTTGTTATTGACATAAAGCAAAAATAGTTTATTTAGCTTGAATAATTAATATTATGCCTCAGTAACTCATAATAAACATGCATTCAATTAAATGTTAAAATATCACTTAAATCAATACATAGCAATTCAAGACTCAGGATCAAAAGGAAAATTAAGAAAAACTGTTTTAATGCCCTAAATGCCATAAGCAGTAGATCAAGAGCAATATAAGGAAATGGTTTGATTTTTTTAAAGCTTTTTTTTTTTGAGGCTTTAGTAAAAATAAATGAACCAGTGGCTAAGTCCAGGCTCTGTAGAGTTTCTTGCTGTCTAGTCTCAGCAAATCACTTAACCTCTCTAGGGACTATTTTTCCTAATCACTGAAATGGGTGTAATAAAACCAACCTCACAAGTCTATTTTTGAAAAGCTGAAAAGATTGTGAAAGGTGCTTTGAAACTAGCAATTCAGTTGCTGATAATCACAAGGGAACTTCAATGCTTTTCAGGAATGACTCATTGAAGTGGATTTAAGAAGATGCAATCTCAAATTTTTGAAATTCAGGATTGCAATTACAAAATCTATAGAAACATAAGGATATGCTATAAAAAGTGTATGCAGAATTCATAGCCAATATATGATTTCAAATATTTTAAATTCACCTCTTAAGATATCATCCCCTGAGAGTGTTACAGATTCGGCTGTGAAGCAGTCTCTTCATGGGGGAAAACTCAAAGTTGGCTAAACACTGGTTAAGGTATGGGTAACAGCTCTCCAGAGAAGCTGCCAGGTTTTCTTTAGAGACTGATAAACACTCAGTGTATGTCAAGTGTGATGTGTTTATTTAAAATAGAATGACAGAAGCAGAAATAGATTTTCATGTAAAGGACTGCCAAAATTAGTATTTTTAAACTAATAATGCTATAAAGAGACCAATGCAAAGATCTCCATAGGTCCCTGAAGAAACATACAGAGTAAGAACTGAGAAGCGAACCACAACATATTTTCTGCAGTGTAAATGGATGTTAAATACTGATAAAAAGCCTTCAATACCTTTCTGAATGTGTCAGCTCAAGTGATGAGAGACAGCTAGAAAATGCAATGCAGTCACTAGCAGGGCATTCAGATCCTGAAATCTTTTTATAGAGAAATACCCCCTAAATGTGTATAATTACTTAAGTAATGACCTCAAATACCTTGAAATGCACCTTTAATCACAAACCAGCATCGCCTCTCCCTGAGGTTGATGCATCTGAACAAGAATATGAATCTGAATTCTTAATGGACCTGCTGAAGTTAACAAATAAATGAAAACAGGTGAGTATAAATATCTGCTATATTAAAAGATGACTGAGCAGCATATAATTTCGACCAGTAATTCTGTGCCCCTATTGAAGTTTAAATTAGTACACCATTAATGCGTGCTTTGGAGAAAGTTATTATGTACCTTGCAGCCTGCAAACCAGTGAGCTCCCCCCACCCTTTCCCATCAAGTTGTTGCTATTCTTTGTCTTTTTTTTCCTGTGGTCCTGTTTAAATTCTCACCTTGCTCTGCCCTTGTCATCAAGTCGTTCAAGCACAAAGCAGGGAGCATGGGGAGTGTTTACTCATTTCCCAAGTCCATTATCTTACACATTAATCACTGGTCTGGAACTTTTGGACAATGCTGAATCTGTTACCTTTTTTTTTTTTTCCTTTCTTCCTTTTTCTGGCTGCTTTACTTGTGAGTCTGACAGTTCACCAGTTTCAAGCTGCACTTATACTTGATGACCTTTTCATCTGATTAACTATTTTTGTCCCTTTAAAAGAAATTAGATGCATTCATAATTCCCAGTGAAAACATAATGAACGTAAAGGTGGAAGTGGAAACCCTAATTTTTCAGCTAGTGCTTTTTCTTCTTGGAAAGACAGCCTAAGAAAGCTAAATATTCTAAATATTGGTTTGTGAAAGAATGTCTTCCTGGAGATTGAGTTACTTCTCCCCGCCACCATCCCCAGGATTACTAAGTGTCATTTCCAAAACAAAACATCAGTGAGAAGTTCTGGTTAACTTTGGAAAAATGCAGATATTTTCAAAATTGACAACATACTTTTTACTCTCTAAAATCGTCAGGGTTATTGCATAATATGAAGGACTGTTCTGAGAATCCAAAGTTTAGCTTCAATAATGATTACTAAACCAAGAGAAATAGATGTAAAAAGCAGGACAGCTGGAGGCTCTTGAACTATAGTTGTCAAAAGATTTGTTTGTGAAACATGCATTTTATTGCCTTGTATGCATGTTATAATGAGGCATGGACAACTGCAACATTACACTTAATGATTGCATTTCTTGTTTCAGCCAGTTTCCTTGTCCTCTTGCAATTAACGTTTTCCCAGATCACCCAAGGCTACTTTGTCAGGGGAAAAAAAAATCTGAAATTCACATAAATGAGCAATGTCAATAGTTTAGAAAGAGTTTACTTAGAGAACAAAGGGCCCTTATGAGGCACTAGTGAGAAGAAATGGGGAAAAAATGAGTCCTCACAATGTAAGCCTTTTCTTAAAGCGACTTGTTATCAAGCAGTTCGGGATAGTCCCTCAAATCTGCATTAAAATGCATTTCATTCCATTGACTCATTTGCATTAATTTCTCCCATTATATCTGAAAATGGCTGAATGTCTACCCAGCACAATGCCACAGCCTATCACAGGCTACCACGGAGGCCCCAGGTGCCAATTTACTCCTCTTAGTTCTTTTCATTCTGTTTGCTGATTCTGACAACTGGAGTTCTCCTCTCAGTCCAAGGGACTTTTCAATTGGATTTGCTCGTGGTGACAAAATTGTTGCTTTGCTGAGAGGAGGGGGTTCTTTGATTGAGCGTCTATCATGCTGCCATGGGAAAGCGAGAGGCGAATGATTCTCAGTGGCTTCTGATTTCCAGTATTTGTTCAGCATTAGGCCCACTTATCTCCAGAAGAAAAAGCAACATGTAGAAAGAAAGTGACAGGCAGAAACACACTCACTTGCTCCTTCATTCTCACTGTGCTCTGTATTCAAACAAGGGGGACCTATTACACTGAAAGCTCCAGATCAGCCTCACTCAATTATCACAGTTAATCCTTATAGCTCTATAAAGTAAATATTTCATTACAATTTCAAATAAACAGTCACCCAATCTAATGAAGCAAGAACTCAAAGTGGCAATGTCATAGAACTCGTTACCGTCATCAAAGGAAAGGACACAGCCTTGTCTACTAATAATGAAAAAATGGATACTGGCATATTTATGAACTCAAGGGTGTTGTAGTTGTAAGGTTTTTTTTTTTTTTTTTTTTTCTTCCCAGTGCCATTGACCAATTTATCTTTCCAAACACAATTCAATTGTCAGAATTCTATTAGTCTTTTTTTCGCCCCCCTCTCCCTTTATTTCTTGGTTTTTCTCCCTGGTCTCTTGGGCTGGGGTCATTATCTTCATCACCCAGTACATCCCCACGCAGCACACTAGACACTTTCAACTCTAAGTTTTCTTTTTCATAAATATCCGAGAATTTTGACATGGTCTTTCAAATTCAAGAAATTCACAGAATGTAACATGATCATTTCCATAATCCATTGTTTCTGCATCAATGTTATCGTAAATCCTTCATCTTGTAGGTCCTTTTATCCTTTATCTTTTACTCTTACACTCGGGGGCAAGAACATCTAAAAATAACTCTCATTTCACCAAATCTTAATAATAATTTGAAAAAAAGCTTGAATTGAATAAAGATAAGTAGATTAAGTCCTTAATCAAATGTTGAATTACCTCTATGCTATTCTAACTCTCATTTTAATCCTAATCTTTGGTCCCTTGGGGAATCGTTTTTCTCAAATTATTATTTTATCCTTCTTATTAAATATTCTGGTAATAATCATTACAGTTTTGCACTTATATAATTTACTCTGTAGGACAGAGGGTACAATGTGTATAATAGGACAATTTTGCCTGCTCTTGTAAGAGCTTATTCAAAAGAGATCCCATGTTACGTAATAAGGCTCAAATCTCCTGTAGTTAGCCAGTGACTTTAAACCCCTCTCTTTTCCTCTTAATTTAAACAATGCTCTATTGACCTATCCTACTGTTTCTTACAAAGTGAGAAGAATCGCCTTGACTTGGTGAAGAATACTTGCAAGCTATCTTTTTTTCTTTCCTCTGGGATTCTTAAATATTTATCCACCTTCAAAATACCACCTGAAACCCAAGTATCTCAAACACCAAAGTGCACACACTAGAGGTGCAGAGGAGGGTGGCTGCTATGTGGGTTCTGTTTCAACAGGTAGAAACAGAACCCAGGATTCTGCATCTTTAACTGGTCACTGGTAATGCTAGTTCCAGGGCCATCCTTTGAGAAGAAGAAACTAAACTACTATATATTGTTCATAATTTTTATAATAAAAGAGGAATAAGGGATCACTAGAATACTATCGAGATGAAGCCATGATTAACATGTCCCACACTCTTCTATCAACTTCATTAATAAAAACACTTAGACCATGGATAATTCAATAGATAATATATTTACTAATAAACTATCCCAAATATGGACAATTTAAATAAGAATGCTTCTAATACTGTTGAACTTAATATTGATAATTGTCTGCTATATATACTTAATTATGAAATCACTATAACCTTAAAGATTTGTAATGTTATGCTAATTATATTAATTACACAGACCAGAACACTCAGATTAAGTGAGGTAAAATAATTGGCCTAGGACAGGGGATGGAACTGGAATCACTTCCTGTCTACAAGTTGACTCTCTGTTCAGGGCAGCTCAAGTTGACTTTACTCCTTCCTGTAACCCGACTTCACTGGATAAGTCTAAGACAATGTATTCTCACAACATATTTTATGGAGGGTTTACAGTGTCCTAGGCCCTATTCTGGACCCATTGCATTCACGTGGAAAAAGAGAAGTAAAGTTCCCACAATCCTAGATTTACTCACTAATTGAAGAACTGAACAAAGGAGAGAGTAAGAAAATGTCACACATGGGTAAGTGCTATAAATAAAATGATTAATATTACATGTTTAAAATGATTCTGGAGTGTATGCGTCTAAGGAGTAGAATCTGTTTTGAATTTTACATTTATAATTTGGTATAACTGTTATGGACTAAATTAATAACGAAATTTTTTTCAGGCAATGGAGGTCATTTTTAAAAGTGCAGACAAAAATAAGTGTTTTACCGCTGGTATATAAAACTGTGCTTACAACACAGATACAGAAAATTTGAATGCTGCTATGTATGGGGATAATCCCCCATATATACTTCTTTGCCTGATAATACTCTCTGAAGTCAATGTCATAGTCATTATCGTTAACAATTATATACCACTTTATTTAATTTTTACTTAAAGCATCCTGCACATATTAATTCTTTTAATAATTATAATTGTTTTGTTGAATAAATATGATGTTATTGTACCATCTTCCAGATTATAAAGCATGCAAAGAGCCAGGTAAGCAATAAATCCAAATTTATGTCATAGATCAAGTATCAAAGTCAAGTTTGAAATCCAGGCAGTCTACACTCCTTAACAATGGGATACACTGCTTCTCATGCTTGTTTAAAAAATATGAAAGTTGTTATAGGTTATTTCCAAGGTCTTTTTGTTCACAAATGCTAATATTTTATAATAATTATTTAAAATTTAAAATCTGAGAAATCAGCCGGTTTGGTTGAAATAGTTTAAGTGCCTAATATTCTTCAGACCTCTGATCAAAGTTATCCTAATCTTAATCTGAGACTCTGAATTACTTTCTTTATATACCTGTGCACAAAAATACTATTTTTTTACAACTAGTAAAAATTTAAATTCATCATTAAACTAAAAGGGATAGGAATGTCATGGAAAAAGGCATATGCTCACAACAGAAAAAGCTGGCCAAAACAGCTAACATATGTTTTCAAATTTAATGCAACAATGAGATTGGAAATACAAATTAACTTTCAATACCCTTTAGGAGTAAAAGGCCCTACTTTGCCAGATTGAAAAATATTTTATTCATTCATTCATTCCTTCAACAAACATTTGTAGAATATCTAGTTTGTGCACAATCACCTTAGACACCAGGACAGAGAGATAAATGACTAAGAAGCAAATATCAGTGTTTGGACACTAGATTATGGATAATTTTTAAAAAGACTATCATCACCACTACAAATCATAATATGAACAATTAGCTTCCTTTATGTGAACTTCATTTTTAACTCATTTTATTCTCAATGCACCATTTAAAATCTCCAGCACTATAATATGCCATGTTGTTTATACAGATTAGCAAACTTTCACACCCATATGTATATCCTATTCAAAGAATTACAGTATACTTAACTCCATCAAACTATAAATGTTGCAATTGCAATAAAGAAAATGTTCAGTAAAAATGCAAAGAATGAAATACATCAACAGCCTACAAAGATTCCAAACTAAAATTGAAAACCAGAGGCAGTGATGAAGACTTGGTATATTGTAGGTCTAGGGATGTAGTTCACTAGGATATCAGGTTAAGCAGTCTTTACACATCTAGTAATTGCTTGGCCTAGGGCTGTGTTCACAGTAGGTGCTCACTCATGGTGTGTTCAGTGCATGAGAGCTTTCTTGGTGCTTCCATACTTTTAGTATCTGAAGCTATGCCATTGTGGTAAACATCTGACTGTTTCATTTCCATTAGGAGGACTCTCTTCAGACTGGCTTCTTCAGCATCTTGACAATTGTTTATATCTTGAAATATATTACTGGTCTTTTAACTTTAGCAACAACAATATAATTAATTATAGTTTCACACCTTTAACCATGCCTCTCCTTTTCCCTGAGTTCTTCTCTTGTCTTTTATAAAAATAAATACTCTGCAAGTATCCTCTTTAGCTGTTTCCTCTAAATCGTCACACCCAGGGGATCCCATTTATTCCAATTCACAATAGTCAAGTGAGGTAATAAGTGATCCCCTATTGATATCAGCATAGTTGTCTAGTCTGGAAACCATCACCTAGCTATTCCTCTGGTAACAAACACAACATCCCCCTAACTATGCCATCTCTTCCTGTTTTTTTTTTTTT
Organism: Marmota monax; assembly: GCF_021218885.2. NCBI lineage: Eukaryota > Metazoa > Chordata > Mammalia > Rodentia > Sciuridae > Marmota > Marmota monax. Next base: position 421,976 of record NW_026694221.1, on the reverse strand, counting down.
TATTACTCTCTTCCTTCTCCATGTAGAAGGGACATACATACATAGAAGACATTACTTTATGATTTCAATTGTCCTGCCAATAAACATGTAATCTGTGGCTGAATTCCATTTGTTACCCCTTAAGGCACCGTCACATGCATTTCCTCTTTTCTCCTTCTCTGCCCACTGTTTCAGTAAAGGTCTTTTCTATCTTCCACATGAACTGTTAAAACAGTCTTCTAACTTGTTTTCTCACCTCCATTTTCTACTGTACTTTTCAATTTGTCCTCCACTTACTTGGTTACTAGAGTTTTACTAACACTATACAGATTTGCTTATATTATACTATCTTAAAAGTCTTCAGCATTTCCCCATTATTTTCAAGATGAACTCCAAACTCAAGAACAAATTAATAGCTGGTCCTGCCAATCTCTCCAACATACTAAGCAGTAATAACAATGGCAATTACTGTATAAGCCAGGCACACTTTGGAAATATTTTCCTATACTATCATATTTATTCACCTTATCTACCCTATGAATTGGGTTTAAAGATCCCCAGTTTTACCAGTAGTGTCCCCAGAGATAACTAACTCATCTATAATATCAGAAACAGAGCCAAGATATGAAACAGATTCCGTCTAAATTAAAGGCCCTTACTCCTAAACATATCCTACTGTCTCCTTGAAATTCTCTATCTACATGTTTCTTCAACCTCCTTTCTGTGGAACCTTCTATTAAGCTCTTAATTCTAACCTAGTATACTACTTTACACCTGGAAGAACATTCAAGTCTATAACCACCTGAAGAAGTGGCCTGGTTCCATTCACTGCTTGATTTTATTAGTTGGTATAACCTGTGGATTGGGCATTGGTATTTTTTAAAAGCATGTCAGGTTTTTCTTAGGTGCAGTCAGGTTTGAGATCTACTGCATAGAAAAATAACTTACTATTATATAGTTGAACCAAGCATCATGTAACCTCCTTTATCCCTGACCCCAATGATTGTTATTATTCCCCTCATGTAATTTTCCATACTGGATGTTTGAGCTCCATGAAAGCAAAAGTCATGGCTCCTGTAAATTTATGTCTAACATGTGATAGGTATGCAGTAGGCCATCAACAATAATTTGTAAACACATGAATAGGACTTGTGATTACTCTTACTGATATTTTATAGGAATTACTAATATCAGAACTCAAATCTAATATCTTGAAATCCCTTAAATTTCTGAATGTAGAGAAGAATAAAAGCCCTGGAGAAAAGGTCTCAATACATGAAATTATTTACCAGGGCTGGGATTATAATTCAGAAGTAGAGCACTTGCCCTCTTGCCCAACATGTGCAAGGCCCTGGATTCATTCCCTATTACCCCATCCTCTATGCACACACAAAGTTTCAGGGTCTCAATTAAAAGTCCAAAAGTCCACCCCAAAGTTATGAGTCATTAGCATCTTGCCAATGTATATGAAAAATTATCATCTAGATAAAGATAATAAAGCCAACAGAAGTCTTGGTTTTTTAGCAATCAACATTCTCCTTTTAAATAAAGTAGACTTTAAAAACTACACCTTTATGCAACTGTCATCTTTTCCCCAAAGACAGAGTATGTTTTCCCAATGATTAATTATTTAATCATAGAGAAATTAAAATATCATATTACTTGGCAATTAAAATATAATATCTAACATTGTTTATCAGTAAACAAATTCAGTGTTTTCAACACAGTGACAGGGGTTTCTAGTATTACATAAATTATTCATATAATTTTTGAGAAAAAATAAATTTTGGAGGCTATTTTCCATGAGGTTTTATTAAAACTTTTATAAGAATCTAAAACTCCTGTATGTCTGGTATCATGTGAAAAATCTAAGTTATATAGTATTTGGAGGGGTGATTTGGTAGGGGAATAAAATACATAAGAATATAAAGAGAATCTGAATGCCCACATAATAAAAATTAATCATGGTGAATTGCTTTGGGGAGAATCATACACTTGACCCACATTGAAGACTGAAATATTAATCCATTTCTATGACAGAGATCAAGCTTCATAGTCGCTTTTTATCCTCCTCATAATAGAAGCAACAGTTGTAAACCATAATGTTATAGTTCAAACAATGCCCCCCCTAAGACTTCAAATTTATTATAGCATTCATCTCCAAGACAAAAGACCTGGTGTAGGAAAAAAGCTCTTTTTAGCAAAAAGCATGGTTGTTATTTATGGCTCAGATGCAAAGAATGAGTTTGGGGAATTTATCAGAGATGAAGGTATGAAATGTTTTAGCTTGTTCTTCTCTCTCTAATCCATAAACCATTTTCTCAGCCACCCAAGTGAATTCTAATGGAACAGGAATGATGAAATAATATTTTCCTAGCCCTTTAACACTTTTTCTTCTGGGTAAGTTTCACTGGGACAAGAAGAATATGGGTGTCTTTCTTTTTTAAAAAATTAAGGATAATGCAAGCAGTAGAAAAGCAATATTTTGCAATGAAATGATTTAGCCTCATAGACAAATTTTAGCATTTCTATGTATTTAACTCTGGAAATTCCTGTTATTATTACTATTAGTATTATTATGGGTAATCATAATTATAATTTCAGAATGTTAAGTATATTCTCATTAAAATAATTTCAATGATATAAGCCCGATTATTGCCTCAAGAATCCTAATGACTTAATCATGGTACTTGACCACTTTAAATGTTTTAATCATTAACTGTATCTTCTTCATCACTCTTTTGAAATAAGACAAGCCACAGTCAAAACAAAGATGACTTTTAGATTTCCTACTTTCTATCTGCTCTTTTTGGAATGAGTGTAAAGCTACAGAAAAGATGTCTGGGGTAGAGGCGCAGCTCAGTGACAGGGCACTTGCTTAGCATGCACCAGGCCCAGGTTCACTGTGCAGCACAGCACATGCACATACAAAAAGTTTATTTCCTTAATGATAAGACCGGAGAGAAGCTCCATGCAGGTAGGAAGGTTTGAGACATGTCTTGATGTCATGAAAAATGCATTCCTTATTCTTACTATAGCTTTCACTAAAATGAAAACATATTCAGTAAATGTAACTAGAAAAAAAAATGTAAACTGTGTATTATTTGCATTCAAGAAAGCAAGATGTTTATAGCTACAGTTTACTCACTTTTAAAAGTGTTGTACTTATGGTACTGTGATCCTGAGCACAACAAGTAAGCTATTCAGATGCCATTTTTTTCTTTTCTAATTCAAAAAAGACAGGCAATTTCAGAACAAAATAAGGCAGCTAGAATAAAATATGGAATAATCTTTAAGCTGAAAACCTTTCCTGGCATTGTTTGATAGATGTTATACTACTTCTAAGGTTGGCCAAATTCCTTTAAATTGTTCAAAACAGCTCAAGGAAAATGTGGACTCTATCTAGATAATTTTTAACATCATAATTTGTGGAATTAAGAACAATCCGCCACTGAGTTATTTGACACCACACTTCTGATGGCACTCTTTCTGAGTGTTGGTGCTTTTCTCCCCCCTAGTTTTGATACTATAATTCATTTGCTACAATTTTCATATGTATTATACTACTTTATCTTCACATAGGAATAAAAGTTAATTAGTTTCTATGACGACCTGTTCATTAAACATTGCAGTTCTTTTGGATTTGTAAATACATTCTAACTTAGTATTCAGAATGCAATGTGGGTAAGCATACAGAACAAAGAGTGTGAGTTTGTTTGCAGTGAAGATAGACTGGGAACTTGAGCTAGATGACATAATTCATTTGAACATACAGTGTCAGTGAAAAATATGACAAATTTGACATGTGTGACATATAAACATCATATGTAAAGCCAGAAATGTCTTTCGAAAGTTTTTCTTTCCCAAGCTGCTTTAAATATTTGATAGAAACACTCTATGCAAAATATCTTAATCTTCTACTAGGTTCATTGTACAAAGTGGTAAAAATGAGTCCTTTCCATTTAACGCACAAAGTGTTATGTTTTCTCAAAAACAGTGGTTCTTAAACCTTTGTGTGCAATAGGAACACTTGTGGAACCTCTTCAGAGACACAAATTTTCAGGCTCCACCTTTAGAGTGTGAAATTCAATCTAAGTAAGTTGAGAACAATGACTCTATATGGTTGATTCACATCAAGCATCTTGGTTAATTATCATGTACACTTTGTGAGGCTCACTTTTCTGAAAACCAAACGTAAGCAAAGATATACCCAAGTTTTCAAGTTATCAACACATCCTGCTTTTAGTATTCTTGTGAAAAATTATTCCTTATCTCGAGGGTATAAAATTCATAGCTCTCACAGGATTACTATAATTTTTACTCTTTTAGAGCAATAAATGATAATCTTCACAAAGAAATCTTCCAGAACACCAAATATGTATGTTATTGATCAAAAAAAAAAAAATAGGTGACACAGTCCTATGCATAAAGACCTGTAACAAAAAACGATGATTTACATGATAAAAGAGGGTAAATTTTACTATCCACTATTTTCCACAGACAGTATTCTCTTTCTCATGGGAAAGCCAAGCTATAATACATTATGCTTTGGGATTCTAATCAGAAACCTATAAACAATGTATAACTTACAAATGCCCTTCAGTGCATTAGAATACTTTTAGTATAGCTTTAAAATTTTAAATCAATTCTGCCATTCACTCCATATTATTTATCTTCAATTTCTCCATATTTTAAATGTCACTGTGTCATATTAAGTAATAAAAAGTTTAAAAGATTATAACCTGAACTTAGCCGATATTCATTTTCATGACTGGGCCTGAATCCTTGCCTTGTTACATTTTCACTAAGAAAGAGTCTTATTTCTTTCTGGCTTTAGTTGTCTTCATCCTTGAATGCAATGACTGTTTCCCTCTCATTGAACAGCCTAAAGTATCACAATGTTATTTTAAGCCAATTCTAAGAGCTAGTTAAGTGTAATTAAAACATTTGGTTCATTATCAGACTATTTTGTCATCTCTTTTAAAAATTATCCTATTATGTAATACTAGCTGAAATTACTCGCCATTATTCTGCTATCCTTAAACCATTCTTTAATTCTGTCAGTTATACAATATATATGTCTCCTAACTTAGTAAAATTTCATTTTCTCTGATATGGTGCTCAGGAAAAAAAAGAAAGACATTCAAAGACTGATTAGTATTTGGGCAGAGTAAATTACTGGGGATTGAACCCAAGGTCTAGTGCATGCATAACATGTACTTCTACCACTGAGCCCCACCCCAAGCACGGATTAATTTTTATGTGTAGTATAGGTATAAAATTTAACATATTTACATAACTGATCTTACTATAAAATGTCTACAGAAAAATGTGCTTGAATAATAAATGTAATTTATTTTTCCAAAATGTAGCCCTAGGACTGGAGATGCAGCTCAGTGGTAGAGTATTTGCCTAGAATGCATGATGGCTTGGGTTCAATCCCCAGTATAACACAAGTAAAAATATATTTCCCTAAAGTAAGTGTTGTTATTAACTTTTCCTCTTAAGGGCAATATGAATCCATATTTAATAAAACTAGTTAATTCCATTTACATATTAGTAACTCAGAACTTGAATTTTACAGAAAAAAAAAAAAAAACTATGGACATAATAGCCAGATGCTTCTGTCCCTCCAAAATAATACAGATCTTTCCTTGTCTACATGATTTTTGTTATAACACTATTCTCATTAGAATGGAATTTGTGTTAACTTCCCTGTACTAGAACTTACTAATAGGATTGCTAGCAATTATTATACTGAAATGAAATCAGCACAAACTATTAGATCTGTTTAAACAAGTTAAAAATAAACCTTGATTAAATGTTCTTTTATAAGAAGCTGCTCATTAGGGCTACATGGCCTTCAGAAAAACTGGTGTTTCATTAACATCAAAGAATGTATTGAATTTAAACTCCCTAGCCTAAAAAGTTAGGTAGAAAATAAAGTTTTAAAAATATTTTAGATAATAAAATTTTATCAGAGATCTTCCTTACAGTTCTTGGTTGAGTGAGTAGAAAGTAATATAATCTTAAGAATGAAGAATATTAACAGGATTACAAAGAACCTCAAAACCAAAAAGGGAAAAAAGTAGCCAAAACAAAAAAATCTTTACCAGAATGATCACATGATAAATTTATTCTAGGTTAAGACAAAATCCTAACATGAGATAGCTGAATTTTAAAAAATTGTGTGTATTTAAGTGCAAATGTGTATATCAATTTAAGTATCCCTATATCCACTTTAAAAAAAAATCAGTAACTTTTAAGCCAAAGAAGTATTAACAGAACTCTAGAAAAAGGTATGCCTTTCTAAAATAAAAACAATTTTGTTTTGTTACAATGAATTATAAACTACTATGACAAGAGTTGGTAATATTTTTTTGCTTATGATAGATATATAACATGATTAAGATACAGTGTTGGGAAGAGTTAAATATTTTGGATATCGTTTTCAAATTCAAAGAAGAGATTTGAGTATAAAATTCTATTATATAAATAAATCATATTATATAAATTTAATGTGCCACTAAACACAGACACACACACACACACACACACCACTCTATCCCATGAAGAAAAGGTAAATGGTAAAACTATTTACCATTTAAGAAAGGAAAATATTAGTTCATAAAGTTACACATTACCTTTGTGGTTAAGGATGGGTAAAGGATGAAATTAAGCATGTATGAGTTGGAAGACTATGTAAGTCATCGAACACTGATGTTAGCAATAACAGGTTATTTACACTTAATTGCAAGTTGATCAGTTTAAAGATTCGATTTGCTATAGTTTTTAAGGGTTTTTTAAATAAAATAATTAATTTCTCTGAACAGTCCATGCATTATTCTGGAAAGACTATGCAATAATTACTGCAATAAACTCATATGGCCTGAAATCCAACACAGTTTAGCGATCCCTTGACTACACAGTAATATGAATATGTTCAGATTTTTAAAAGAAACAAACCTTCTAGTTTAAGTAATTAATATTCCTTAATTAAACATACTAAGGCATAGACAATGGTTTCTTTATTCAACCATGAGCATGCCTAAAAGCAACAAAATCACACTTTTGTTAAAGCATTTGTGTGTATTTTGCACAATTTTTAAAAGTTTAACCTCTGTAGATCAATGTGCTTCCTTAAAAGACTTTAATAAATTAAAGTGCAGAGAGCTTTTTTTCACCAGGCAGAAAAAGCTGATGAGACAGGTTTAGTTTAATCTCAGGCAATAGAAGTCATTAACCATTCTCTCAGGGATTAAAATATAGCTTGCCCTTTTCTTCTCTCACTTATCATTAGCATCACTTTAATCTCCTAGCGTTTCACACTGCTATTTTAATCATTACTTACTGCCTTTTGACAAGTGCAGAACATGCTTTTTCTCATTGAGGCAATATCCTGGTTTTAGCTGACAAATGTAGGACATAATGTAAAAATATCAAAGTGACATCTCTTAAACACACCTTCATCATAAAAATCTCTAAAGTTACAATATTCCTTTGTCTAGTATTTCCATGAAAATTATCATTTGAAAGGTTTATATCTTAAATAAAGCAAAAAAGTTTCCTCTAAATACAACAAAAACTAGTTTGGAAAAATATTATGCTGAGTAAATGAGATCCAAATATATGCATGTAAATGTTATTCTTTCTCTCTAAAATATATGGTCATGAACTTCCACATATTTACAAAAACAGTCCTTTGTTTCAACATAACTTTAAAAACAAAATGACATACTGAAATACTACCCTAGTACTATTTGATGCTTTATAATTGTATTACATACTACATGTACCCTAAGTTGAGCCAAAACAAAGTGCTACAATGATTATACCTAATTCTATTATTTTTATAATACCTTTCACAAGCCCTCTGATCAATAGATAATGTAATTTTTAGAGGAAAATTGGGTGGAAATAACAATAGTTGCAACTATATTAATATGTAACATCTGAAAATCTATTAGAAATGTTAAAATTGAACTTTTTGCTACATATTCTAAATTGCTTTTTTAGCAAAGTGAAAACCATATGACATTTGTTAATGTTCCTTTATCTAATGACATTTAGTTTAATTTACAGACTCTCCTTAATCTAATCTGCCTAAACCCAAAGTAGATAACAAATTCCAGAAAAAGTCTCTTGGGATTTTGAAATTTAAATTTTGCATTGACATTAGGCATAAGTATTATATGTGTGAGAATATATTCTAACATCTTTATAATATTCTACTTTAACTTAAAACTACACCAAAATGAAGTATTTGAAAATTATAAAACCTGACTTTTTAAACTGAAGCACCAATTTTTGGTAAGGATCACTCACATTTGGCCCCAAGCCCTTTAATCTAGTCCATCTGTAATGATCTCATAGTACTTTCAACCATTATTTAACTGTTAGAAGAAAAAATATGTCGCACTATATGTTTCGACAATAAAATCCCTTCTTAAGCTTCACAAAGCAGAACAATTCATTATTTGATCTCTTTCCAGGTTCAAAGTCTGTCTTATTACAGTACTTCAAAGAAATATGTAATCAAAGACAAACAGCTGTGAAAACAATCTTTTATTACTTTATTATCATTGAGAATATATCTTTGGAGTAAACCAATGGAAATGGCATACAAATAGTCTTCATAAAGGTTGTTGTTTTGCATTTGTTCACAAACTATGCACATTAATCTTTAAGGCTTTAATTTTACTTCCTATAAATAGAGTAATGGCAGAGAATCCAGTCATGCTATTGTCTGCCCTCCCCCACCAAAACACACACACAAAAAAAAAAAAAGAAGAAGAAGAAGAAGAAAGATTGCACTGCTCTAACATCTAACAAAAATGTTTTTAATAAACAAATTTTCAAAATGATAGTCAGTGATGTGGCTCCTGGGTTAACATTACCCTGAAGTAGCATCACATTTTCTGACAGTCATACTAATCAGTGAGACTTGCAGCACTGTTGAACTACCCATTCTACATAATTAGAATATATACACCAAATGTAATGCCAACACTATATTCTAAAAACAGTTGCACAGTCAAACAATTACCTTTTAAGGCAATAACTAGCAGCCAACATTATTCTCACAATAGTCTGGTCTTTTCTCTATTTCTTAGCTTCGAGGGTTCTTATTATTAATATGCAAGTAGACTGGACAATATAACTTGAAGTGCTGTTTGAATGGAAATAACCACCTTCAATCTTCAGACTTATAAGACACCCTGCAGGTATCAGGGTGGAAGTGATGATGTTCTACCCACTTGGAGAAAAAACACATGCTGGCAGAAGAAACAAACTTCTCTTGAGTACATGCTGTATAATAGAAATCTTATACACTGTATCTTAGTTCAGACACCATCCCCCTAGGGAAGGCATTATACATATTTACAGATGTGGAAACCAAGTTAAAAAGTTAAGTAATCTTTAACACATTCCCAGGTTAATGTACCTCCAAAGTCAATGTGTTCTCTGCAGTACATCAGGATGCTGTCCATTCTAGAACAGCTTTCTAGGTACCTGTCCTCATATGCTCCTAAAAAGCACTGATTCTTCAAACAAAGGCAACTCTTCTTTAGTAAATGTTAAAGCATGAACAAAATGGATCATTGTAACTTTCTATGAAACTAAATTGATGATTCATGAACATGGGCCATAGTTGGAAGGACAATTGTTTCTAGGTCTTTCCAAATATACTGCCAGGCCAAGAGCAATGTGGAATCCCATATCTCACCAAGAGATAGGGCTGAAAGATATTGCGAAAATGCTATCTCAAACTGACAACCTAAAGAAACAAAACAGATAACAATTGACATAGTCCTATGTGCATGCAGGCAAACCAGATCATTTTAGGCCTGGTAAAGGAATTTTTAAAATAAAGCACATCCATTTCCTTTTCTGCAATTGCAGTATAATCATGAAAAGGCTTCATATCTTTATGTTGGTGTAAAAGTTGTGTCTCTACTGATAAAGATGCATATATAAAATATACACAGTTTTATAAAGACATGTGTATATTAGATATAGTTACTTCATTTCTGTTTATTTTTAACATAGTCTTGGTTGTAAAATGTGACATCTGAACTAAGAGTGGTTGTCACAGACTTCTCTCTTGTTCTGTTTAAGGTTATATGAAGGTCATTGACAAAAGAGGGAGAATATAAAGCAACAACAGGTAGTAAATAGAAAGAATCAAATTTAAAATTATCATTGTTGCAGGTAAACTTAATGAAAACTCAAACATCATATTGGCATGAACATTACTCTTTTTAATTTTAAATAACAATATATCAATAAAATTTACTAGAGATTGTTTGCCAGCCAAGTAATAGGGGTAATAAAGAAATCAGAATTGCTTACTTAAAGTCATGATCCTTCAATTCATAGAACAACTCAGTTCAGTTTTACTGGTTACTAAATAAACAGTATCAGAATTAGAAATGCATTTAATGCATGACTCAATTTCCATAAAAGTTAATTTCCTGACTTTTCAGTGTGATTGCATCAAAAGTTATTCAGTAAGAGAGGCAAAACAAAGCCAGTCACTCCAGCTTTGGAATAATTAAGCAGTAATTTGACCAAACATTTCCTTCCTTCCTGTGTATTTCTTAAAGTCACTATTGCACTACAAATTTTAGCAGAAACATTTTAATGGGTACAATCTATAAGGGAAATAGTCCATAGTGAAATGTTTCACAGAGTTGGCAGCACCACCATGAGTTCACATTTTACTGTTAGTTTTAGGATATATTCAAGATAAAGGTCTGATTTTCAGGTTTTCTAAAGATCAGATTAAGGAACCAAGAGTCCCACTACTAATTCTTATACATAACCCCAATATATAATTCAGTTCACTAACATGCTAAATAACCTAGGAAAAATTAAATAGTGTAGCAACTTCAGATGTTATTTTAATGCAGTATTTTTTATTAACATTGATTAATAAAAAATTTGATTGGTTAATATTAATTCAGTGTTTATAGTTTAGATGATGCCATAATAAGCAATATGATTGGAGTAACAATAGTATTTGAATTCCTAAAATCTCAAATCATTTGCCTTCATTGAAAATGTATCATTCATAAAATGATATGAAGCGATCATGTACAGCTGCCTTTTAGCTTCTGAGAGTACTTTCTTACATATCATTTTGTTTCTGAACAAAAAGTCTGTTTGAATGCTACTCCCCCAGATAAAAATTTGGCCTCTCTTCTTCTCCCAAATAAACCCTGCTGTGTTTATGTGTCATTCATTGCTAACATTTTTGAGTTTCTCTCACTCCCTGCCCCCACAATTTTAAAAATAAAAATCAATACAAACTTCAAATTTGTAGACTGGAGCTATATTTTTTGCTAAGTTTTTTTTTTCTTTTCTTTTTTTTCTCCTCACTTCATCACTTACAGAGAACCTCCTGACCTCTATCAGGCTTTAAAATTTTACGTATTTGTATATAATAGTCCCACTGTTTTCAACACTGCTGTTCAGTATATATGAATTTTTAAATTAATAAGTTACAAAATAAAACTATCAGAATCAAACTGGACCTTACAAATCAGCTAGTTAATCTTTTCATATTACAAATGAGGACCTTTTTTTTTTCCAAGAGAATAGATAACTCAGCTAGTAATATTTGCTCAGTATTAGAAGCCAGATTTCTAATAATAAATTCGCTAATTTCTAGTACTTTTTTATAAAATTCAAATGCAATTAATTATTTTAAGATATATATTTTACTGGTTGTTTCCTTTGATCATAGAGCAAATGCTTAAGGAACAAACTCTATGATTTACATTTTCAAATTTCCCCTCAGTGACCAATGAGAGCACTCAGTACTTCTTTAATTAACTTTCTGTGGTTTATAGCTTTACAATGTTGACCAAATGCCTCCAATTTTAAGAAGAATTTTAGTTGAAAAAGCTAGTGAAAAACCCTAGGTTGCAAAAGATATAGGATTTTATTTATAATAACATTTATTTACAATAAACATTTATTCTTATAGTAAAACAAAGTAAGCTACAACTTTTCCTCTGCTAATTTATGTAGAAATCCTATCTTTTAAGCATCTTTCTTAAGATAGATATCACTTAAGATGCAACTTCCCAGATTTGCATTTTCATAAATTTACTTTAATAAGAGTATTAAAAAAAAAAAAAAAAAACAGAACCTGGAAACACTAAATTTGCTCCATCACACTTCATGAGATGACTACCCTAGAAGGCACCCTGCTCTAATATGCCCTTCATTTACCAAATGACTACTTATAAAAAAACAGACACCAGAAAATTGGGGTTTTATGTGATGTTTTCATTGTAGCACTTCAAATAAACAAAACAGGAAGTTTCCTCTATCTTTCAGCAAGAATTGGACGCCATTTTACAAAATTCATCTTTGTTGCCCTTTCTTCTGTCACATCTAAGTCAAACTTTCTCAGAGTATAGATATTCTGAAAGCAGAGAATTTAATATAAAACAAAGGTCTAATACTTAAACATTTAAAACAAAAATAAGAGGAAAACTTTCAAGAGTTTGGTTTTTAATTTTAGAGTAAAACTATTTCACCTACTCCCACATATTTGAAAAGGGATTGATGCATAATTTTAACATTTCATATTAGAAAATAGGATATAAGAAGTGACAAGGCAAAAAAAATATTTTGAATAAGACACATTAACTTCTCTGAACTTCAAACTTCTTGCCTGTAATCATATCTACTTCACTGAGTCATTTCATGAAATAAATAAGTGATTCTCATAGAGAATGCTGGGCACCCATTCAAGACCATTTAGGAGCTGAACTGATGAAGGTAACAAAACTAAATTAGTTTTATTTCATAGAGTCACAGAGGTACTTGTGTCCCCTCCCCCTTACCCTTTCCATCTCTTCCCAAATAACTGCCTTGATGTCTTCAAAATTCAGTAAAAGTGCTTCCCTGTGTCTCCTTCCCATCCCTGGACATCTCTTTTCAACTGCTTCCTTCTCTTTTGTTTTTCTACTTGTGCAAACCTCAAGTTTTGAACTCACAACAGAGAATACAGATGGATTTCCCTATTAAATTGTGAACTACCTGAGAACCAGAACTCTTTACTGTATCCCTGGAAACCTGTACTCTGTGTCAGTGCCTGGCAGAGTGGGTGCTTCACAAATGTCTCATGAATGAGTGAATGAATGGATGAAGATAATGAGGATCAAATGGGATGGTATATGTTAAAAGGCTCTGTAAATCATAAAACATTACATACTCTATTCTTAACCCAGCCTGGGGGAGAGAAGTCGGGGAAAGATGAATGGAGGTTTTGATAGCTACACTGTGACCTGAATAGGAATGAGACCAGCCTGGAGAAGAAGAAGGGCGACTTCCAGATAAGTCATACAGACAGTGTATACAAAGACTTAACAGTTAGAAAGAGTTTGGCAAGTCCAGGTTCAGCAAGGCTACATGGTAGAGTTCCTTCTTTGTGTTATATTAGTTTATATAATATCAACATTATTTTATTTGAATCAATCAAAAAATGTAATTGTAATTGACACTATCATTTACATTTCAGATGATTTTAAAGTACTTAAAGAATTTATAGATGAAATAAATTATTTTATCACTGATAAAAAAAAAAAAACCTACCTAAATAAAATATGGAAGATGTTACAAAAAGGTACGGGACAGACAATACCACATATTATTGAAAACTCACTATAGTTGATAAAGTCAAATGTCAATGTTGGAAATTTGGCTAAAACTCCACAATTAATTATTGAAAAACAATGTATCTCTCCACCCTCTTCCTCTTATTCTTTCTTCTCTAAAAACAGAACAAAATTTTCTATTTAAGTGAAATCACTTTATTGCTGCCTTTTTTGTTTGTTTGTTTGTTTTGTTTTCTTGGCTTACTCCCTGAATTGTAAAATATATTTTTAAAACATTTCTTAAAAATGAGCAATGCAATCTAGCTTTAATTTGATGACATGTTTATTGCTAATAACTCAAAAATATACTGTTAAGGGATAAAAAGCCAACCATGAAACCATGTTCTGAGTAATCGATGAATCTACTTATAGAATTTTATTATAACTTCTACCTTGGATTTTGGTATGTTAAGTTTGAAACTTTGACTATATCTTCAGTTTTACACCTTAGGTTATATTAAGGTCACAAGCTTCAATGTGAGGAAAAAAGGCAGGGAACAGAATCTGTGGGGACCACTGAGAATCTACACATTGGTCCCACAGAAAGGAAGCAACCACCACTCACCCTAGATAACTGTCACCATGCCAACATTAGAAGCCAGATCTTTAGGATTTTTAAAAGTTGTAAGAATCTTGATTTGTACTTGAAGTTTCCATTTAAAATTGGAAGAATTAAGATTCATATGGTTGAGCCAGGCATGATGGTACACTCCTGTAATCCCAGCAACTTGGGAGGCTGAGACAAGAGGACTGCAAGTTTCAGGCCAGCCTCTGCAATTTAGCAAGGCCCTCAGCAGCAAGAAACTTTCTCAAATAAAATAAAAATATGCTAGAGATGTAGCTCAATGGTAACATGCCCCTAGGTTCAATTCCCAGTACGGAAAAAAAAAAAAAGATTCAGATGGTTGAAAAGTCTGTCCAGACTAAATGAAATGTGTCTATGAAATACAAGTTGGCAACTTCAGTTTATTATAGCATTTCTTTATTTCTTCCGTCTGACACAGACTACACAAAAGATTAATGAACCTTCATATATGGTTTTAAAAAGAGCTAAATCAGATCAGATCACATCATCTTCAGAAAGCTTCAATGACACCACAACTATTTACCACAGTAAGTCCTGATTTCTCAACCAGAAATTAACTGCTCTACAAAATATGTTCCCACCATATTAACTATCAAATCATCAGATTCTTAAGTTTTAGGCAAAATGGGCATGTTCCACTCATTCCTTACCCTCCTGCTCTTCAAAACCCATCTTAAACATCATTTCATTGGAAAGTAAATATTCATTCTCTCATCCTTCTAACCATCTCAGATTCTGATTTCTTGAAATATTGATGAAGTTCATTGTAAGTACTGCCTTGTATTAAAGTCACTAGAACATTTACAAGTCTCCCATAAAAGAGCACTGCTTCAAGACTGTCTTGGTTATGTACATGCTATTTCCCCCAGTGCAAAATCTGGTAAGCAGGAAACTAATATGTGCTGAGTTGAGTTTCTTAGCTTCACTTTCAAACCTAAACATCTTAGGAAATCAAAGAACAGATATTTAACTACGGCCATTGTGTATGTTCAAAAATAGTATAAGTAATATGCATTCTTGTCAGCTAATACTTCAAGGATTGGGGCAGAAGATTATCAGTTAGACAAAGTTAAAATCATTTATAACTTCTTCCAAAGAAAACTTCTCTTATGAACAAAACAAAACCTTCCTCAAGAAACCCTCAAGTCATTACTACAGGAAATTCAATAAGAGACTGCCATTGAAGGTGAAAGATAATAATAAAGAAAATCAAAGGGTTCCTTCAGAGGACCAAACAGTGACTACACACACATACACACCTACACAACACACATGACACATGTATTTTTGCACACAGAAAAGAATTATAATACTATCACAATATTTTAATTTGTTATGGTGACATCAAGTACATGAATAAATAATTTGTTACAAGTAGGAGTATATTTGTGTTATTTCCAATCTCTTACAACCAAGATATTTTTTTATTAGAACTTTATTGGTAGGAAAGACAATGACTATATCATATAGAAGCTCAATAAATAGTCCTGCACTAAGTGAATGCATAGAACAAATTAATGATTAACCGTATCATTAGATGTAAAGGTGGAATAAATATGTTGCTCAGGTAAGAGAAAAAAATGTAGGAGAATTTGAGGCCAAACTTTTAAAGGAAATTTTGTGATATTAGTTCTGAACTGGTATACAAAATACCCTATTTTTCGTTAATGTCCATGAGATTTACACCACTCATAATGGAAAACAGAGTATGTTTGGGTTAACAAACTGGAGCCTATCTATCACTTTTCAAGTCTCTCAAACTATTTCTAATCTTTTGAGTTCAATCACTGCAATTATTCCAAATCTCTTAGAAGTCCACTGCCCTCTTCTACCCTTTTCTTTATATATTAGAATTCATCTAGACATGCTCATTAGCTAAGGAAAGTTTTGTCATTATGAAGTACTAGAAACAGAGATAAATCCCCTGCAGATTTTCTGATCCATTTCTTGACCTATTTAAAAAAATAATCAGGTTCCCCAGCCTGTATTGTAAAGAATTTCTATCAGAATAAAATGTGCTAATAAATAAAATAGCCACTCGCTGAACTGTCTAGATCCATGGTCCTAAGACTTCAGCAATATATGAATCCTACTAACAGTTCTTCTTCCTGCAGAAATAAATAGTACCATGACCACTAGGGAAAGGAGAAACTCTAAAAAGTATTTATAAAAACATACAGTGGAATTCAGGGCAAATAAAAGACACTAACAGGGTTCTTTGTGCTTTCTAAAACTGCAATTTGTTCCTTATTTTCAACTTTGACAGTTCTAAGGTATGAGTATCTGAACCACAAAATTAATGTGTCCAATTAGCTTGAATTCTCAAACTTAAACATACATATTACTAGAAATTAAGAAATCATGTGACATTTTTTCTGTATGATTCCATTTTATTTTATTTCTCACTAATTAGAATGAACAGAATTTTCTAAGTATGTCTCTCTTTGCCATCGGCTAGCTAATCATTCAAAGAAAAGAGTTGCATTGTGTTTACATCCAACCTGATTGTTGAAAACTTAAAAAGAAAAAAAAATTGTCTTAAATGTAGCCAAAAATAGTGTCATGTGTTCAAAAATATATTATACACCTCAATTAGTTTTTAGAAGGTTCTCTATTCATTTCTAACAGGTTTGAAGAAAATAAAGCAGAGAACAGCTTTCTGACACTGTTTTAAACGACAATCATATCTGTCCTATGATGTTAATGTGTTCTTAAGGCCATGTGTGCTCTTGTATCAAGGAGATGTTTTCACTTCATGTGCTGGGTCAGTGCATTTCAATATAGCTGAAAAGACTGTTGACTGGGCTCAGCTCACTGCACAAAGGCTAAAAGGCCCAGTGATTACTAATGGGAGGGTATCATCAGAACTAAAATCCATAATCTCAACCCCTAGCAAAGTATCTTCACTTTTTCTGGCCAGAGTCTTTCTTTTCTTCATATATCTAGCTCCCCAACATCTCTTTTCTCCCATGTTTCCTTCTTCATCAACCAATTCCATGCTACTTTTAACCACCTGTTTTAGCACTGACTACATAACTACTTATCACAAAATCCCACTGCTATTCTTAGACCACCATGGTCCTTCTCTCAGCTCACTAGCAAACAATATCAGAGGTTAGACCACTAAGGGAGTTCCTTAATCGGCAGGCACTGGTGGACAACGGCTTGGAACAGGGCAAGTATGCATTTAAGGATGCTACAAGAGAAGGGAAAGAACAAGAGAAGTAGCACAGATCAGATA
This sequence comes from Marmota monax, assembly GCF_021218885.2. Lineage (NCBI taxonomy): Eukaryota > Metazoa > Chordata > Mammalia > Rodentia > Sciuridae > Marmota > Marmota monax. Next base: position 404,497 of record NW_026694221.1, on the reverse strand, counting down.
TGGAAAAGTTAAAAAGGCAGCAGAGAGCCTAAGACAAGCTATAGGAGTAAGCAATAGAAATGAAATAAGGCCACGGAAAATGAAATATATGCTTGAGTAATCTCTTTTAGTTGGACTAACAAGACATAGGTTTTTAAAAAATACAATAGGCTTATGCATATGTACATAAAATATTTAAGACTCAAACTATAAACAAGCATTGTTGTGAATACAGATCAATACAGCTTCCATGTTTAAGATACTTTGAAACTGTAAATGTTATGCAGAACTATTACTGCCTTGCATCCTATCAGGATGAAAAATACAGAACGTGGAAATGGATGTGATAGCCTTCACTTCCAAGCCAGGTATGTTGGGCGAACTTTGTCAGATGAGAAGCAAATTAAAACATTCATTTCAGCTCTAATGATTCAAGCATATTACTTATATGCTCAGTAAGTTATAACAGAAAGTTGAAAGGTTAATAAAATTAGATCTTGGTAACTTGCTGAATGACAACATTTACATCAACATTTACTATTGACTCCATAAATAATCCTTTGGATATATACTTTAATAAGGTAAGAATGGCTAAGAAATAACACCAATTAATGACACTTTTTGTTTAGAGTCTAACCTCTTCACCTTAAAGACAGCCTTTCCATCATATTTAGAATTTGACATTTTATAAACTATGTTACTTAAAAGTTCTACAAGAATTTCAGGCAGGAAAAAAAGAAGAATGGCTTTTCTATTGCTTCTTCTTTTTGTTTATTGTGCATGGTAAATTGACAATACTTATTTAAACACTTTTTTTTTTAAATCTGACCCTTTTCTTCCTGGACCAAGGAATTTTCTCCGTCACAGAGTAATAGAGCTTGAAAACTTCAGCATCAGCAGGGAAGGCAGGCACTCCTTAGCCAGCCACTGTGAGAGAGAGAAAATGCAATTAAGGCTCCCACCAGGGAGAGAGAACGGAACAAAACCTGCGTCTGCACACAGAGCCTTTTCTTCAATGCAAACTACAAGGCCTCACATCTTGTTGGTGAGATGCTCGCATTTAGGACAACACACTTTCAGATTTTCTCACAGCAGATCAAAGTAAATAAAGCAGGGGCAGCAAACAAAAGGGAAAACTCCAGTGTGCTTACATGAAAAAGAAATGACAGGGGACTTACAAGTTATTGAAGGAATAGACGACACTTTTTAAAAACATAAAACCAAGATCTTTAAGTACAGCTGGAAAAGTCTAGCTGTTACTTTAGCTAGAGTGACAAACCACAAGTGACTTTCAACAATGTGGGATTTTTTAAAAAGGTGATCTTACTGTATTATGGCATTTTCTACATCTCCAGTGACATGGGTTCCTATTCATCCCTTCCTAGGTCTTAGGATTTTCAAAGCCTAGAGTCATGACAACTGATAAAGGAAGTCATTAAAGTTATGAGCCTTCTAAAATCAGCACCACAGAATATGCACAGCACTCCACGGATTGCAGAGAGCATCGCTCCACTTCCCTCCTTCTCCTGAGGACAGTAATCAGTCATAAAAGCAGCTCTCCTCCTTCATATCAAGTCAACAGCTGGAAACTTTGCTGCAATGTTAAATTTAGCACGAAGCCCTTCCCAGGCACCGAACTTAGTCTTCTAGGTCTGCTCTGAGGTCTTAAATGAGTACTTCAAGGCCATAGTTTATCCTGTATTTTTGTATAAAATTCTCATTGACTTTGGTGCAACTCTATAGAGGAAGCCAGGATTAAATATCATCCTTTAATGCCAAATTTACTACAGCTGAACAAAAGAAGCGGAAATCTGGGAAGCTCATGTCAATAAACAAAAGATAAATATTTGGAAGATTTAATAACTAAAAAGAGCTTCAAATAAGACTTATTTTTAGAACTTTTTTTAAGTACAGTAACCGGGGTATCTAGAATTTAGTGACAGTTAAACTACTATTTATATAATTTGTAGGGTACAGTATATATGTATCGAGATATATATATATATATATATATATATATATATATATATATATATATATATATATATATATTTCCACTGTGTGTGTGTGTGTGTGTGTTTATTTTGTAACCACTGTTGTGACTTGGCAGATGACTCTTAGGCCACTAAACTTTCCAAAACAATCCACTGATAAAAGCAATGCCAGAATCAAAGAGGAATGATGACAGGACTTAGAACCTTTAGGTGCAAGATCTGTTTCATGCTTACCATTTCAACTTCTCTAGGAGTCAATTTTATAATCTACAAATCAAGGAGGTTGGATAAAAGATGCTCTAATGTCCTCTTCCATTCATCCAGTCTATCAGTCTACATAGTCTGCAACCCGTCTCTGGGCAACACCTGTGGCTTTTATGTGCTTGAGTGTTTATATATGCACATGCACATATCCATTTGTGTGTTTAGGCATATGTCTGTACACAGATGTCTGCATGCACACATGACTTGAATCAAAAAAATTAGTTTAGAGAGTTAATTTCCAAGGTAAAAATCAAGTGTGTAAAGAAATATTTGTACTGTACTAGGTGACATAGCATACTTTACACATACCTTCTTCTACCACCGCATCTGCTTGTAAGACATAAAATACATTGTTGCTGCTTTGAATTGCAGAAGCCCGGTTTTGAAGAATGAAGAACATTTGGACAGATGTGAGGGTAATGCATCATAATAACAATAATATTCCAAAGTTGAATGTCAACTATTTTTTACATGTCATAATTGGAGAAAATGCATAGATGTCCTTTGTAATTAATTAAATAGAACTTATGCTTTCAAACTCTTATCAACATTCATTCTGAAGCATTATTAAAATTTATCTTAAATGTTTATATCTAATTTTATTTTCATTCAACAAAAATTCATCTAGAGAAATCTATTCTCCAGAAATTAAATGAATGTTGGCAAATATGATACTATTTTGTTTTAGTTGCACCAATAAAAGAAATATTATATATTACTTACTAAAATTCTTCACAAACTCAGAGAGGAAAACAAACAGAACACATTCAGTTCAGAGGATTCATTTTTATTACATGGATAAAGTAAAACCAAGTTAAAATTTCAGTGCTTTATATACATATTTATCTCTGAAGTTATTTATTCTTGTTTACTTTGTAAAATATATGATTTAACTCTGCTTAGTGCGTAGAGGTTTTAATTTCTAAAGAAACTAGAAGGTATAATATGAAATCCGTCAAATGCAAAAGCAGTATTAAACTGTCAATCACAGCTGATATTGAAGAGGTTCATTATTTAACTGAATATGAAGATTAGACTCCCTACTTATGCATATCGATTTAAATATAAGAAACAAATTTAATCCTAAGTTGGAAACGTGCATCAAAATTTGCTTGAATTGATACCATTCAATTTATCCCATCTACAGTACTATTTCTGAGTCATGTGTGTGCATACAAGTCAACATATATGCACATATCAGAAGTTTGATGTTTATAATTTAAATATCTTAGTCACCTGTTACAATTACCTGTTTCTATATCTCTATGGATATATTATTAAAAAATGGCGTAAAAATCTATTGGGGGGCAGCTGTTGCAGATTAAATGCTAAAGTGCATTTTAACCCATTAGTAGAGCTCTCTCTGGCATATAGAAGCATGTACATGTGAGTGATTGTTGAGCAATAGGCCTGAGAAACATGTAAATTGCATTTCCTCACAGCATATTGCAACTAAATTAGAATATTGGGCAGACATAAACAATGCAATCAATTTCTGGCTTTTATTGAGCTTCTATTTGACTTAGTATTCATTTGAAAGGGAAAAAAAAATTGTTTCTCAGGGTCTGTGACATTGCAGGCCATGAGAGATTCAATGTCAGTGCCGGCATACAAATTTATTAGTCTATAAAATTTGACATTCTCTTATTTATTCACAGAAAGGACAAATAAGATATTTTTTCATACTTACCAGAAATATCTGGGAGTGTTTATATGCCGCTCCATCTGGAGGATGCAAATAGTCAGAACTGCTTTACAATTCAGTAGGCAAAAGCCTGCTGAAGGATAACAAATGACTTCATGGTGAAACTGCTATTGAAATTCTTTCAGTATGTGATATTAAAAACAACTGAACAAACAGAGATAAGGGACAAATAGGATTTGAAACAGACTTTTTTTTTTCTTACAGTGCAAAAGAAAAACAACTGAATGCTCCAGCTGAACCTATATATACCTTTTAGTGATTGCACTGCATGGATTTCCTTCATGCCTGCAAGTTTTGAACTGCAGCATCTCAAGAAGTACCACTAAAACTGATGGAACCAATTCTGAAGTACTTCCTTTGGGCCAAGGATTTCAAGTTTGAAGCTTGGGGGAAAAAAAAGAGGAGTCAACAACTCTTTTGATGACTGGATTTATAAATTAACTTTGGGGCATTTGGCACAAAGCATGGATGTAAAGACTTAATAAATATTTGGTAATCAAGATTCCTTACTTAAGGAAGAACTTTTTGTATTATGTGGTATACAAAGTTAAAAGCAAAAACTAAAATATTGTGAGAGTAAAAGGATTTTAAAGAATGCTAACAAATGTGTCATTGAAAAATGTATTTCATTCAATTCACTCTCTCTTACATGCAAGAGGTTCTACCAGTATTGGCTTTGCAAGTCAAACTTATGTTAGCAATTTGCAGGTGACCAAGAAAGTAAAATCTAAGTAACATGCAAAGCATTACTTTGCAATGATTACTTTTATTTCTTGCTTTGAAGGAAAGATGAAAGGTAATTTAGCTGTTATTTAGTTAGGTGTTCTTGTTTTATTCTATGTCAGGATCAAAGTAACTACCTCTAAATTTACAAAACCCTTCATAGAGATCCCTGGTAAAGTATGGGATAAATGATCCACATTAACAACATGTAAACATAAAATCTTCCTAACAAACTCAGATTATTAGCTCATCAAATGACTTATTGGAATAACCAATAACCAAACAGCTGACAAACATCCTGACATGACAGTGAATTCCAGATATTTCCCAAGATAGCATCTCTATATGTTAACACATAATGAGCCATGATTATCTGGAGCACAGTAAAGTTCATCCTTTAGTGGAATCTAGATTCTTCAGAACTCACTCTATAATTACTCAAACAGCACACCATGTCTGAGCAACCATCCTAATATAACCCATTTGCTATTTTGGACATCTAACAATGGTTTTAGAGCAGATGAATGAATGCCAAAACATTATTTTCTTGATATTTTGTTTTATAATAACAGCATGGAACTATTTGTACGTGCAACAGCAACCCTCCAAATGAATTCGAATTTAAATGGTTTTATAATATTTTGATGAGCAATAAAGTTTCATCAACACATACTAATTTTGATTATTGCCCAATTACAACTCATTTAAGTATATAGAGAAGCAAATTGCTGCAATGCAGTTTGCTCATTTTTCATATTCAACAATCATCAAGTCTAGAGTAGGACTTCAAAACTCTGATTCTACCCAGTACCACCTCTTCCAAATCAGCCTTGGAGAGCTTGCCTGGCCCCATCCTAGTATACCCTGGGCATGTGACTTCATATGTCTTTGCAACTCTTCTTGTGTTTTTTTTTCCCCCTTTCAATAACTTTTCTCTTAGCTTTTTATCTTTTTATAACTTGCTTCTTTACCAAATCTCAACACTAGAACTATGTTAAAATCCTTTAGTGCTTCATATACAACCCAGCAAATGACTATAAATTCTATACCCAGTAAATCTCCCTGAATAAGTGATGTATCATGTTCACCTCTGGTTTTCAAAACGTGATGCAGACAGAAATAATTAAGGACAATTTAAAGCAGAACAAAGATAATTGTGTATTTCAAAGAAACATAGCTTCTAAAATAAGTGTTTTGTAAACACACACACGCACACACATGCCCAGAGCCTAGGCGGTAGGAAAAATACACGAGGGATACTTTTCAAACACTCTTTACATTATTTTGAAGATAGGACTAATTGTTTCTCTTTTCTTCAAAGGATTCTTTTAGTTTTGATAATGCAGAATTAATTCTGAAAGTAATTTTATATCTAATACAGGTTAAGCAAAGAATATTGTAGAACTCATTTTTTAATATCTAAAATAGATATGTTAGTTGGGGAGTTCTGTCTTGTCAGATGTTTATATATTTTCCTCATAGTCATAGTCAATGTATAATATTACCCTTTACTGGATGAGATATGTGACCATGCCACTACAAAAAGGCATACACCCTCAGTGGTGACCAACAATAAGTCTACTTCATCTGGCCCTCAAATTATTTTTGAGATCTAAGTTCTTTGCTCCCAGTGTTGACAAATCACATTCAACTGGAAGAAAGTAATAACATCCAGTCACTAGGACTTGGAGAACTTGCATTAACTTTCCTCAACTCTTCAAGAAAGGAAAGAGGACAAAATGAAAGGGACAGTAAGTACAAGATGAAATAACCTGAAAGTTGTCACATCCTGTACTCATGATAATATCATTCTCAGGGGCCCCTCTCTTCGAACTGCTTTTGGTCTTTGTGGCAATCTTCAATTCAGTTGATCTCACTTCATCAATTAAAGAAACATCAAACAAATTAGGAAAAGTACATTTTTTATCTTTTAACAAATAATGACAATCACAGGAAAAGATGAGTAAACTTGTTCTAAAGTATCATTATGGTTAAATTAAATAAAAAGTAAGACCAGTAAGCAGTTTTACAAAATATCTAGAATTCTCAATTATCTTTAAGTGATTGTTTTTTAGGAAGGATGATATTTACACACATTTATTGAAGTACTGAATTTCAATTATTTTAATTTGAAAACTGCCTAACTAAATCCTTGTAAGACTCAAGAAAAATAAGTGATAGAAGATTCTTCAGAGACTTTCAAAATGAAGAATCTGAATTAAATTTTTGGTCTGACACGCTTCCCATCTCACTCCATTCAAACTTCCTGATCTCTTGCTAAATACATTGACCATATGAACATCAATTTTATTTTCTCTAGACCCTGTGAAATTTCTTCTTAAGTGAGAAAACTGAGGCCCAGGTAGTTTAAGTCACATGGCCAAGAGCAAACAATTGAATAGAAATATTGAATCTGGAACCCAGATTATAACTCTGGTCTTAACATTCTCTTCATTTCTATTAATAAAATTTTTAAATGTATTTTTGATGCCTTGTTAGGGAGCAGGCATTTTTCTAAGTGTCTAAATAATATAACTAAGTTCTATCTATCTGTGAGCTAGATCCAGGTATTATTCTATTTTCTTTTTCTTTAATAGAAGTTAAGTCACTTTTCAAAGGTCATGGAGTTGATCAGTGATAGTTAGGATTAACTTGCCAATTGCATCCTATCTCCTCCATCTACCCATCTTAGAAGTTAGAAACCTGAGTCAGCTGGATGACCTGTACAAACAAGTCCAATTACTCAGATCCCTATAAACCTCCAAACTCACGCTTACTGTGGCACTCTCCCAAATGCATGGCTATGCCTAACTAAATGCAAAAGGAGTCCTTGCAAGAGCCAGCATTGACCTAGTATGGCCAATCAACTTCCTGTTCCTATATCAAGATATCATTGCTCCCTAGGTTTATTTACCCACTAATCTCCTTTGAATATCACACTAAAAAAACATTTTTGAAAGAAAACATGTAAGAAGAATTCCCCATACTAATTTCTAAATCTCAAATTGACAGTCAAGTACAAAATTGCAGTTTTCCCATTACTTTTAACCAAAAGATCAAAACAAAAACTTAAGGCCATTTAAAGGGGAATTGCATTTTATAGATTACAAGATCTATTTTTCCCAAGCCACCTAACCATATTTCAAATCTTGCTAGAAAATAGTATATTTAGAATATAATATATTTTAACCATAGCCATCTATAATTATAAGGAAATTTCAGTCAATCAAATAAAGCATTCTTTGAATTCCCGATTAATTAATATTGTCTTTTATGTGACTAAGTAATAAATATAGGGACATGTAATAAGATAATATCACTATTCCCAAAAAAGGTCTATTACTTATTTAGAATCACAAGTCTAGATTGACTTCTCTCTTACCAAGAAAAATGATCAGAACATGAAGGAATAAATTTTAATGCTAAAGACATGACCCTCATGGGCCTCAAGTACTTAAAGGATGCTGAAGAGACAGAAGTGAATTCACATTTCTAACTTAACAACCTCATTTCTTTGTGCTTCTCACAAATCCTATATATCCGCAACAGATTTTTTTGATACTTTCACATTGTACCATGTTTGTTTTCTTATTCCTTGTTCTCCTTGGTTTTTATGAATACATCATAGCCCAGTTCAATTCCCAGCTCCTCTTGAATGCTCCAAGGAAAAGCAGGTAACTCCTTATCCATAATCCCACAGCATTCTCATTTTACACTCCAAGTATTTATTCAGAGTCAGCTTCCTCCAAATGGAGTAAAGAAAATATATCATTCACCTCTGTGTGTACTTAGTATAATGCCTCATATAGGGCAATAAATGGTCCAGGGGTGTTATGTGCTACTAAGAGAAACAAAAAACCTAAACAAATCATACCTTGAAGTCAGAGAAATATACTTTTCATGCCTTTTGTATTACACATAACCTTAATCAAGATATTCAACCACTTGCAACTTCAATCTAACAGAGAACCTATAATATCCGTCCTACAAGATTGTTAGAAGGACCAAGTGAAAAAAAATGTTTATACTTGGACTGACATAGTAACTGGCATGTAGGAGGTTCTCTTGTGAGAGTTATCAGAATGAATAACATATAGCAAGAAGAAATTAAGCCAAACATCACAAAAATATTTTAAGAGGGTAGTTACTTGACATAAACAGTTCAAGCAAAGCTGTAGACTTTTGTTTCTCGGGAATTTCAAGAAAAGATTAGTGACTCTTTTTCTGGAATGCCTTATATTATTGAACAAAATGATCTCAGGAAATCCTCTCTAGCTTTCATATTTTAAAATCATCAACCTTTCTAATTCTGCAAAATGCCTTCAAAATTATGCCAATTCTTTGCAGTTTGTTACTTTCTTTGTGAAAAAGGAGTTATAATAATATAAATTGTCTTTTTTTTCAACCAGAATGTAGTGAAAAATTAAGAACAGTACTTAAGGTTTCTTTCAATTAGGTAAAATGAATGAGTTGTTTCTTATTGATCAAAACTCTAAGCAGGTAAAACTATAGCAATTATAAAAGTGACAGTTCTTTTCCTTTTAAATAATACATCATATGTAATACTATCACTTCAAGTTTGGCTGGTAACAAAGCTCTTGAACTACTACCAAATTTTCAGTATCAGTAATTCCCACTGGAAATGCCCTAATATGTTTCAGTTTAATGATTTAAGTTTACAAACATTCCCTCCAAAAATATTTCCAACATCTCCCAAGACATATTTATTGTAAAAAGTGACTCATTTAGCAGATAAACACACAGGAAATATTATGTTTCAAACCAATTATAAGGACTGTGATTAATTAAGAAATCACATAAAGAAAATCACATGAAGAAGAAAAATCACATAGAGACACTTCACACACTTGTATAGATGACATGTAATATATTGTACTCATTTGTAAGCTGGACAGATCATGCAAACATAGTCAATTAGAAAATTCACCATTAAACTTTGTCTTGTAGAAAAATATTTTCTCAGGATATCTAAGGCTATTTAGGGATGGGAAATTTGTTTCTCCTATTGATCCTCTCTGTTAACTATTACCTTCAGTGGAAGAAATTTATAATAAAAATAGAAGGAGCTATTAGTTTCTCTCTGGTAAGAAAAAAGAACATTCAGTTTCTTGGTTTTGTTTCATTTTCAAATATGAGAATCACAAAAAAAAAAAACCCAAACTATTATAAACCTCTGACATGTATCAATAGTTCTAATATTGTGGGTGTTAATGCCTCCTTTCTCACTTCCTTACTCAGATATAATCATTGAACTCATCACGGTAGATACCTTTTGTTGCATATTACCATTTTGGAGCTATCTTGTTCTTACCTTGTATTTAACTCATGGCTTTAACGCATGTATGCATGTGCGCACACACAGACACACACACACACACACACATCCATGTAGCTTTTTCTTATTACATTATTACTAATAAATGTCCTAATTTCACCCTGAAGGGCTTCAAAATAAAAATGTGGTATCTTCAGTAATATATTTCATATGAAGAAAAATATTAAGCTGAGAAAAATTGGAATTTAATCCTGAAAAAACTTAACACAATTCATGGTAAGATGATACCTGTAAGATAATTCTAGATGCCTTCTACCAACCAGCACATTACTTGAACTGGCTCAGCCCTTAAAGGGTCAAAATTTATTATCATTTCAGTTCATCTAATAAGTAATGTTTTTGCCGAACAAAACCAATTCCCAATAAATTCTCACTGTATTTGTGTGCTATGATTTGATTTAGAGGCCTATAGGGAGACACCATTTGGTAGCACAGGAACACAGAGGGGTAGGTGGTGCTGAGGAGAAGTAGGGCTCATGTGCCAGAAGTGTTATTGTGTCAGGTTGATTTATTGAGTGAGCTTCACTTCACCGAATGTTCCGAGATATTTATTTCCCTAAAGGCTCTGCAAAGATATGAACAGACCCGCATCCACAGATGTCATCATTGCTCATTTTACCGAGTCATGAAATTTTCTCAACTGCAATTTGTCCATCTAAAATTGCTGCAACAGAACAATGTCAATAGTAGCATCCTACTCCAGTACCTCCTTCTATGTAAGGCTCTGTTGCCAAATTCAGTACTTCTGTGCAACTTCATGGTAATTAAAGTGACAGAACAGTTTCACTGTAATTTCAAAAGAGTTTTTCAGAGAAGTTGCTCCAAATTTTTAAACTTCAATTTGAGTACCCTGATGAAATGCAACCATTTGAGGGGAACCATGTCGGAAAATTAACACACAGAAAAATTTAGCCTGGTCAAATTGTAAATGAAAATATGGACAGACAAGTAAATGAAGAAAGAAAGCAGACTGTGTGTCACTAAACTTGGAGTTTCAAAAATGCCACCTCTCAGGAAACCATAATCAGCCCTAAATTTAGTTTTCTACTCTGGGGACATGCTTTTTTTATCTGTTACTTTTCCCCCTTTCTAACATCAAGCAGATGAACTATGAAAGTTCATTTTAAGAGGAAGTCACTATACACACACACACACACACACACCAATCGCTTTTAATTTTTTTCAAAAGCACTATCCAATTGTATGAAAAAAGTTCTTAAGGAATATTTGTAATGCCAAACATTATGACTTAAATATTTTCCTTGATTTCATATAAAATCATCTTCGGGACCTAACAGAATTTCAGTGTGTGTTAAATAAAAATGGCCTGCTTGTGTTGTATGTCAGAATTTTGGGGTTTATTTAAATATGTTAATATTTCTCATTATGCCATTAACAATAACCTTCATCCATTTGTGAAAAACATTTTGCCAAGCATGCACATAAAAAATTAGCAAGTGAAGCAAAATCACCTTAATTTGCTTTGGACCAGCAAATAACCAACTAATTTGCAGAAATCCCTGCCAAGCACTCATATTAAATGCTTCATGCTTATTTTATGACCTCTGCTGCTCTTCTCCTTCCTGGGCCCTGAATCATATGATCATTAACATATTGCAAGGTCTGAAACTTTATTTTTTACATTCTTTAATTAATGCCTGTTTATAGAAGGCCATAGGACTTCAGATCCAGTTAATGAAACTTCGCTCCCCCAGGCCTCTGGAGCCCAATAGAGAGCTCTCTCCTCTGTTGTTTTAGTAGCTTTTTTCCAACTGTTTGTTTATACACACTTAATTGATCTCTTTAGTCCCAGAAGCATTCCAGAGACACAACCTGTTTTGAGGCAAGCTAAAGTTTCCCCCCTTCCTTTATAAAAGCCTTGGATGCCCAAGGTTATCAGTTTTAATTTGAAAGTTGAAGATTCAGCTTTATTTACATTGTCTAAAAGTAAAAACTGATACAGGCCCGAAGTGTTTATTTTTACATTCATATATAGCGGAGGGGATCACAAATGCATACTGTATATAATTATTTTGATGTAGAACTAAGTAATTACTAAATGCTGCTATGTCTTATTTTATGGCATTGAATAAATGCAGTCTTTATAACAAGTTGAAAATAAAAACAAATCAGGCTGCCAATGCATGAAATTTTCATGGCTCTTCAATTTACATTTTACATATTCCCTATGACAAGAATTTCTATTATGCTATTCTCTTTTTTCTGCTATAATTAAATTAAAAAAGTAATTGGCTGGTGCTGCACACTGCAGCAATGTCTTAATCACATAGACAAACAGTTTTACAATAGCTTACACCATTTGCCACATGGGGCAATGACATTATTGTACCAGACTATAAACCCGAGACAGATAGCACATACCGGCTCTCAACCACTGTGTTGGCAAGAACAGAACACAAGGCTCATTCGGCACCCCAATTGGCACTCTATGATGGAATTCCCAACGAAGTAAAAGGAGCCCAAATCTGGCCATGTGGTTTCGGAAATTGCCAAAATTCAAAGCTTCTGAATCTACAAGTACATGCTTATATCATAGGTACAGAATGTATGGTAGAGGAGCCAAAAAGAAAAATATGGGTATGAGTTATTAATGTGGTGTGCATTATGAGTATTGGCAATGAGAAATTATTATTTCTACGTTTTCCCTTGGGAAAAAAAAACTTGATTGTTCATGTATTTTATATGTGTGATGTTTCAGGGAATTTTGGTATTTATGTTTATAGTGAATAATTCACTAATAGTTATTGAGGGTGACGGTTTGGAGACTAGAATTCTTTGATACTTCCAGAAATTTTACTGATCTGGAATTTATAAGAGCAGGGACTTAATTCTGGAAATTTCAATAGCTCACAGAGTGGTCTTGTGAGATTTGCCCAAACTCTTTGGGTCTCAGTTTCCTCATCTATAAAATGAGAAAGTTAGATTAGGTTATTTATAAAGTTCCATTAAAATGCAACCCCCACATACAAATTCAATCTGTCTTAAGAATAATATCTAAGAACAAAATTAAAATAAAGTTCCCATGCTTCCAATGGCTGCATGGAAGCAAAGGGGAACAAAAACCTGAGAAATCTAATTCAACATAGCTGGAGTGTTAAAAAGAATAGAAGCAACAAATACAATTGGAAATCACAAGGGGAAAACCTAAGAGAAGCAGCAAGAATATTTTACAGATCAGCTTTCTGTATTGATTTCACTGAAGCTCTGTTTAAAAAACATTGAAAGTAGTAGTAACATTTGCTTGTTTACAATAGACACATCCCCCACCCAAATGTCTATAATGAAAATAGGTACAGAAAATGAAGAATTATCAGTAGAGATTTTCCTAAAGTTCATAAAACGAAGATGTTCTCTGCCACACCTACACTTGATTATTTAACCAGGATTTCAAATCCTCATTTAACTAAGATCTCTGAAAAATATTAAATGACTCATTACAACAAAATGTAAGTCTGTTTTCTAAAAGAAAATGCTTTATCCAAAACGCTACATAGTATCTTAATAGAATTTAGCTGCTAATTTGAAGATAAGATATTGTTCTTTGATAGTTTAAATTATTATTAATAATTTAAGTCCCTTTGAAAAGATCCCTTCCCCCCCAAAAAAAATTTAAATCCTTTATACCCTGGTATAAGACTTATTTAAATCCTTTATACCCTTTATAAGACTGAACTTAAACAAATAGAAATTATCTATTTTAAAGGCAATAAAAGATTTTCAGAACTTTTTCTGGTATATATTGAACACACATAATTTATGGATAAGCACCCAGCCGCGTTTCCTAGACTTTGGAGAATCCACGTCTTCCCCAGGTGGCCTTCCCTTCCCCTCTTTCTTCAGTCTGAGCTATCTGCCTTATGTAAAGCAAATTCAATCATTTCTGGCAAGGTGCTCAATAGCTAAAAGTCTTCAATCTTCACATAAATAGGGTGCAAATCAAATCTTATGATGGTATATTCAAGCTTTCAGGATCTCTGTTTGCCACCAGAAATGTCAGAGTTTAGTACCTACTAAGCCATAGATTTATGAGGAAATGCTTGTAGATTGACAAGCAATTTTGCAACAAATGCATCTTCAGCGTTAGATTCACAGGAATGTTTAGGACATGCCTAAATGATTTAGTATTTTATACCTCTGCTCAAAAGAACAGTTCATATAAGTCAGTTCTATCTGAAGACTGTCAATCAAGCGGAAACTAAAAGTAATTTTAGAATATCATGATTCATTTACAAAAAAGTTTATCTCTAGAATTCAGGAGTTCGAGGTTCCAAATGATAGACTGATAGGCAAAGTTTGAAATGCTTTAATTGAAACAAGGCAAATTACTTTTTTTATTTAGATATGAAATAGAAGAGCATTTCTGGTTACTTTTATTTATGAGCTGCCAATATTTGAACATATGCAAAGTTTGAATTGTTTCCCATTTGCCCCAGACTTTAAAACATAATTCCTTTTCTTAATGTGCCACCCTTCAGGGCAAGGAGTTGTAATGAACACCTCCCAGTCACACAGAATTACAATGTTCTTTATCTTGCCCAGTACTGAAAAAAAAAAAAAAAAAAAAAAAAAAACTTCCAAAGGTTTGGAATCCTGAAACCTGTAAACAAAATCTGTGGAGCAGATAAAATTTTAAATGGCACAATGCAATTAAAGCTGAATTCAATTTGAGCGCACCCTGTCCATCTGTCAGAGAGAAACAAAAGCCGAGGAGCTCCATTATTGCTGAATCCCTGCTCTTGTTAATTTGCTTGCTGAGAGATTTCAATTTCTAGGAAGTGCACAAATTAGTGTTCAGTCAGGGCTAGATCCTCAGTAAGTATAAGCAGATGGTGGAAATCAGCCCTAATCAAGTGGCCAAAGCCTTTTTTTTCCCTGTCTGATTAAAGCATTTTAATCCTTTCAGATTGTCTGCTTTTTTAGCAAATATTCACCATCCTTTATTTTTCTTATATTTCAGGATGGATTTAAATTTAGCCTACGAACATGAGAGGAAAAAATAACTTTGAAAAATACAGCTATCAGTATCTGAGTCACAAGCAGTGGCCAACTGGATTTATGAATCCATTTAATGGCCCCTTTTCTCCTATTATATGTTAAATAAGTGTTTGAATCATTATTAATTTATATGCTAATATAAATAAGGCATATTTAATCTGTTCTGGTGGAATTAAATTACTGAAAGAAAGACAAAAGAGTTTAAAAAATTTCAGCGTTAAGAGGAAAGCTAACAAAAACAGAGCAACAAGAAAATATAACATGTATGTCAAATCTCCCACCATCAGAAAAGAAAGAAGGCTTTATTTTTTCAATTAATACAAAATAACAAATGTATAAGATTTTAGTGAGAGTGTATGTTTCAATCAAAATGCAGAAAATTGAAATCTTCTGTGAATAACAAGAACAAAGATTAATTTGGAATAAAAAACTTTTCATTGTTTTCAGAGACTGAATAAAACACTCAAAATAGAAAACTGCTATGATCATTATAGATATACTAAGAGTTTGACTCTATTAAAAATTTACACACAAGTTGAAAGCCAAAGAACATGTGAACAAAATCTTAAAAATTATTCAGAAAAACAGTATTATGATTTAATTGTGTAGGCTTAAAGAAACAGTTGGCAAAAAAACAAAGTCTTTTTACCTCCAATATTTATTTAGGGTATGAAAAATAAACTTTTCTAATTAGCTGCAAAATGTTTCTGATAATAACTTGTGGGTAAAATTTCAAATTGTAAGAACACACTTAAGGTTGAGTTCTTAACACGCTATTTTGAAACCTTCCTTAAATGTGGCACATCAATGAAAAGTACTGAGGGGAATAAAATAGTATCTGAAGGTACTTTTGAACAAGTTGGAACTTTGTACAATTTCTGATATGCTGAGGATGTGCAAGATTCCTGGTTGTGCTTGAACATCCTGTTTGGCAATTTCATTGCACAACTAGATTCTTAACAAACACCTCTCTAACAGTTTGATAACATTTTACAAGCGTTAATGTTTATTTTTTGATGTGCTTAATTGGAATTTTCATTTCTTTACTTGGACATTCTTTCTTTATATCTAAAAATTTTAAACAAAAGTGTATTTTATATGTCAATCCTATTTATATAGCACCAAGTTCAGCCATTTGTCCACAGTTGTAGAGATGCAAATTTCCCAAGTTTAAAAGTTGTAACTACCATACCTAAGAATAAATATCCTTTACATAGATAACCTACCCTTATATCTTAAGGTTTCTGTTTAAATCTTTCTCAATTTTCTCATTCAAAATTAAATAATCAAAAAAAAATCATCAAGCCTATTAGACATTCATTTCATGGAAAAGGCTCTGTTTTCCCACCATTTGCAATGAATTCAGCTTACAAAGAAATAGAAAATTTGTATTTCTTTTTTATTTTCTCATCCATTCACTACCAATGTCATCTAGCAGTGAAAAGTGTGGCTTCTATCTCTACTCTCTCTCTGGAAAACCACCTTTGATGCCTTGGACCCTGCCAGGTTCTTAGACATAACTTTTACCTGTTAGTGCCTAGGACTAGGTACTTGACAATAAATCAGTATAAAATACTAACCTAAGAATTAAGATAATATAAGATACTAAGCTGAGAAGACTGCAGATGTTCAGGAAGAATAGATTGGCTTTTACAGCTCTTTTTTAATACTTTAGTATGAAAGACAGGAACTGTAGGAGAATATACCCACAATTCATGCCCATCTTTCTCTTAAACTGCCACCACTAATTCTGGCTTCATTCCTCTGGCCGGTCTATTTTAATACCTCTTATTTCATCTCTGTATATCTGTAGTGATTCCCTATAGGTCACTAAATAAGACTTCTCTTTAGGCCCTCTCTGATATTCAGTGTGCTCCTTTTTCTTGACCTTCTAGCTAAATCCTATCACCCACTAGCTACACAATACAGCCTCCACTCTCCAAGGCCCTGCCTTTGCTCAATAATGGCCACCATCTGCGATGCCATTGTAAAAAAGCTCCATCTGTCCAGGTACTATCCAAGGATTGTCAATATTTCGACTTCCATAAGCCTTTCTCTGCCATTGCCAACAAGAATTGGTCTCCCCCATCCCTTTTCATTCCTCCAATATATTCTTTTAGGTTTTATGGTTGGTTGGTTGGTTTGTTTGTTTGTTTGTTTTTGGTACTGGGGATTGAATCCAAAGGCACTTAGCACTGAGCTACACCCCCAGCCCTTTTTCTATATTGTATTTAGAGATAGGGTCTCAATGAGTTGCTTATGGCCTTGCTAAATTGCTGAGGCTTATATAATCCCAAGTCTCTGGGATTATAAGCATGCAGCACTGCACCTGGCCTTACGGTATATTTAAATACAGCATTCTGACTTAAACTTAATTATTCACGTACATATTTATATCCTGTCTTCCTTACCCCACGGTAAGTCTTTTGTTCATTTTATCTTCTGAAATATAGTAATGTACCTTTCATGTCATGATGTGTGTTTACTTAAGTTAGAACAAAGTAATTTTTTTAAAAAATTCATTTTCTCAACTTTACTTGCCACTTTTCATGTGCTCAATAGCCACCAACAGTCACTGGCTACTAAACTAAACTGCTGACACAGAATATTTCTATCATCAGGGAAATTCTACCAAAGAGCTTCATTATAGAGTAAAAAGTTTGAGTTTGAATGCATATATGATTGTTATCAATGAACCATTAGATTGGGAAGTACCAGCCAAGTAGTCTTGCAGGCTATTTTCTGGACAGTTCAGAGGACAGGCTGCTGCATACACTCAACTATTTTCTCTGGGAGGTCTTGGGAACTTCGGAGCACTCCACATTTGCTACCTCTATAATATGAAAATCCACCAGGGCAACTAGGCCAGGGCAATTTTCTGATACTTCATATATAATTAATAGTGGATAAGGAAATTTAGATGGCAACTGTTTTGCAGAAACTTTAATTCACACTTTCAATATTTAAAAAGGCTGCTGTCACGGCTGGTAGAATAAAATTAAACCCACCAGCTGTGGTTTGTTTTTTGAGGAAAACACATAACATTTTATTTCTGCTTTGTCTGTAGTCCTTGTAAATGTCAGAAATACAGAATAAAAAAGTCCTGAATACCCTGGTTTACCATTAAACTCTTCTAAAAACACTTGTTTGTTTGTTAATTAGGTGGAAAATCTGGCAATTTTTAGTGGGAGGAATTTCTTTCTCCTAACAATGATACAAAGTACACAGTTCTTATATTTGTTCGGGAAAAGACAGATGATAACAATTTCTACTTGATTTCTTTACTACTTTCCTATTCTTTTCTTCATAGGATTTTGTGTCATCAAAGTATAATCAAGGACAAATTTTTAAAGAGATATTTTTTCAAATATTGTTTTTGTTTTTTTAAAAGATATTTTATTAATTGTTGGTAGCCCTTTATTTATTTTTATGTGGTATTGAGAATCAAACCCAGTGCCTCACACATGCTAGGCAAGAGCTCTACCACTGAGCCACAAACCTAGCCCTCCAAAATCTTGTTTTTATTATAATTGAGACTTCTATTTATTATAATTTTGAGGTATATTACAAAGTAACCTAAGATAAAATTTCATCCTTAGATTACTTTAAATCGACAGGTTTTTAGCCATAAAAGGTCAAGTGTATTTGGGGGGGCACATAAGTCATTTCCATGACACATTCTAGAATCACAACACTGAATCATCGTTTCCTTGTGATATGTGGCATTGATATTATATACTGGGATGGGATATTAGAAGTTGCTTGTCACAAAATTCTTAAGGCGTGTAAAAGTAGTCTTACAATTTTATTTTTTCCATTATTTTTAATTAGGAAAAATCTTATTCTGTATTTTGCTGTGTTTGCCTTGTGAACAGTCAGCACTGGTAATTACTCTAACTACAAAGACTTAAGTATGAAAACTTAGGCAATGAGTATGGATTATGTATCAGAAATGGTTAATGCCATTCTAATTAAAATCAAATTATTTAAAACTAAGCAGTGTTACATATTTTGAAGAATTTGCTGATTAGATTTCTTAAAGCTTACCATTATTTCACAAGGCTGAAAACTCTCTGAGCCTACTACCTACCCTTGAATATTCCTCCTATTAACTTTTCATGGCATCACCATCCTTTTCTATCCAGTCTAAACTCTTCCCATGGAGAACGATTAATTTGAATTAGATGCAAAATGGTGGATTCCTTCTAAAATATCATGACCTTTTCATTAACATACCACAACTAGTTACCTTCTTTCATCAGCTGATTATGAATCTAAGAATCGCTAAGTGAGATGAGTTTTTATTGTAGTGCAGGAAATGTGGTCAGAACATCATCATGGGCTCTCAGGACACAAGGGAAGTAGACAGGGACAGTGGCAACTTCAGGACACAGATGAGTTCCAGGACTGAGTAGAAGGAAGACATAAGAGAAGAACTTCGGGTGTCAGGTAGTTGTGCCCAAGGCAGTCCCCGCTTTTGCAGAAAAGAATAGGCAAGTTAAATCAGGATCCTTATATTAGCACGAGTAACATTTATGCTAAATTAACAACTGTCTATTAAAATGGTCAGTTTATATCCAAAAACAGCAATATTAAAACATGCCAGTAAGATTATTTGCAAATATATTTTTAGTTCAGAACTAGAGCTTCAGTGAGACTAAAATAGAGAGTGGAACCTCATGTTTGCCAGTTCATTCGCACTTTCAGCACCCCTGTCATTTTATAATGCTCTGCCAGTATTTATCACAGATTGCAAAAAAGAAAAAAAATCCCTGAATATGTAAAAATAGCAGCTGTTATTTGCCACTAACTATCGGGAAACTGCATAGATCTTTGCAAATTCAGAGAGAAAACAGAACTGTGTGGTTTAAGGTTGGTCCAAGTAAATTTTTATTCTATCTTAGAGACAAAAGTTTTCTTTTCAACTATAATTCCTTTTGCTGACAAAAATTTCTAGAGAGATGAATCTAATATTATAGTTTGGTCACTATATTATATTGAGGATATATCAATGTTTGGTAACTAAGCTCTTAAAAACTGAACCACAACATTGAAAATAAAGTAATCTACATTCCAATTTTAAAAATATCTGAATAATTTAGAGTATCTTTCAGGTCAAATCCCAACTATTCCTTGGATGCGTCATGTTTCATTTTTCAAACTGATACTTCTCTGTATATTAATCCTAAAATACCTTCATAATTTCTAACTTCGATGATTATAATTGTCTCTTGAATGCTTTTTCTGAAGCAAATATTAATCCCATTAAACAATATTGCTAGAGTTATTTATTTAGTCTAAAAGAACCACTCAAATAATACATCTCTCATGCTTAATATCCTGATACACAATATTCTTCATGATATGACCATTACTCTATATCTGGTATCACCTGCCCACCAGGACTGGTGTGTCCACTATGTCAGCCTTTGCCAAGCAAATCTCAAATTGCTTTCTCTTATATACCTGCATCTTTGATAATACTTTTCTTTCTGCTTTACACAGATAACTCTAGATTTTTCAAGAATTAATTTAAATTCCATTTCATATTTGTAATCCCTCTTTAATATGCTTCTTTTAAAAAGGCTCCAAGAGATTTTGCTGTTGTTGTTATTCTACAAACCTGTTTCCTGTGACCTCAACTTTCATTATTGACCAGAATTATCCATTTTATGGTCTCCCTTGATCCAATTAAACATCTGTCTCCAGAATTTCTACTACACTTTTGCTATGGTCAAAGCTCTAAACAAATTTTCTAGCAGTTTGCAAAGAATTTTCATAAACACAAAAGTAATCAAAAGAGAAATATAAGTATCTTTGGAGGCACTAATGTAATCAGTTTCTGCATCCTTCATAGAGGTGATTCTAATATAACATTGTAAGATTGAAACTATCGTGTTCCATATTCTGTTCAAGGTCATTTGGTCACTGGTTTCAAAGGAGTCAATGTTTTCAAGCAGTTTGACATCCTGCTTGTATGTCCTTAGCGAGGTTTAGTCAATACAGTAGGAAGAATCATTAGTTATTCAAGGTAAAACTTTCAAAAAATGCAACTAAGACACTTTGACCTTCTCCGAATCAGGAAATGCTCTGTGCATCTTTATGCTCTTTTAAATATAATTTGTCTAAACTGTCTAAAGTAAATCAAAAACTATCACTCAACCCTCTTAGTAAAAAGGGTAAATTTTAATTGCAGAACTTAAAACCTCACAATTAAAAGCTGTACTGCTACTTAAAGCCACACAAACACGGGAATTGAACCTGATGCATACAAATTAGAGTTCTTGATGTATTATGATTCTGAAGGATACTCTAAAGTGCAGACCATTTATATGCTTTAAGTGTTTCATAAGGAGGAATAAAATGGATGGCTGTTGTACTTTTTATATAAAATTTGATCATTTATGTTCTTAGTAATAACTTTATGGCAATCAAAGTCTTTTATGTGATGAGATATTCATAACATACTTGCAACAGAACAGAAAACAAGTATGTGAAAAATTATTTTCTTCATCCTGAAAAGATATTTAAAATCTGTTAATATTATTTAACATGTGCATTTTTAAACTAAATTGAAAACACTGCTACTAATTAAAAAAATACAACTTAAGAAAAAAGCCTATTCAGCTTATGAAGAAAATTTTATAAGAAATGCATGACATTATTGCTAAACATACAAATAAGATCAATTTCTTATTCCTATGATACATACATAGTCTTATTTAATAGCTTCACAGTAAAATATATGTGCTCAAATGATATAAATCTTCATTACTAAAACTAATGGGACACATGAGTATAGGGATCTAACAGAAAGGACATTAAGGAGAGAGGATATTATAATTAAAGATTAAGTAACATGAAGATCCCAGGTTTAAAATAAGGTAAAGAGAGAAAGACAGACTAAACCACCATGATTTTAATTAAATTTTTTGAGGACTAAATCCCATAAGTTCAGAATCCTCAGAAAATAGGCTGACAAAAGTTGTGGGAATTAGATAGTTTTCAAATGTTCATGGAGGCCATGGTGAAAAATACAGTGTGTGTGTGTGTGTGTGTGTGTGTGTGATATGTAGAGAGAAAATGGAATCACTGTCCCCAATAGAAAAATAAAACACAAAAACACAGAAAAGCTGACTTGAAACACAACTTTGCCACTTTTACAATTTGCAGAAATGAGCAAATGTTGATATAATAGCACCAACGGTTAGACTATTAAATGATGTACTAGATAATGTTTTATGGGAATTAACATTCACAAAACGTGATCATTAAGAAAAAAAATGATCCATTCACACTCGAGAGAAAGGAAAATGATATAACAGAAGCCAAGATTTGAATTCAGATTCATCTAATGCACAAAGCAATATCCTATTACATGACACTTCACATTAAAAGGAGAGTCTATCCAAGGGGATATTTCTAACATATACAAGTACAAATGTGTAAACTTTAATAAGAATAATGTGATTTTGTAGAATACTAAGACCTATAACAAAAGACAAGTTTTGTTAGAAACTTTGTTTATTTTAACATGGATTATTTTATGAAAGAGTTTCATTCTTAAATAGTTCATTAAGATATAAGTAATAAAAGCGTTGTCAAAATAGTTGATTAAAATGACTTTAAGAAATTCTGAATAGGAAGAGAAAATCATATGAATTTGCCTGTAAAAATGGTAGAGAAAGATAAATAGATTGCACTAATCTTTTAGCACAATGATATCTAAAGGCTCATATAGCTTCAACTTCATTATTTTTAACAAAATGCACTACGTTACAGTTACTTGTGGAGTACACAGCACCATAAATAATTTAAATTAAACTACACTTGTCAAAATAAATGAACAAGTAGGTTTTATGATGCAGTACATTTTATGATGCCCTTGATTCTTTAATTTGTGTGTTTTGCTTAGTTGCTAATTCCCAAAATACTGTAATCTGCAATGGCTCTAGTCTTCATTAGTATAGATTACCAATGTCCCTGCTCAACAGGAAATTCAGTATGGAGAAGAATTCTACTGAACCAGAATGCTTTTTTTCAATAATATCCTGTGACTATGTAATAAATGTTGGTTTGAAGGAAATGGAAATAATTCATCTCCCTTTCATACTAACTGATAAATTCTATTCTTCTCTAAGCTATCTGATTATATTTGGCAAGATGTTTCCTATTAACTTATTAATTTTTCCCAGTAAATTTCATATATCCAAATTTAGATTATTGATTTCTTTGATATTCTTGAATTGCATATATAAACATAAAATGTTTTATTCAAGACAGGTACTACAGCTCTCCAACAAGATCTAAGTAGAATTACCACAGGGTGAAACATTACAAAGTTTCAAAATGAATTATTTGAAAGGATAAAATGCATAATTGATACTATACCAAAGGATTCTTTTTTTTAAGACAGAGAGAGACAGAGACAGAGAGAGAGAGAGAGAGAGAGAGAGAGAGAGAGAGAGAGAATTTCCTTAATATTTATTTTTCAGTTTTCGGTGGACACAACATCTTTATTTTATTTTATGTGGTGCTGAGGATCGAACCCAGCGCCCTGTGCATGCCAGGAGAGCACATTACTGCTTGAGCCATATCCCCAGCCCCAAAGGATTCTAAAACAGAAAAATCTATGTGTATTACATATTACAGACTGAATATCAAAAGCAAGTTTTCATGAAAAAAAAAAGTTTCCCCAAATTAGTAAAAATTCCAAAGAGTATATATGGCCCATCTGATTTTTCTGTCATAATTTATGAATGAAAAAAAGTAAAGTTCTCTAGAAGGATGCATTTTCTTCCCCTACAAACCACTAATTTACTACTTGATTACCATTTAATTATTGAATTTCTAACATCTTTGAGAGTATCTCACTTAACACCAGGAAACCATAAAGAAACTCTTAGAAAAAATAACTGAGTGTACTTAAGCTTCAGGTTTATCAAGCTAGGAATACTCCCTCATTCTACATGGTTATTATTTTACCAGCATTTTTGATGCAGAGAGCAGGTGCCATGGAGGTACCTGAAGCATCCTTTGGCATAACTCAATGAACCACAGTGAAATGGGGTCATTAATATCCATGTGTGAGGATCAAATCAATTAATATTTTTAAATATATTTTTGGAAACTGGAGGTTGCTATATAAGCAGTTAAAAGTTTTTAAAATACTGATTTTTATTTAAAAATGAATCGGAAGCATTTGTAGTGGATGCAGAATGAATCAAAGAGCTTCTGCTTCTGTGTTTCCTCATATACATTTTTTTTCTTCTTATGTGTTCAAAATCTTTCAAAAACTGATTTATAAGTTAATTTGCCTACAGCTATTTAAAATTGTGTTCTCACTACTGATTTCAAGGATCATACTGGACATCTGTACCTTTTATTTTTACCTGATTTATCACATATTGATAAACCTTCAAAAGGATTAAACTCAAGGAATATATATATATGTTAATGTATCTAAGTATTGGACATAAAGTTTTAATTTTATCAGCATTTTAACAAAAAATAATTATAGTTTGGATAGGAAATATCATCTGCAAGTAATTCACCAAAATGATGAACATAAAGGGAAAGAGAGGAGATAGCAAATAGATGACCTCTAGGTCTTTCAGACACATGGAATTACAAGTTAAAGGTATGTTCTCTCACATATGCAGAAGCTAGACAGGAAAAAGGAAAAGAAAGGTGAGGAGTACACTGGCCAAATCATATTGTTATATTGTATATTGTATGCACATAGTAATATATAACAACAATCCCATCGGTATGTACAACTACAATGCACCAATAAAAAAATGTGAAAAAAAATTAAACATGGGTTGCTCTGTTGACCATGTACATGTGAATCTACCAAAAAGGCAATATTGTAGACATCTAAGGAATAGGCACTGTTCAAAAAGGAATGACCCACAAATGTTGCCATGGCAGAACTGGAAGAGTCTACAGTGTTAACCAGCATGCTGTTGGCATTGTTGTAAACAGACAAGTTAAGGGCAAGATACTTGCCAAGAGAATTAATAGGCATATTGAGCATATCAAGTACTCTAAGAGTCAAGATAGCTCCCTAAAATGCATGAAGGAAAACGATCAGAAAAGAAAGGGAACCAAAGAGAAAGGTACCTGTGTTCAACTGAAGCACCAGCCTTCTCTACCCAAAGATGAACCTCTGTGAGAACCAACTACAAAGGGCCTGAGCTTCTGAACCTGTTCCCTGTGAAGTCAGGCCATCATAGACATAATAATAATAATAAGTATAAGACCTCAGGACTATAAAAAAGTAACTGTTTCCACTCTCAAGGGTACATACTGAATTGTTCATAATCCTTGGCCTCCACTTGTCTTTCCTATAAAATTTATCAGCATTGTACATTCTTCCATGTTACATTTGCATTTCAGTTTGTGTACTTTAAAAACCTTGAGCTATAGAATGATCTTGAATTTTACCACCATTTTGATGTATTAAGTCAACTTCTACTCTGAAGAGAAGTAAATTTTTCTTGATGACTTCAGTACAAAGATATTAAAATTTATACCATTATCAGTAGCAGAAGACAGGTCAGTGGTGGTTAGGGGGCATCAAAATGGCAACATTGTAGTCATAAGTTAATAAATTAATACTTCCCTGGAGTCCATTCTAGATTAACTGTGATATTGAATATGTATGTCCCACCAAATTACTTTTTTAAAAAAATTTTTTGGTGCTGGGGATTGAATTCAGGGGCACTCAGCCACTGAGTCACATTCCAGCCTTATTTTGTGTGTTTTTTTGTTTGTTTGTTTGTTTTGTTTTGTTTTGTTTAAAAGACAGGGTCTCACTAAGTTGCTAAGCACCTCTCCATTGCTCAGGTTGGCTTTGAACTCATGATCCTCCTGACTCAGCCTCCCAAGTGGCTCATATTACAGGCATGTGCCACCGTGCCCAGCCCAATGTCCATTCTATACATATTATATACTCATCAATCAAATCTATGCTGCCATTTCTTGGGATTGTTTTCTTTTTAAATTTCTTATTCTAATTTGTTATATATGATAACAGAATGCATTTACAATTCATATTACACATATAAAGTACGATTTTTTATATCTCTGGTTGTATGCAAAGTATATTCTCACCATTCGTGTCTTCATACATGTTCTTAGGGTAACGATGTCCATGTCATTCCACCCTGATTTCTACCCCCATGTAAGAGATTATCTAGTCCTAGTTGCTGTTACAAGAAGAGTTTAAAGTTGTGTGCCACAAAAATGAGAAGCACCTGAAAAATACTTAATAGCCACCTCTTGACCAAGTTTATTTTTCAGAGGTCTACATCACTCAAACTGCCATTGGTGTTTAAATCCTGATTCCACATAAGTCAAAATGCTAAATAAGAGTATAATCAGGGGACCTCAAATTGCTGGATGGCCCTCTTCTTTGCAAGAAGGGAAAACTTACAGCTACTCTACCACATCATCACTGCTCACCTCAAACTTCTTCCTATAAGGTATTAACCTGAACCCCTGGCTTTTCATAGAATATCGTCTGATATATTGATTTTTTAAACATATTCAGAATTTTCAAACAAATACAATGGAAATTACATGTTCAAAATAAAGACTTCTTACTGTGTTTTTTTAAAATGTTTATTTTTTTAGTTGTAGTTAGACACAATATCTTTGTTTTATTTATTTATATGTGGTGCTGAGGATTGAACCCAGGGCCTCACACGTGCTAGGTGAGTGCTCTACCGCTGAGCCACAACCCCAGCCCCTTCTTACTGTGTTTGAGGGACTGCGCTTGATCATACATCACATGCATGCCAGTCCTAAGAAATGAGTTTTCATGTTTTTCTTTCACAGAGGAGAGACTGAACTGAACTAAAAGCAACATAAGTTGCTATGTTAGTAGTTGTCACTACTATATAAAGATCTCCTAACCAGGATCAGAAATTTTACACACAATCCTTATGTTATTTAATACTACAAAATCTTACAAGGCAGGTGTTATTCTATATTTAGGATAAAGAAACAGAGGACCCCACATGTTGAGTCACTTGCTCAGTCTTAGCATGTGGCCATGACAGTGATTAATGCAGGTGTATCAGAGCCAGTGGCTGAGACTCAAGCATCAGTCCCATAAACCCTCTGACATCCAGACCTGTGTTCTCAAGTCCACTCAGAGATACCTTTCCATCTTTCCAGCAGTGAGGTTTCCTTTCTTCATTCTGAGGAAGAATTCA
This sequence comes from Marmota monax, assembly GCF_021218885.2. NCBI lineage: Eukaryota > Metazoa > Chordata > Mammalia > Rodentia > Sciuridae > Marmota > Marmota monax. The sequence continues at coordinate 377,236 of NW_026694221.1, read as the reverse complement.
GTCTTCCTCCAGTTCATCAACAGTACAACTGGAAAGGAAAGCAGCTGTAGAACAGGACAGGTTTAAGAACAAACCTAAGACATGGTCACATTTGACTAGTTTCCATCACAGTCATCTAACAGACTAGCGAGGTACCAGAATATTCAGATAGGCTAAGATCTACAACTGTCAAAAGCACAAGTTGTATACACGGCATGTCAAATCTTCTATAAATGGACAACCATCTCTCAATCATAATATAAAATTACATGCAAACATACATTTCATAGTTAGAAAAATGTAAGAGATTATCTAGTCCTATATCTTCATTGTATAGTTCATGAAAATCGAAACATAAAGAGATGAAAATAGTTATTCAATGTGAGATGTCCATTTGTGGACAAAATGAGGCCTTGAATTCTGACTTCATGAAGCCAGATTCTCTCTCCATGGTGATGTTGTAGTCTTGTAAGGATTATGGGAGGGCAAGGGATAAAATTAATGCAAATGATAAAATAAATGAATTATGATCCGATCAACAAATAAATTTTAATGTGGCCTTATCTGCTAGCAGAAAATAAACTAGCTGTAATGAATATCAATTAAAAGCTTTCTCCTAGTGCTTTCAGTAAATTTGTCTAGAAAGTGGTTTTTTCAAACCGGAAGTTAAAAACAAAATGACCCCTAGTGAATGAAACTTTCTGGTTGTTGCCACACTTAGTACAAACCTATAAATTATGTTTTTTGCTTAGTTTAGCTACATATCTAATCCTACTTGTAAAAATTAACTGTTTATGTATATTATAAAAATGTATTTAATTCTTCCTTCATATAATTTACTAAAGTGATACCCTGAGCCAGTGGCAGAGACTCATATATGAATATGTGAATATAGGGTTAGAATATTAAGAGAATAAGAAATGAAGTATCTCACAAAATATTTTAAGAGGGATTCTATTAACAACTGATAAAAACTTGGCATCAAACAAGATGCACATAATTCAATACAACTAAAATTTTAAAACATGAAAGGACTGAAATTAGATTGTAATGGACTCTTTGGATTAAATCAATTCAATTAAGAATATGATGAAGTGTACAGTTATCTGTTTTCTGAGCCTTTGAAAAGTGAAAATATTAATGGACCTGTACAAGGAATTGCTGCTTGATTAGATTAATTGCCATAGCAATTGTCATATTATAAATATGTTATTTTTGACAATTATGCTTCAGGATAATGCCCATGTTATCACATTACTTGAACAAATCTTTAGACTCTGAAGAAAGATCATCAAACATTTCTTCACTTTCAACATTATTGAAAACTTAGAACATTTTAAAAGAATTGGAGAACCTGAACTAACATAGCATATGTTTTAAAAGTTTAGCAGCACTTCAATTAATAAGTTGGGGGAAATTAAGCAGTAAAAATGCAACCTGAGGAACCCTCAACAGGAATGTAAACTAAACGGGTGGGGAGGTCTGTAGGTGTCAATCAAGAACAAAATGCAACTGTCAAGCTTGCTTTGCTAACAAACTGTCACATCAACAATATGGAGTTAATGACTACAAATTAACTGTATACCAGATGCTTGACACTTTGTTATGACACTTAGCAAGCGAGTTGACATTTGGGGATCAAAGCTTCTTTAATTACACTTTGTATAACATGTGCAACCTTTATGCTAATGTCCAAATACTCCTTGGAGCAAGACTGTCCAAGTGAAAACATCCACAGACTGTTTCCTAGGTGTGGGTTTGAAAGTATTTATGTGGTTCTAAAAAACATGGGAAGTAGCTGAGCAAGAGCCAGGCTTCAATGTATCATCATAATCATCATTACCATTGCCGAAAATAACACTGTTTCTTAACTTAGTGAACTGGTGTAGCACTTTTTCTCACAGATAGACACAGTCTGTGAAATAACACATTTTCAAACAAGGTGGTAATAGCATTTACAGCCATTTATAAAAGGAAAGACAACTAGGTATATCAGAATTTAAAATAAGTGAAAAAAAAGTATTAAAGAGTAAGCATGATAAAAACTGTTCACTGTCTTTTGGAACACTGACAAGTGATTTTTCAAATCTTTTTTTAGGAAAATGGCTTGACATTTTCCCAAGTGAATAACACTCAATAAATGATATAAGCAAAATGTCATATAACAGGCATAATACTGAATACTATACATGCATAAACTTGAACTCTAGACTATGTTAACATAAGGAAAGTTTAACATTTCAATCTGGTCTTTTAAAAAGCTCAGATTAATCAAAACTAAGATTATCAAAAGTTAATAAAATTTATAAAACATTTAATAAAGGAAGATATTTCAATAAACATGTCTATATATGTTAAGAGGTTAATAAAGAGATTAATAATGTAATCACAACAGTAATACAACCAGAGCTATCTTTGTGAAGGACACTACCTGGATACAACTGATAGAGATAGTAAGAAGCTATTAGCAGATTCAGTGGCAAGTGTCCTTTTATTCTATATTTCTCTGAACTGCACATCTTAGAGAAAGATAACATAATAAGTGAAGAAAAACAAAGGTGGAGAGAAAGGGAAAATAAGATATGAGAACTGGAAATGACACTGAAGTTCACCTAGTCCAAACATTCCAGACTACAGATACACAAACCATAGCCCAGACAAAGAGAAGCTATCCTGGTCACAGAGTTCTTCCTTTTATTTTATGAAGTCCTGGCCTGGGATTATCAGCTTCTTGCTGAAAGTATTTTTTCATGGTATGGGGTATCACAAGTTGTTCCTCTCCTAGATGTAAGAAAGGATAGAAGCCATTCAGTTCTCAATATCTATGTTTCCTAATCTCCATCAGGTGGGATTAGGCCCCAACTTCCTTAATAAGACTCCTGTGGCACAAGAATCAAGAATCAATAAATGGGATGGACTCAAACTAAAAAGCTTCTTCTCAGCAAAAGAAACAATCTGTGAGGTGAATAGAGAGCCTACATCTTGGGAGCAAATCTTTACCCCTCACACATCAGATAGAGCAATAATCACTAGGGTATATAAAGAACTCAAAAAGTTAACCACCAAAAAAACAAACAATCCAGTCAATAAATGGGCCAAGGACATGAGCAGACACTTCTCAGAAAAGGATATACAATCAATCAAAAAATATATGAAAAAATGCTCTTCATCTCTAGCAATTAGAGAAATGCAAATCAAAACCACTCTAAGATTTCATCTCATAAAACCACTCAAAGATTTCATCTCATAAAACCACTCTAAGATTTCATTTCATTCTGACAGATTTCATCTGTCAGAATGACAGCTATTATTCATACAAACAACAATAAGTGTTGGTGAGGATGAGGGGGAAAATGTACACTCACACTGCTGGTGGGACTGCAAATTGATGCATCCAATATGAAAAGCAGTATGGAGATTTCTTGGAAATTTGGGAATGGAACCACCATTTGACCCAGCTGTCCCTCTCCTCAGTCCATACCCAAGGACTTAAAAACAGCATACTACAGTGACACAGCCACACCAATATTTATAGCAGCACAATTCACAATAGCTAAACCGTGGAACCAATCCTGATGCCCTTCAATAGATTAAAGGGTTAAAAAAATGTGGCATATATACACAATGGAATATTACTCAGCAATAAAAGAGAATAAAATCATGGCATTTATAGGTAAATGGATGGAGTTAGAGAAGATAATGCTAAGTGAAGTTAGCCAATCCCAAAAAAACAAATGCTGAATGTTTTCTTTGATATAAGGAGGCTGATTTATAGTGGGATAGAGAGAGGGGGCATGGGAGGAATAGGCGAATCCTAGATAGGACAGAGGGGTTACAGGGGAAGGGATGGGGCATGGGGTTAGAAATAATGGTAGAATGTGATAGACATTATCCAAAGTACATGTATGAAGACATGAATTGGTGTGAATATACTTTGTACACAACCAGTTAGCCAATCCCCCCCCAAAAAAAAACAAATGCTAAATGTTTTCTTTGATATAAGGAGGCTGATTCATAGTGGGATAGGGAGCAGGAGAATAGAAGGAATAGATAAACTCTAGACAGGGAAGAGGGGTTGGAGGGGAAGGGAGGGGGTAATTAATGATGGTGGAATGTGATGATCATTATTATCCAAAGTACATGTATGAAGACATGAATTTCAGATATTGATAAGGGCTAAAGCAACAACATAATACAATGTGGTCCAAAGCACTGAAATGGAAGATGTATGTGGCATAGCTAGAATAACTGAGAAACCAATCTGTTTCCTTTAACCAATTCCTACAGGATAAGACTGAAGTGAAACACAGGAGGATATGAGGGGCACAGTTCTTGTGGAAGAAAGAAAATTATCAGATAGAACAGAAGATCTACAGCATTGTCAGAAAGCAGGCAGGACCTGTCAAGGGGTCTTCAGGAAGCCCAGTCACTATCACCACATCCTGACTCTAGTATCCAGCCAAGGAGGGTCAGCCTTTCTATACCCAAAGTCACTGGCAGTACCCTCCTGCAAAGGAGGTGATTGGTTGCTCAGGAGATGATGTTTCTAATACCTAAGGACACCCCAGAGTCTAGCTGATGTCTTGGGTAAGGCATTTTAGGTCTTGGTAAGATGTCTGCATTCTAAAGTATTAAGGAATGCATGACAGGTTTTGAAATTCTAACTTTCATATATTTGTTTGGTGGCTTTGGCTTAGACTAATGCATTAAACCTTAGGTTTAAAAGAAACAGAATTCGGCACACACCAAATTAAAATATTAACATTTATTTTTGAAATGTTAATCCAATAAAAAGTAATCACAAGCAGAGCAACATAGTCATAAACCCATATTGTAAGGCAGAAAGGGCACTAGAAATGTCCTTCTGTAGATAATTTTCCTAGTGTGATTTCTATGAAGAAAGGACAGGATTATCAATTGTCTTCTAAAAACTATCCCACAGTGGTGGAAGGACAGCTCTATCAGAATGGGAAGACCAAAAGAGAGAACAAAATGGGAAAAAGAAAGGTCTTTCTGTGTTACACTTTGTGAGAACTTAATCACACCATTGATAGTTCTCAAATGAAAAAAAAAAAAAAAACATAAAATTTGAGCCTTGCCTACTTAAAACCAGAGTTCTAGGCCAAAATAGAGGCCAAAAAGATAAGATAAGTATACTTTCATGTGGCTGATTCTGTCGGTTCATGAAGATGCAACATGAGAAAGCCAAGACCCCTGCTGAAGATCGTAAATGGACACAACAGAAGACCTATGCTGCAGACTCCTCATCACACTATCTGAAGTGTTGGCCCTATTCAAAATGTTTCACCCACTTTTCCAATCTGTGAACATGAATTGGAAAGGCCACTTCTTTTATTTGATGTTTCATTCATTTTAACTGACTTAGTTTTAATACTTTTTTCTACTTTACTAGAATTGTCTGCTTCCATTCACGAACCCACTATTTGGCCTGGTCGCCTCTCATTTTGGTTTACAAAAGTCCTTCCATGTGCCTCTTCTCCCTTGTCTGTAAACTGGAAGAAGCTGAGTATATGATCCTGTGGTCCCTTCTCAACTTGATCACTCTGAGACTTTAAATATCAAATAGGCTGCTAATTTCAAGTTTTCCTCTGAGTTAGGCTACATCCTGTTTTCTGCACAATATTCAGTCTTAAATTTCTACTCGGAATGTCCCTGTAAGGCAGGACAGGGACTATTTTTTTTTCTTCTTTCTTACTGCACTCAGATGATGAGAGTAGGTTTTATGTTTTTAAACTAAAATAACACCTCTTTTTTTGTTGTTTTGCTCCCTCTATTCAACCATCATAAAGCATTTATGATATTCACAGTCTCTTTACTACAGTACTCATTTGACAATTCCCTTTTGGTTTCTGCTAAACAAATGGATTACCATTTACTTCCTTTTCTCCCTTAAATTTAAAAATCAATAAAATATTTACTACATACATATAAACCATACATGCACATGCACATGGTCATACACAAATATACACCCACATTTCAATAAAATCCAGTCCTTCTTTGAGTACTCTTTTTTAAATATCCTGTTAAATAAACTAATACTGTAATTGGAAAAGAAATGTGACTTTTAGTGAGAAGATCAACCCACAAAAGATCAAAATTGTATCTTGCAGAATTTTACATGGATTAATAGGTATACTACTTTTAAAAGGGAAAAGTAAAGCGAAGTGTGTCTTTATTTTCTTCAACTCCTCCCCTATCGGATTTCTTAAATGAAGGAAAAATGCAAGGAGATCATTTCTTTTATGCACTTATTTCTGGACTTCATAGTTCTCTAGTGTTATTATACATAAAAGACTGCTTGCTTCCAGCCTGCAATAAATGTGGAAAGGCATTTATTGAAGAAAACCTTCCTTAATTAGGATTCATTTTCCTAATATAAGGATTTCTAAAGACAGCTCTATTTTAGTTATGTAAAGCATGTAAAAAGTGGCATATGCTCAATCAAAACGGAATTTGAAATTAACCTGTCACTTTAGACACTACAATGGAGGGGGAAGGTTAAGATGTAACAGTTTTCAAAGTCTTCATGCTAGAAAAAGTGGCTAATAGTCCAGTTTAGTCTTAAATGATAGCAATGGAAAAAGAGAGAATATTAAAGAAAAACAAAATTAAAAAGAAAAAATCTCTTGCTTTTATTATTAATAATTAAATAGTTCTGTAGAGTGGAAAATAAATCCTAATTTGAAAATTCCATCTTACGTATAAAGAATTAAGAAGTATTCATTTACATAGATTTGAAGTTCTCATTTTATAATTATTAAATATCTGTAGAAAATTTATCTTTAGGTGCTTATATTCTAAAAATCACACAGCACCATCACAAAAATGGTTGAATGCCCTGAGTCATAATTTTCTGCAAGCTGAGTATTATTAAGAGCACTCATAAATAAGAAAAATATTTGAAGATTATTTTTTCTTATTCCATACATATGCATAATAAACAAAAGCAACACTTTCCTTAAAATGTCCCTTTTTGCAGGCTTTTGTAAAGATAAGACAGCAAAATTATTCAATCTTTTGTTTCCATTAAAAAAAAAATCTAGCCAATAAGAGTTATTCTACTTATTAAGACAAAGGAAAGGGTCAATGTGTTCAAATTGGAAATTAAAAGGATTTCATCTCTTAGCTAAACCTTCTGTTTCTAGATGCATGCACATAATGACACTAAAAAATGACAATGGAACTTTAGAGAGCTATCGAGCTATGAAATGAAAGGCCTCATAAAGACAAGTGATTAACTTATTTAAACTTTTTCACTGATGCGCTGAGAAATACATTTCCTTTTATTTCTGGTATTACAATCAAAATCATCATATAACGAAATACTCCTGGATGTTAAACCTATATCTAAAATATGAAAAAGCTGAGAAAGTCATTTAACGCATTATGTCACAGATAACCAAAGATAGCATTAAACTTAGGGCTTAAAGAAAGCAATTGTAGATAAAACTTACTTGTTTTTTGGTTATTCAACAAGGTATTTTAAACCAAGTTATCACAAACTTGAAAAAAAAATCAAAATATTTGCCATGGCAATATAGTTATAATCACCACTCAATGATCATATGGAAGTATTTTAAATCAATACAAATGGAGGCTAAGTGACAAGAATTTAAAAGAATCTGGAAGCTTATGCTAGCTGCAAATAATAACAATAATGATCTAATATTTAAATACATTTTCCCCACTCAAAATAGGAGGCTAATTACTTATCAGGAACTGTATCAAACACTTGCCATAATTCATTGTGCAAATTCCATTAATCCACTGGATATCAAGGAGAAATAGCTTACTGATTTTTTTTTTATCATATGTACTAGCACAAAATTCTTTGAACTTGTGGCCAGATATCAAGTAATAAATAAGTAATAAAATTATATTATTCTAAATTTTAAAATTAAAGACTTTAAGTTTCTATGGGCCAGTCCAAAACATCAACACATTTCTTTTGTTCATTTATTGTGTAGTATGATGTCACACACAAGAGAGGTCCTTCAATAAAGAGCTGCTTACAATAAGCCAAGGTTCAAGCTCCACACATTGAATCCTTAAGCTTTATCTGCCTAATAACCATGGACATTTCGTATTATTATCATTATTTGAAAGATGAGTCAGTTACGACTCTGAAAGGTATATCCAAAGTCAAATCATCACTCAGAAAATGAAGGAGTAAAAACAAGTTGATGTACTGCAACTAGGGAAAGAGGAGTAGAGAAATTTTTCCTAATTCTATGAATGAATGCTCAATTACTCACTGAATGTTACATAAATAACATAAACATGCTAAGTAATCAGAAATGACACTCATGCCACAATAAGAGTAACGTCTACCCAGCATGTAGCAGAGGTTTGGTGAATATGATGGATATGTTCAGACTAAAAAGAGAAATAAATAAGTGAGAGAGGGGAATGAGGAAGTCAGAGAGGGAAGCAACTAATTGGGAAAGCTGAAGCCATGGCAAATTTGAGTTTTATTTAGCTTTTTCTCAAACTGCGACTAGAGTTTCTCTTTTAGTGAAAACTACAGTTCTCCATTTTGTTTCTTTCAGCAGCTATGGAAGATAGCAGTTCCCAGTCACTAGGGTATTATTTTAATTACTACTTCATCAAAAGAGTTAATATAACTCCTTACTTAGTCCCAGGGAGTAGTTTACACGATGGGGGAATTTACCCTTAAAACGCATCTGTTCTTTCCTTTCATAAAGTCAATAAAGTGGAGGCTCTGTCCAAACACATGCATTGCCTTGAGCCATTTAAGGCTGAAGATATCAATATTTATGTATTTTATAAACATGGGTATTTTAATACTGTTGCTTAGAATTTATTTTGGTAATTGAAGGAAAACATACTATTAAATTCAGAGAATGTCCCCAACTATCAAGCCTTAAATTAAGGAAACTCTCACAGGAGAAATGAGAAAATCATCATTGATTCGTTTGGGAGGTAAGAGAGCTAATAATTTATTAAATTCTCTACCTACCAAAATTGATGGACTAAAGTTAAAAAAATTTAAATAAACTAATGAAAATGATGTCCTTAAATGTATTACTAACTATGGGCATCATATTTATCCTTTTATTTACCAATTTTGTTCTCATATTTTATTTAAGAACATTATAAAGAATATACCACTGCAAAAGAGGTAATTCTGCATTTTTTTAAATTCACTTCTTTATCCAATATATTCACTATATCTTTTTTCTCACAGTCTTATTGAGATATGATTCATATACCATACATTTAAAGTACACAATTCAATGATGTTATTATATTTATAGAGTTGTACAACATAACCACAATCTAATTTTAGAATTTTTGTCCCCACAATCTAAAGTCTGTCTAACTTTGCCTATTCTGGTTACCTTCTATAAACTGAAGCACATAATGGTGGTCTTTTGTGTCTATCTTCCTTTTATTTAGCAAAATATTTTAAGGTTCTTCTACATTGTAGCATGCACTAGAACTTAATTTCTTATTAACACTAAGTAATAATCATTCATTGTATGGATTTACCACATTTTATTTATCTATCAGTGGACATTTGGATTGCTTCCTTTTTGGAGCTATTATCAATAATGCTGCTATGAACATATGTGTACAAGTTTTGAGGTGAATATATATTTATTTTTTTTCTGAATAATACCTTAAAAGTCTAAAAAATTAAAGATAACTTATATTTCAAGAATGTTATTTCACACTATAATATTTTACCTCTGGTAAGTCACAAATATATGGAGAAGCCTTCAAAGCATAGTCTGACATCTGGCAATAGTACAGACAGCTGTATCCATGCACAAGTAAAACTCAAGACATGGAAAGAATTGACACCCGGGTCCACCACATTTGGCATATCAATCCAGGGCCCAAAATATCTATTGAAATGTCAATTTGACTGCTTGATATTAATAGAAATATTTTCATAGCAACAAAATAATGTTTCTATTAGTACATGCATATCAACATAAAACATATTTGTTGACTTTATCATTTCCTTTCCCAGTCTTGATTTTGTATGCATTGTTATTATTGTTGATTTTAGATAAACACTAGTTTTAGGTTCCTTTGAATGATTTGAAATTATTCGTTGAAAAATAAAAGAAACTTTCTTGAATCTGGAGATTTCCTATCTTTCAAGAATTTTCTTCCACTGTTCTACTTCAAAAGGTTTGCAGATTTCAGACTACACAAAAATATTTCTTACTGGCAAGTTTGAGCTCATGCCATTCCATGTCCCCAGAGTTGTTTCCTCCCTTTAGTCTTCCTCTAAGAAGAGACATATTAAGTGCACTTTTATCTGTTATATACATGTAGAACCACACGTGTAAAAGTTCACTTAATACATCTTATTTCACTTACGTTCATATATATATATATATATATATATATATATATATATATATGCGCACACGTGTGTGTTCATATATATACATAAGAACAGAAACTGCCCCTTTATTTTCCATTTTCTTTTTAGGAGTGTCTGACCAGTGAGGCACTGACAGATGTGTGCTGGCCGCTCAACTGGCAAATTGCTTGAATTCTCATCTTAGCTATAAGTTGGAATAAGGAGCATCAGAAACCTTGAATTTCAGGTCTTCTGGATGCTTCACAATTAAATCTATACAGGTTGCCTAGAAAACATGTACATTCCACTAGGACAATTTTTTTTTTTTTTTTTTTTTTGGTACCAGGGTTTGAACTCAGGGGCACTCAATCATTGAGCCACATCCTCAGCCCTATTTTGTATTTTATTTAGAGACTGGGTCTCTCTGAGTTGCTGAGGCTGGCTTTGAACTTGCAATTCTCTTTTCTCAGCCTCCAAAGTGGCTGGGATTACACTCATGTGCCCCCACACGTGGCTTCCATTAGGACAATTTCTTAAAAACTTCCAAGAGGATGGCATTATTATTCTTATCTTGACCATGAGTCCTAATATGCTAATTTTCTTTTATAATGTCAATTTGAAGTTATTTTTAGTTGAAAATCAATAGTGTAGGTGGGAGAAAAGGTTGGTGTTTGTAGTCTTAGATTCCAAACTCCAGCACTCACATCTACTTTGGTGCCTGTAGACAGAGCTCACTGGTTCCTACTTACCAATGTCTTGGAAGATTGTGTAGTGATCAGTCTTCACAGTTGTAGGTGAGGCTGGTTCTGGAGCTTACTTATTCAAAACTCCCTAAACTAAATCACCTCCTCTTATATAACATATTGGCTCCAGGAACCAAAAACTAATCGTTACAACATGGCTTCATTAATTTGGAAAGTACAGCCTTGGATACCAAGTGGGTTAAACACAAAATCAACATGCCACTTAATTGATAAAGCATCCTTGGATTGTGAACTAAGTTTGAAACTTGAGAAAACATTCATTCATCCAGGAAATGATTCCATAATAACAGAAGGGGCAGCAAGCCCAAAGAATGAAGCTGAGCTCAAGGGAGTGAGGAGACTATGTCAAAATATTTTCAGTGTATTACAGAAGAATAAAGTCATTGGTAGAATGGTCCTTATTAAGTTTGTAAAAACACTGGATTCACCTTCAGTGGGAAAGTGTTCTTTAAACATTGATAATTTAATTTATGTCACTGATTAGAAACTTTAGACTATGCATACCAGTTGAAGTAGTGAGAAAAGAATAGGGGAAGAAGTCATAAATGTATCACTGATTATGGCTTCCAATATTCCTGATTTTAAGGCATAGATTAAATAGCAAATAATTCATCAAGGCAACAGTCTCTGTACCTTGTTGTGAAAACTGGTATCCAAATTTTAGAGCATTGCACACTGTATGGTAGACATTTAAATAGTGACATTAATTTCATAAAAAGATTTAATACTACCTGAGGTTATTTATAAATTCACAATCCTTCTGATAATTTTTTATTTACTGAGCAGAAACTCTGCAACATTAATATGTAACTTCAGGTGCTGCATCAGTACCTACAATACCAGCTGGTTGCTTCTAATGCCACGGAATGAAGCTTTCCTTCACCTCTTCTGTGAACAAAATTTATGAAATAATTAAGATTGAAATGTACTGAAAATAAAATCACATAGGGACATTATTATTTATGCACTTTGCTTTGTCTTTTGTGGTAAGCTGTTCCGAGGAAGATTTGAACCCTGAGGATCAGGAAACTACAGTCTTTCAAAAGTGTATAGCTGCATCACAGGGAAACAGAAAGGCACTGAGTGGACTGATAAGATCCAAGTCTGCTTCTCTCCCTGCAGCTTACTCTTTGGCCTTGAGCAAGTTCTTTAACCTCTATGAAACTGGCATTTCCTCAGAGGTAAATTCACCTAATTATACCTGTGCTATCTACAATCAAATATAAGACAGACTAATAAAAAATATAATTTATAAATGTCATTTTAAAGTTCTAAACTTTAAAACTAGAGCCATGGTGTGCATGCACACCTATAATCCCAGCTACTCAGGAGACTGAGGCAGAAGGACTGCAAATTTGAGGCCAGCCTGGGCAATTTAGCAAGACCATGCCTCAAAAATTAAATCAAAATTTAAAAAGAAAGGCTGGGAGTGTAACTCATCTACAAAGCCAGGCATTTTCACAAGATAGGCTGTTAAAAATGCTCCTCAGTTTTCACATGGGTAAGTTATAAGGTTTTAGGCAGGCTCATGGAAAATCAGGGAAAACCCTGGTTTTGTCTTCATTCTGTGGTGCTTCTGGGGTTCACCCTTGCCTCTCAGCTTGGCCACTCCCTCTTGCTGTAGCCTGTTTTGAGATGCTCACTCTTCTCAGCTGTGTCCTGTTCTCCACTCTCTGAGGCCTGTAGTCCTTCAAGTTCATTCTCTACTCATGGAGGTCACAACTGCTAAACTTGAGTTCACCATCACTTCTTTCCATGCTCCACACTCCCCTCCCATATGAATTTATTTAAATTCTGCTTTCTGAACCAGGTGTTTTCAATATCGAATGATACTGTCTATTCTGACAGTCTACACTAACAAACCAAAGTGAGAAAATTAAGAGTTACCCTTAAATATTCAAGAACTTAAATATTTTAGTTCAACTTATAATTTTAAATAAAATGTCCTTATTTAGTAGTTGAAGTATATTTTATATGTATTCATTAATCAGGTACCATCTCCACCTACAAATCACATAAAATAAGTATTTAATTCATAAGTAGGCTCAGTACTATGAGGGTATGCATGTGTGCATTGGAACATAAATGAAAGAAAACATTTATACTCTAAAAGAAAAGAAATAAAATCTTATTTAGGAAATTATTTTTGAAAGGTATAACAGAATGATTTTAGATTTAATTTAAAAACAATTAGTTTGACAAAATATATTGTTCTAATTTGAATCAATATTATATAAAAGAATGTTATACTGCAACCAAGTACCTACTAGCAGTGAAAATTCTCTTATGAATTCCTACAAAATTCAATTCACTTTATATATCTCTTTTCTCCTAAAAACTAAGCTTTGACCTCTTTAAATTCTCAACAAGTAATTGTAGACTGTTCATCCATTATCTCCAAGCACTCTCTCCCTATACAGGATCCACTATGGTAATAGTTCTTTCATCAAAGCCTAATGGTTTGTTTCAAATAATCAAAGTAGTGTTTATATCACTGTCCTCAGGTGCAACCATTTTGCTTCCTGGAGAGCAGTATGGTACATGCTAATGTCAGAAGTGATAAATCAAAGTAAGTACATTTGTTTTTCTACCTTAACCAGTCTATTCAGCGCCACTAACAAAAATACATGTTGGCATTTGCACTTATGTACTTTCTATTTGAGGCTATCCAGTAATAAAGATTACCAAGAAAAAATGCATATGTAAAACAGATGGCTATGTGAAAGTCTTAGTCGTATGAGAAATTTCAGTGTTAGATGTGGGTTGCTGTGAATCAATTTGTACTCTTTACATAGGGAATGTGTGGAAGTAGAGAAGTATTTACACTATAAATGACCAATGATGTGCCTTCCACTTACAGGAAATTAGAATAGCTTACTCTCCTAAAATCACCAGATATTTAAAGTGGAGATATTCACTTATATTTTACTATTATAAATTGTGTGAGAAAAAAAAAAGAAAGAATAAGGAACACATCTGCAATATTTACAAATTCAGAACTGGCCTGAGAGGGTTGAAATCAAATTTTATCTCTGTAGGCAAAATTCCCATGGGGGCCCATGGGAGACATAGTAAAATTAACATAGATTACTATACAAAATGGGATACTCTTGTCCTGGTCATTTTCAACTTGAATTTGCAATGGCATTCAGAGCTTGTCAATGCAGTCCATGAATCACAAAAGCAATGTCTTTTTCCTATATTCAAAAAAGAAAGGAACTTGCCCGGATATTGATCATTTCCAGTTCATGTAGTAGCACTTTTAGCTGCGCTGGAAAAAGTAGATGGCAAAGACACAGTGAAATCTGCCTACTCACCTACTTAAGCATATATAAATGAGGAAGAAACAAAGAGAAATTGACAAGTGGAAAATAAACTGAGATGAATTAAAGACCCACTATGTTTAACCGACCAGTGTAATATCCTTTGAGAGTCAGAATTCCCTTTCACATTCATCTCTGCTCAAAAAAAAAAAAAAAAAAACTAAATGAAAGCAAAACCACAAGGCCTGTGACTCTGAAGGGAAAAGAAGACAGACCCTGACAACAGTCTGCAAAGTCCAACTTATGCCTCATAAAAAATGAAAAGCTGCAAACTCCATTTTATTTACCTTTGGGTTTTGGAAGCATAACATAAAATACATCCTTGGCAATAACACCTCACTCTGTTTCTCTCTATTCTTAAGTGACGGCTTCTTCACAATCAAAATTCAGTCAATAGCCCAAGACTGATAGGACTTATCTCTAGATGTCAGCATGATTCCAGAGGAGCAAACTGACAAAGCAAGGGCGATAAGTTAGGGAATAAAATCCATTTAAATGGTAGGATGCCTGATTATGGTTCCAGAAATGTATAGAGATCAAATAGTGTTGAAGAAGCTTAAGTACGGATGATAAAATGGCTGAATAAAGTTAAAACCTTCTTTTCACTCCACATGAGGCACAGCTAGGGCAAATGAAGAGGCATGGATCATTTTAAAATGTTTTGAAATCTAGGTTTAACTTAAAATTTTGGTGACCATTTCCTCTGTAACCCTCGATCTCAATTAGAAGAATTTTCTTATTCCAAAGTATTTTAAACATGGACTTGTTAATTTTACTGATGTCAAAATAGGTCCTCTAAAATATTTAGTAACTAAGTCATTATAGTTAAATAGTATTATGTAAAAATAAACATACAAATACAAGTATTGTAAAATATACTAACTTTTTACCTCTTGTACACATTTTCATATCAATGTGTTTTCTTTCATTAAATCATTCCTCCTGAAAAGAATCCTAATATAAGATATATAGTATTTCCCCCATATTAATATATCCACACCAGAGAGTCAATTTTCTGATTCTATGAAAGACCTCCTTCAAATGAACAGCTTAATAATCTATCACCAAATCATGATTAATTTTCTACCACCATGCTACATTCTGGGATTACTCCCAAATGTTCAGTTTAATTTAAGTACTTTCTGATTCATGAACCAGGGGATAACATACAGCTATAAAAGGTAATCCAATCCTAACATGCCCTTAACCCCTATAATCTGCACTTCAATAGCAGGGAAACTGTATAGTTTTGAAACTGTAATCAAGAATTTTTTTTTTGCAAACACACACTGGAGCTGTCCTTTGCTCCCATCTCTTATTAGATTACAATAAAACGACCATGCTCTCTTTATGGTGGGAACAGAGCGACCCTGGGGTGATTTATAATCTTGTGAAACCCTGTCCACACCGCTGACCAGACTTTTTTTGAGGTCACTATCTGTTTCTTCAACTGATGTCTTCCTGCTGTGACAACACTGTTGGAGAGCTGTCAGCACACAAGAATTTCTCAGGCTATGTATTGTCTTTGAACGCATTTCTTGTGTTATTTCTATTGAGAAGCATTTGCGTGCTTGGTGTTTAGACAGTAAAGGATCTTTCTAAGATTTTCTCATTAGTCTAAATCCTGACAAAGAGAAGACAACTAAAGACAACTAAACAGGAATAAATGAAGTGGATCTCTTATTAACGAAATGAGAATATTTATTTCTTCTAAATGTATAACATTGCTACTGAATATAAACAATAAGGGAACAATTCACTTTTTAAATGGGAATATTATTCTCTCCAATAACAAAATAATTTGACTCTAACATGTTAGATATTGTCAAAAGTAGGCATTAGCTGAAATGCCTGGGCCTTAAATAAACATAAAATAAGTATGGTTTGCTTTTTTTTTTTTTTTTTTTTTTTACTGTGAGAAGCAGGGGAAAATGTTAAATTAATTAGATTTTGTTTTACACAACACCTTTATTTTATTTGTTTTTATTTTTATATGGTGCCAGGGATAGAACCCAGTGCCTCACGCATGCAAGGCAAGCACTCTACCACTGAGCCACAACCCCCCCCATAAGATGTTTTTAATAGTAATTTTTTGCAAAGTAACTTCCAATCTCTGCTCTTGTAAAAATGTTATTATAGATGAGTAAACGTTCAATTGTAGCAAATTGAAAATGGTACTTAAAAATCAAGTTAATCACAGAGAGAATTTGAATATATAAATTTGTGTTGGGTGTCACGATATGAGAGGAACTTTTTCAAATGATCAACATTGATCAATTTAGTTTCTAAAAATAAGACTTCTTTCACCACTAGAAATATAAAAAGGCATCTCACCTGTTAGGGTCAACCGAATCAGCTGTTCTCTCACTTTGTTATTCTCATTTTGATTGTATTTCACCAAGTTTGATGGGCAAACGAGACTGAATTGCTTTGCTTTAATACTTGAATATCTCCTACTGATTTTAAAAAGGGAAGAAACTTTTTTTTGTATTTTCCTTTTATTTTTTTCTATTTTATGTTTTTATTTTTTAATTAATTTATTTATTTATTTTAATTTGGTGTATATGATACAGAATGCATTTTGATTCCTTGCACACAATTGTAATACAACTTTTAATTTCTCTGGCTGTTCATGATGTAGCATTGCACCATATGTGCAGTCATACATGTACCTAGGATAATGATATCCATTTCATTCCACCATCTTTTCTGCCCCCATTCTCCCTCCCTACCCCTCTATCCCCTTTGCTCAATCAAATGGAGAAACTTTGATTCCTTTCTTTTTTTGAGAGAACACAATTAAGGGAAACAATCTGAATCCCCCCCAACTTTTTTTCAAGAAAATTAAGTCCATATAGTTTCTACAGATGTTAATTTAGAAGTTGTCCCCTCTTCAGAGTCTTCTTACACCTAAAGAGAAACTTTTGAAAGCTACAAGAAAAAAAAATATTTTGTAAGAAAGGGCCAACAATGATATCAAAGAATTCCAGAGCATCAGATCTGTTTGGAGCTCTTGGGCCAGGAGAACCAAGGAGGCGTCACGAACTGATACCTGCATCTGCTGACCCACTGAGTTCCAAGTTATGTGGTCTAATGGACATGGATCGCTTTCACTGAGACACAGCAATGAGTTATTTAGAAAGGTACATTATGTTGTCACAATTTTATACTTTTTACTTTGTCTCCCTATATTTAGAAAACAAAGACCCAAACATCTACATATGAGTAGGAAATAAACATAAACTAAATTTTATTTCAAAGAGTCCATAAACTTAAATTGTGCACATTATCACTTTAAGTATAGTTAGAATAGTGGGAGGCAACAAAGTTAATAGACTAAAGCTAAGATTTACAAACATCATGTAATATCATGAATTCCTGCCTTCTTTTTTCCTCTATTTTTTTAATCCAAATTCCAGGTAGCAGTGATCATATCTGGACTTATATGAGCATCATAACCCACACACCATACTCATCCTGGGATTTGGCAATAGAGCAAGGGAGCTTTATAAACCTTTGAGCTTTTAAGATTTATAAGACTACTTAGTCATCTAAACTTTCCTAACTTAGATCAGTGGGGACTCCTCTGAAGGCCTATGACAGTGTCATGCAATTAAAGCCAAATTAATAATGTTTTAATGCTAACTGTGTTTGATACAAAAGCTTAAAAATCCCTAGTTTTGTCAAAAAGCTCTTGTAAATACGTAACACTATGTTCATTTTCCCAATTAGCAAGTGATATTTAAAAATCAAGTAGACACTAGCTAAGTTAGGGCTAATTGTTCCTCATCTTTTGCTCTTCCTTATAAGCTACTTTGAAATTATGAGAACATATTTAGCCTTACAAAAGTATGAACACAGCAGTAGTCACAACAAGTAAGTCAAGTGTTCCTTTGTTTCCAGGAGGTAACCTGCCATTTACCTTCTCCAAGGACTTTTAATAAAATGGACAGAAAAGAATCAATTAAAATAGTGAAATGCCCCTTAGGACAAAGTTGCTTCAGCACTCGGTGCATTTCTCAATAATCTGTTCATCTTGTGCTGAAGTAATACACATTTGTGCCATGTTTTTAAGTACTATATTTTTCATAATGAGGCTGTTTAAAACTGAGCACTGGAAAGAGAACGGGTGCTGATACAGCAAGTGTTATGATATAAAAACAGGGTTATGAGCGAAGCACACACCAGAAATGGAAAACATGATTAGAGGAAAATGGATGATGCAGAGGTTCTCATATAACAAGCCCGTGAAGCAAACCAGCCTCCAAGACCCCAAATATCTACCTAATCTCCACTATCTAGAGCTATTGCGCCCAAGAGCACCTCTGAAATACTATTATGGGACATCATTCCTGGAATCGCTATCTATATAAAAGAAAGTAGTCCCAAGAATGAAGTCAGAACTTGAAGAATTCAGCATATAATTCTACATGCTTTTTAATGCCTGCTTCCTCTTTCTCCAATCCCCACCAATGCTTGACCTTTTCTATTAATTTATAAAAGGTGTATTCACCTTAGCATTTCAATGACATGGGCCTTTTTCTGATGCACTATTACATTTGGTGTAGTTCATCCCATTTCAAAAGTTGTGACTCCAATGTGGTACTGAGAATACTACTCATTTGAGAACAACAAAGTATTTCTTTGTGTCGATAATCAGAGAATCAGCATAATTCGGGGAAACTAGATACATATCAAGGTATTTGTTAATATTCTGAAAATCCCAGGTAAAGGATATTTTTTTTCTCTGATCTTTATACTCCTCTCTTTTCCTATCTGAATTTCTCCTGGTGCTGTCCATGCACGGGTGAGGGGAATTTAGTGTTGGGGCTCAGCTCAGGAATTCGCTGGGCAGACAGAGAACAATGAGACAAAAGCAGACTTGCCCAAAACTTCCCCAATTCTTACCAACTTTCTACCAAAATTGCATTATTCTTCCAACACTGTTTAACATGGAGAAAACTATAGCAAAAACCTTGGGAATGCCAGCTCATGTATTCACAATAAAACATCAACAGAACAGACCAAAGCAGCTGTTTGAAAACTACCAGCCTATTAAAAAAGAAACTAGCCTGCACTGCACACTCCGTGAATAAGATACCTAGGCTTGCCAAGGCAAATAAAGACTTGTTTACTGTGATGTGTAGAAATACAAGAAACAGAGCAGAAGGACTTGAAGAAGTAAACTAAAGAAAAAAAAAGGCTGTGTGGAGAAGTCTGAATTAAAATGAGCTTTTAATCAATTTTGTAATCACTGTCATTCATGAGAAACATTATAATGCTTATTAAAATGAAAACAAAAAAAAACAAGGGTAAGAACCCTGTTCTCCTGGCCTGCCTCCAAGAAAGGTAATTTTGTTTTGTCTCCTTAAATTATCCCTGAGGTAACAATTAGCTCATACTTTTAAAAGAAACTGCTCATATTTAAGCTACCAGCTGGATCCTTTATGTATTGGTGAGAGGTGGCCTAAAGGTCCATGTTTACCGGGTTATCCCAGCATAATTGTTAATCCTGCCTCTGTCTATTCTCAAGAGTGTCCCAGTTTGGCCAATAAAGTTTATGGTTACCTTACCTATGCCCACCTGAAGGGATGGAAGAGGTGATGAAAGCCAGTCTTCTAGCAAAAGATATATCACAATAAAGAAATTTACATTAAAGCATGAAAGACTAATTTCTCCAAATTATTAGAAATTTTCTACCTTTAAAAGTCACTTAGACCTGGAAAGATGCTGTTGAATTTAGGACATTTATATCTCTTAACACAGAACTAAGTGAATGGCAATCATTGCAGTATTTTTTTCCAACTGAAAACAAAAAATATTTCTGAAACTCCAAATAAGGACAGATTCCTTGAATATAGAGTTTATTGTGGGCAGTCAGACTGCAGAATTGGTAATAGTCATACTTTGTCTTGGTTAAATATTGCCTCATAATATTTGAATTCCAAATTGCATATTTTCTTCCTTTGACCTTGCAGAAAAATAATGTAGCAATATTGACTATCCTAAGTCCTAGTAATTCCCCTTTAGAAAAAAAAAGCTCCATTATGGGTGGATTGCAAAAATTCTACATTTTCCAAAGACAGATTACCTATTAAGAAAAAAAATTATGTTTTTTTAAACAGTTAATGTTTAAATATTTATTGTTAGTCACTGTGTGAAGTACTTCATAAATATAGTTTCATTTAATATAACACTAAGTATTATTATCTACTTTCAGAGATGAATAAGCTGAAGCTTGTAGATTTTAAGACCCTGCCTAAGATCCCAGAGCCAGCAAGTAGTAAAGACAAGATATTAAAACCTAGTTTCTAATCTGTGGCATAGTTTGCTCTTGTCCCACAGAAATGCAGAAAAACTTTAATCTTTTCCTACTTACATGCAATGAAAAGCTTTATTGTATTACCTCTGATCCACATTTCCTACTTCCCTCCTCTACTAAGCTGGAAATCAAAGCCAGAGAAATAAGCTTTGTTAAAATGCCTTTGAGCTCCTCACATCTTCAAATATTGACTCAGATGTCATTTTCTCAATGAGGGAAGCCTCATTCTGACCACTATATTTAAAAGTTCAACTGTCCCACTACCCACACCTCAAGTCCCTCTCACTCTGATCTATTTGTTTGGCATCTATCACCTTAAAACTATGCAATTTGCTTATTTATTATCCTAATTATTTAGTGTCTGCGACTCCATTCCCAACCATAACTACTACAAGAATATAAAACTCTGGAGGGTAGAGATTTTTTGTCAGCTATATTCACTGGTTTATTCCAAAATCCTTGAAGAAATACCTGAAAAGCATGTTTTTGCCATATCCACGTCAGAGCACTAATCTCCAGGATATATAAAGAACTCAAAAAACTTAACACCAAAAAAACAAACATCCCAATCAATAAATGGGCTAAGGAGCTGAACAGATACTTCTCAGAAAAAGATATACAATCAATCACCAAACATATGAAAAAATGTTCGACATCACTAGCAATTAGAGAAATGCAAATCAAAACTACTCGAAGACTTCCTCTCTAGTCAGAATGGCAATTATCAAGAATACAAACAACAATAAGTGTTGGCGAGGATGTAGGGGAAGAGGCCCACTCATACATTGCTGGTGGGACTACAAATTGGTGCAACCACTCTGGAAAATAGTATGAAGATTCCTTAGAAAACCTGAAATGGAACCACCATTTGATCCAGCTATCGCACTTCTTGGTCTATACCCAAAGGACTTAAAATCAGCATACTATAGTGATGCAGCCACATCAATGTTCATAGCAGCTCAATTCACAATAGCTAAACTCTGGAAGCAACCTAGATGCCCTACAATTGATGAATGGATAAAGAAACATATACACAATGGAATATTACTTAGCATTAAAAGAGAATAAAATTATGGCATTTGCAGGTAAATGGATGGAATTGGAGAACAGCATGCTAAGGGAAGTAAGCCAATCACAAAAATCCAAGGTTGAATGTTCTCTCTGATAAGTGGATGCTGATCCATAACAAGAGAAGGCATGGGAAAAATGAAGGAACTTTGAGCAAAGGGGAGAGAGGGGTGGAGAAGGCATATGGGGGTAGGAAAGATAGTGGAATATGAGGGACATTATTATCCTAGGTACATGTATGACCACACATATTGTGTGACACTACATCATGTACAATTAGAGAAATGAAAAGTTGTGCTGCAATTGTGTACAATGAGTTAAAATGCATTCTGCTGTCGTATATATCTAATTAAAATAAATTTTAAAAATGCCTGACATATATTAGATACATGAAGAATGTGCATTTGGTAGATGAAGGGCAGTTTTCATCAACTCATACATACACACAAAAAGTTTTAAGATTCTGTTAACTCTAGTAGAAAAGATGAGTAATACTAATCTAAAGAAAAGATTAAGGGACAAGTAAACATACTCTTTAGTGGAAATTTTAAGCTAATATTTACTAAATATACTCCCACATTTGGAATTTATTTGAAATTAAATCTCTAGACATTCAGTCATATTATATGACACATATGATAATATGTGAAAACATTTGTTTTTTTAAGAATTTTTGAGTGATACACTATGAAATTACTGTTTGATTTCATCAACTTCAGTGATACACCAAATATCCTAATTTATGCACATTCAGTAATAGTATTTTTTGTTTGAAAAGTAATATTTCCAAAATATAGTTTTAAACATTCTACTACAGTGAAATGGAGAGAGTGTGATAAACAGCTGAGATGAAAATCTATGTAGTTATTACTCCCAGTTATCACCCATTCTCACTGTAGACAGAAGGTATACAAAGTCAATATTGGTAGACCCTCATCAGGGTCTTTTATTCCCTCCTCAATCACATCAAGAAAAATGTTACTAGAAGCGAGGAATAATGGTAGAAAGAATAGATATGCCAGTAGGAAGTCTAAGATGTACATATCTTCAAACGGCTAGAATAACTTCAAGTTTAAAACCATGTTTGTATTGCCTTTAATTAATGATGAATATATAAACAGAAAAAAAAAAAAAAAACTAGGCACAAAACTAGCAGACTCTTTTCTATAGTTTGGATCGTGAATGTCCCCCACAGGCCCATGTGTTAAACAAAGGCCTGGTCGCCAGGTTGGCTATATTAGGAGGTAGTGAAACCTTTAAGAGGTGAGGCCTAGCGAAAGATGCTCAGGGTCCCTGGGGATGCCTTTGAAGAGGATCCCGGGACTCCAGCTCTTTCCTGTCTTTTGCTTCTGGGCCATCAGGCGAGCTGGCTGCTCTGCCACACCCTCCCTGTCAGGACATGCTGCCTTCCCAAAGACCCAAAGTATGAGGGCCAACTGATCATGGACTGGACCCTTCAAAACTATGAACCAAAATAAACCCTTTCTCCCTATAAATTGATTATCTTATTTATTTCATGACAGTGATGGAAAGCTGACTAAACATACTTTCATTCAGAGGTAAGATAATTTTTATTTATAGAGAGTTGATATATACTTTCAAGTATTCAAGTAGAATTTTGGTTTTCAATATATAATGTTTGTTCATTATTAAAAAAAATGTATTGATGGAGTTTTAGCAAAAGGGTGTTCAGTGAGAACAACACATTGTACACCAGTAGATAGCATAGCTCTTTAGTTTTCTTTGTTTAATTATAAATATATTCTCTCATTTAACAAAGACATTTTGTGCCCACATTCCCTAAGTCAGTGAAGAAAAGAGTCTTTATTTTATATAGACACTAAGAGTTAAAAATGCTAAATAGAACTATGGAGAAGATGAAGACATAGTGAAAAGAAATTCTGGTATCAATCCTCGGAAAGCATCAGGTCACTGACAACAGTGTGCATTATTGTTTATAAGCTATCTTGTGTGAGAAGGTTGAATTAAAGTAATTTTGAAGCAATTTTTGTGTGTTAATGTTGAGATTGATGTACACTGGATCATGCCCTCTCTTCTTTTAATGATATCATGATTTTCATTTGCTGTTCCTAATCATCTCTGTTTATTTCAAAGGCAAATCCTTTATACATATACCATCCACTGACACCAAAGTAAATCAGCCAGAGTCAATCCATTTGCACACTCTGCTGCTGCCTTCTGTGAAGCCTACCTTTGTGGTGTGCATTAGCTTCTCCACTAAAAAGTCAGCTTAGAGGTTCAGCAGAACTCAGTTAACAGAGCTTTCATTTTCATTCAGTGGTATTTTTCAAATTCTGGTACAGAATGTTTCCATCGTCGGATACTCATTATCACAAGCTTAGAATCAAGCACAATAAAGGTATTTCTTAGAGCTACAGTCATGACTGAGCATCATGGAAAGACTTGCTCTCTATGGGTCACTCTGTTTGACTTTCATTGAGCATTGAGTAATCCATAATGGAAACATAATATCAGTTCTCTGAGAACTAGTAAAAATACTTTCTCTCATAAAAGTTCATATGAGGCTTTCAATCAGTTATTGGAAACCAGAAGACAAAGGGGAAAAAATCAGTGTTTTAATATCATGAAGAAATTATTAAAATATCATTAATTTGTAGACTAATTCTGAAATCTAAAAGTTCCATTCACTAGCTTATGAATATAACTCCTTTTTCACACTTTCTTTAAAAGTTCACATCAAAATCTGGGGCTCCTAACTTGAGTGTTCCCTTGAACCCCAGAAATGTGTTTTCAATACCACCTGCAAAATTCACAAGCATCTCAAATTCAAAACCTTCAAAATGGAATTACTTATCACCACAAAAAAAACTGTCTCCTCCTCATTTTCTTATGACTGACAATACTGTTCACCAAAAACTAGAGATTTAATCTGAACTTCCTTCTCTTTCCCCCCACATTTCATTCAGTTTTTCCTCTTGAGTTTCTCTTTTGTTTTCTTCCCTCCATCCCTACCTTCAGCTGCCTTAAACAAACTCAGTTATTTCAAACTGGATTGTTAAAACATCCTCATATTTTAAATGCCTACAATTCAACCCTCTGAGAGTCTTACAGTTATCTATATCATTTCCCTAATTTAAAATCTTTGAATGAAATAAAATTTTCTAGTAATTTATAATTATCCATGATATAAGGTTCAAATTCTTTAATCCTATTGCACAGGGCCTTTACTGAGGTGGTCAGTGCCTGCATTTCCAGACTACATTTCCAACCCTGATTAGCAGATGTGAGCTGATCTCCAGCCAGGCCAACCCTACAATCCCTGAAAACTAACTTTTATTTTTTTTTACCTCAGTATCATTCTATCACTGTAGGCCTTTGCAGATTTCTATCTGCTTATTCTGCTTAATTTTTATTTCAAAAAGCCTTAACTTCATTAATACAGGTGTGTCTTTTGATTATATTACTAAGAATAATGAAAAATGCAAAGTGAATAAAACGAAAAGAAAGTGATAAAAAAATACAGCAAGGCAGTAAAGTACATAAAAAGAACATTGTAACTTCTAACAGCTACACTAAGATCTGAGCAGATATGTTTGATTTTAATTTCTTTATATTCATGCCTTTAAGCTTGTATTTCCAAGATAGATGTAATTTATGGCCTTGGAAGAAAAGCTTATCACTTTTCTTTACGCCTTACAAAAGATAAAGGGCACGTTAAAGTTGAGAAAGAACACACAGAAACATTCTTGACCTCTCTCTAGGTGATGGTTGTTTCACAGTCCAAGGAGTTATTTTATTATATGTTTTAGAAGAATCCTAAGTAGTGGAATTTTCATGAGAAGAACCTTCATTTTCCTGGCAGCCTATATTTTCTGAAACCCAAAATTTGTGGCTGCCATGAAATCAAAGATTTTTAACTAGAAAAAAGTTTGTAAATATTAATCTACTTCATCTTCTAAACCTGCCATTTTCTACTACAATATTTTCTTCCCAGGATTTCTGACAGTATTAATATGATAAATTAACATTTATATATGCTATTCTGCAGCTCACTACAGAACCTAAAAAAAAAAAACTACCTATTTTTAATGAGGAAACATGTCTTTATTTAATTCCTCTAGTAAAACCCCAAAGTTTAAGCTCTTTGTCTGAGACTGGATATGCTGTTTTTCTTAGTCCACTGGAAAGATGGTTGAATAGAAGCACTTCTCACCATGAATAAACTGTGAAATGTAGGTGAAAATTAAATTTAGTTACAGCTGCCAGCTTGGAGTTGGCTCTTGTGGTGGTTGTCTCACTTAAACAAGCACAGCTGTTTGTGATGCTAGGGATAAACAAATACACACAAAAAGTAATATTGAAAGCAAAATAAGAATAAAAATTCCATAGTACAAATCTTGTAAAGGACACCAGTAACAGTGTGCAGGGTCAAACAGAGGAAGGAACAGTGTGAATTCCAAGGAGAATTGAAATCACATGGTGAGGGTCTGAAGGATTATGAGGAGTTGCTATCGGAGATAAGAAGGAAACAGATACTTAAATATTCATCTATTACTCAGACTTAAAGTTTAAAATATTAAAAAATTTCTCCTTAAAATTTACTTAGTAAGGTTGGCCTGAAAATAGCCCGAAAATTATTTTACCCTCAGAATGTACCTGTTCTGGGACTGGGGTTGTAGTTTAGTGGTATAGCATTTGCCTAGCATGTGTGAAGCACTGGGTTAGATCCAAGGGCACCACATAAAAATAAATGAACAAAATAAAGTTAAAAAAAGATTCTTTAAGAAAAAAATGTACCTGTTCTTTGAACTTGTCCGTGTGAACTTCTTGTTAGAGATTTGGATAACAAGGGAATGTTTGAGACATGGCTTATTTAAAGGGAATCTTAATTTTCAACAATATTTCATAATCCATGGAATAGAAGTGCTTTTATCATTTAAATATTACAACTACTACACTATGAAAAACATGTATGGCTTCTTTTTTACTGTCTCACCTTACCTGAAATTATTTAAAGGTCAGTAATGATGCTTCTAGGATTTTATGCCATTTGGGAAAACAATAGCATTCTAAGTTATGAATTTCCCTAACTACAGTGAAGTTTATAATTCAAGAACTTTTCCCTATTTATTGGACATACACAAATGATGATAAAAAAGCACTTCATAGGTACTGTAGATGCTGTCTATCAAGACTCAGCTGACATGATCTTTGATGTAATAGTATATTGAACCAAATAAAAGCACACAGACCATGCGTTAGTTATATCAAGGTCATTTAGGAAAATACATTTATGGTGAAGGTTACAGGCAGTTTTGTCAGTTGCTTAAACTGTTTATATATTTATTCCTTATGAACTTTGAAATGAGTATGCTAACTGTAAAGCTTTGTGGATTTTTTTTTTAAATCCCAGGGAGATCACAAATGCAAAGACTCAAATTTCAAAGGAGAAAAAGGATGAAGCCAGACCATTAAGAGGTAACTCTCTAGAGGAAGTGAAGATGACACTGCTGCTTTCTGCACATCCTGGTCTTTCTACAGAAGGGCCCCACACCTGAATCTTTAGCACTGAAAAGTTACCAGAGAAGTAAAGGTTGGAGACTCCCCAAAGCATGCACTAATGGATTTTTAAAACTAAATAATCTCAGTATGTTAAAAGCATTATTTTAATGCACAACTCCTGAAGTTCCATGAATGTCTTTCATGTCATGTAATATTGTTAGTTTAAAAATCACATACGGTTATAAGTAAAATAATGCAAATAATCCTGGACAATCTAGTAGAGGTAAGAGGGGGCAGAGGGAATGCCAATTGAGTATGAATGGGTTCAATTATGAATAGGCAAAAACTTTAGAAAGATCAAGGCTCATCACACTTTTTCAACATGCAGTTGGTATAATTTAGCAAACCACTGTTAAAAATATAGGACTCATAGCTAAACATTATGTTTAAACTAAGCCTTATCTCCTGAATTAATGAAATACAATACTCTTTTGATCTTGATCTATGCAACGTATCACTTATACATGACCTTCTATTATGCAAGACTTTGATGAGACACTAACCATTAACAGAAAAATTACCAATATTTAGCTGTGCTACAGTTAATGCCTTACCTTACCCACCGATATTCTGGAACAGGGGTTCCCTTCCAATTTCCTATACAATAATTAACCTGGTGAAAAAAATAATATTATTTCCCATATTTCCCAAAGACAAAGCAAATTGAAGAATGTATGTCACCGAGTTGCATGTCATGGAAATATGTCAATCTAATAAATAAGTCCTTCACATGGAATACAAGAATTTCAAAATATTGAGTACCTTTTTTCTGCCATGAAAAAGAAAAAATATTAGCCATCTAAAGACAGCAACAAGAATGGCAAAATACCTGAATGGAAAAACAGATCCATGATGAAGCTGATTCCAAAGAAAAGTATGTGAAGGGAAATAGACCTCACCCCAAACTTTCCATGGTTATGTTTCAGCTTAGAAATTGGAAATTTTGCTTCAAACTCTGCCTCAATAGCATGTTTAAACCCAATTAGATGCACAGTGAACAGTTTGTGAGCTTTTAAAAACAAGCTAAATATAATAATGAGTGACTTACTCTGACAGTATTACTTAAATGGAATTGTGAAGCAGGTATAGAAGATGGATTCGAATCTATAAGGAAAGGAATGAAATTGTAATAGAAAATAATACAGCTAGCCAGGCAAGGTGGCGCATGCCTGTAATTCCAGCAACTCTGGAGGCTGAGGCAAAAGAGTTTAAAGCCAGCCTCAGCAATGGCAAGGCACTAAGCAACTCAGTGAGACCCTGTCTCTAAATAAAATACAAAAAAGGGCTGGGGATGTGGCTCAGTGATCGAATGCCCCTGAGTTCAATCCCCAATACTAAAAGAAAAAAAAGAGAAAATAATCCAGCTATTACCATACATTCCTTTCCCCCACTAACATTGATCTAAACCCATGAATTAGTTTAATAAATTAACATTACAATTATTTTGAACTTGTTCTTACAAGGAAAATAAGACCTTAATGTGTACTATTTGTTACGCGGTAAGAGTCCATATGATGTAATGAGTTTGTTAAGAATCTTCAAAACACATTGCAACAAGATTTAAGGAGTTAAAAAGGAACAAGAAAATATATTTTGAACTTGGAAGAGCATACAATGGACTTATATTGTGTAATTAAAAGTGATGAAAGTTAACCTACAGTGGTAATGGGTATAAAATCTAATATGACTTCTTTATTTACATAAAGAAATAAATTGCAACTGCTTGCTTTACATGGCTTATATAAAAATGTTTCTGAAAATCTTAGAACTATAAACAATATTAAAGAAAAAAATAGTAAATTACTGCAAAGTATAATAATGAACCTAGTGAACAAACATTTCCCACTCTTGCATTCCAGACAAACAGAGCACATATATACATATTGGACATTTTTAATACTAAGTGTATTGTCATTTCCAAATAATGTGTATTTTTCAACTATAATCTAGGTTATAGTCATTGGTTAAGCATTATTTTAATAGGACAATACTATAAGAAATAAAATTTCTAGAATGTGATTGCTTGGATTCTACTTCCAGTCACCATGTAAACTTGGGAAAAGTCAATTAACTGCTCTGACCTTCAGAACTTTTGTCTTTTTAGGTTTGGGTTTTTTGTTTGTTTGGTGTGTGTGTGTGTGTGTGTGTGTGTGTGTGTGTGTTGGTAGCAAGGACTGAACCCAGGGGTGCTTAACCACTGAGCCATATCCCCAGCCCTTTTTATTTATTTATTTTTAATTTCAAGAAAGGGTTTTTCTTAGAGGCTCACTAAATTGTTGAGGCTGGCCTCAAACTTGTGTTCCTCCTGCCTTAGCCTCCTAATTTGCTGAAGTTACAGGTATGGGCCACCAAGTCCAGCAGCACTCTGATCTTTAAAGCAGTTAGAACCTACTTCTTATGACTCTTAGAGGGAGTGAAAGTGATGCACCATATAATGCACACAAAAATAGTTATCTTTAATTATCAAGCTGCAAATGTATGTACTTTTATTTTTGGTCTGACTATTTAAATGTTTAGGTACTTCAAATATTGCATATTTGTATATATTTCATAATAACAATTGAGAGAAAGATAAAACATCAATGATATAAAGTCATGTGTGTATGAATATGTACAAAGTTTAAATATTTGTACCTAAACAACTGTAAGAACACAGAAACATTCAGAAACTAGCAACACCTTTAAATATACCTAAGAATTAGTGTTAAATATGTTTTTGAATTTTTTTAGTTTCTGCATGAAAATCTAAAACATATGTATTTATATTAGTGTTTTAATTTCTTAGTAATAATCAAAGAGTTTGATAATGAATAATCCCATAAGAACATTTTCATATAATTCAGTAATATGAAAATAAAATTTCTATGAGACAGCAATTGTGTTTGCAATAAATGCCTACTATGTGACAGAGGTAAACTAAGAATTTTAACAAAAATCAGTACAAGAGAATATTGTATCAAAAATCCAAGGAAAGTGATTATTAGTCAGTAGAAATTAAATTCATTCAAGATATAAAATCTGTTGATGAATTTGAGCAATACAACTTTAAAGCTGATCACAAATATTTCAAAAATTTTAGGTACATAAAGGAAAATGTGCTTCTGGTGAACTTTAGGCTCGAGATGCTTCTGTAGACAAATGCCAAGGAGAAAATCAATCAGCTTCAATTTCAACAAACTACTAAATTTCACAATAGAACAAGAGAGAAAGAATGTGTATTACATAATTTACAAAAATGTCAAGACATTCCAATAAATCTATAGGTAATGGCAGAACAATAGTATTCTGACACAAGGACATTATATTGTATTGATGAGTTAACAAAATGTTTGTCAGAAACCAAATTTTATGTTAATATGCTTGAATTCTCATCCAAAGTTTATTTTCAAAGCAAGAGACTATAAAAAATAATCATTTGAGACATTTTAAGATTCTTGGTGATAGAACAACTATAAATTACATGTTTAAGAAAATTCTGGACACTACTCTTGCCAACTTTAAAGAAAATCAAAGTTTGATAATGCCTGATTCAAACCTCTCCAGAACCTTTGGCTTTCATAAAAAGTTATATGGTAGTTACTATAAATATTGAAACTATTCTCTTACAAAATAAAATAAGTTATTTTCTCTATATGAAATAAGTTATTTTCTCTATATGTGCTGTGATTATATTTTGTTTTATCTTGCTTCTCAAAAATTTTACCATGTTAACCCATTGTTTAGTTTCTACATGAAAATCTAAAACATATGTTTCAAAATATCTTGAAAAGTTAATGCTAATAAAATTTTAATAAATATTATATACTGTACTTTGTTAATTTTCAGAATTCACAAATTTTTATTGATTTTTATTTTTATCTTTTTTTAGTTGTAGATAGACAGAATGCCTTTATTTTATTGTTTTTATTTTTATGTGGTGCTGAGAACAGAGCCCAGTGCCTCACACATGCTAGGCAAGCACTCTGTTGCTGAGCTACAGCCCCAGCCCACAAATTTTTATATTTAATACTTATGATTTAATTGGAATTTCCTTAAAAAGATGAGTAAAGCGTGATAACAAGAACCATTTTCTTTCTGCTTTATAAGCTTTTTTGGTAAAAGGCATTTTAAAAATTCAATTGGGAATTATAAACAGATAACTCTTTAAAAAAACAATTTCTGAAATGTTTTAAAATAATTATTATCACATTCCTATCCTTCTTTTGAAATAATAATAATAATAATAATAATATTCCTAAAAATCTGAAATTAAGTTTCCTAATTTTTCTCTTGAAATGTCTATAAATGAGTAAATCTCAAATTTACAATTATTTGGGTCATGACTTTTTTTGGTGTTAATGGCAATTTCCTTTTGAAATAGCATAATGATATTTTTGTGGGAAATGATTCCTGAAAATGCTACTTGTTGCTAATGTTATAAAAACTGAGTTTTTCCTATACATATGGAGAATTCCATTTTCTTGCTAGCCTAACCAAAGGGAACTGAAGAAGACAAAAAAAATTCAGTTGACAATCACAACTGTTGTATACATCAAAGCCACACCTCTTAGTTCTGAAAATATTCATTTCACCATCTGAGAGCACATACTCGACTCAGTACTGTGGCCTCTTTCAGTGCACTATGGGCAAGAGATGGTGCCTTTACATAAGCCAGTGGATCGATTAGTCTTGGTAGAATCTTGTTTTAAGACTCTTTAAGGCACTGATGTATGCACAATTGATCTGATCAACCAGGCAGTCAATGTGATTTATTAGCAAAGATGGCCAAAACCCTTTTTTCTCCTTTTTCATGCAGTAGTAATTCACCTCATTAGAGGTAGAATCATTATAGGAAGCTATTGAGAAATAACAAGTCAAACCTGCTGGCTTGACTCCCTGTATCCCCTCCTTATGGATCTACCAAACAGGAATAGCTAGACGCTAGGGCCGGAGGTTCTGTGCATTTATGGAAGCCAGTGTGTGCACACTGTGGCTGGAGATGGATGGAGTAGATTAAAGGGGATTCTAATATTCCTTCACTCAGAAACATTTCCAGACGGCAAACTCATTCATTTAGCCTCGTGAGAAACTCATTCATTTAGTTTCTAGCACATTTTTTTTATTTAACTACAGTAAGACAAATGACTTGTATTACTTTGTAATTATGGGGTTTAACTAAACATAAGACTAACAATGTGCATAACAAGGGTTGGCAACCTACAGAGTGCATGCAGATATGTGTGCATACACTTGCGCACACACAAACACACACACACACACACACATGCACTTCCACACAAACAGTTTTCTCTAAGGGCTGAACACACATTTGAGTTTGTCAAGCACTTATACTTCCTGTACTATGTTGGTGTGGGGAAACACTATGGCTCTTATACAGTATAAATGGTCATTTCCTGTTGGTAATGTCTATTCCCCAGCCAGACCCTGGACCCTAAGTCTCTACTGAGTATTAAGTACCTCCTTGAAATTTAACAAATAGCTCAAAAAATGAGTGTAACTGAGTTCGGTATGACCATTCCATGAGAGTTCTATTTCAGCACACTATTACTCAACACCTCCTTGCTCTTGAATTCAATTTGCTTCTATAAGTTCAAGGCCAGGAACCTTAATTCTAGTTACCCAGGTCATGCATTTCCTGTTGACTTCATAGAAGTTCCTCACATCACAGCAATATCAGGAAATGTGACCTGCTAATAGCTTCCCCTATCCGTTATCCTTCTCTCAACTTCTGCCATTTCCCTTCCTGCACCCCCCACTATCCTGAAGGCAAAAAATGAGTATTCAGTATTCACTGTTTAACAAGCACACATTAGAATGACTATGTAGTACAAAAATGTTCTGGGACAGTATCTTATTTCACTGAATATGTGCTATATAAATTGTGAATAGATTTGGTTAAAAAAAACATCAGATTTACTTAAGCCCAATTATGTAATATATATATACATATATATATATGCGCTACTTTTGATTTACTCTGACAAATAACTCCTTTAGAAATTTCTAAATGAATGCACAGTGTTTACACTGAACATAATTTCAATAATCTTAAAATATGATGAAGAGCAAGGTAATCTGCAAAACATATGAATGATTTTATAACTCTTCCAGAAAGTAAGGTACCACCTGTTCTTATTACCAATCAGTAATGGCAAAATGCCATGAAGTTTAGCTATTGAGTTGGTTCAAAAGAACTACAATTTGTGTGATATGCACTTGAGCTGTGATGTGTGTATCTGTGTGTATGGTTGAAACCACACACTGAAAACCAGAAGTCTTTACCAAAAAGATCCCATGTAAAAGTTGGCAACATCAAAACCATATCAGCAAAGTGAGATTATCTAAGAGCTCCAGTTCTTATTCTCATCAGGCCTTTGCCATTGACCAGCTAAATGTTTTCTTCAAACTTCTTCTTTAATAGAGATTAACTATAAAAACAAGTAACTACTTCTGATTTTTGTTTAAAAACTTTAGCTGGATTGTCATTTTAATAATGATCTATATATTAAGACTTAAAACTCCCTCTTTATGATACATTTTATAGTTTATATTACATTTGGCATATTACATGATAATTGGTAAATGATGTATCAGTTACCAATTCAATTTATTTATTTATTTCACTCTTGAAATAAAGCTTTGCCTGTTATTGATGGCTTAAAAGAATAGTTTTTTTTCCTTTAGTTAGTTGTATTTTCTTGGCACCAGATGTATAAATACAAGACGACACTCCAGGGAGACTATTGAGTTCATAGATAGCACATTTCTGGTTTGTTAAAATCATTCACCCTTTGGGCTTATGAACCACAAAGCACCCACAGCTCAGCAAATCCCAGCATAGCGCATGTCATATCACATCTTACTGCTTTAATATAGTCCTCACATTCTACCCTCTCAATACAGGTAAGTATCTCAATATCATTGCGCATAGCAACAACTGACATCATGGTCCATGGAACACAGTTCTGTCATTAACTATGTGTAGTTACTATATGAAGAATACCACTTCATCTTAAACTTGGGACTGATGGGGTGAATACTGCAGTTCGAGACCCCAAATGTTCTTAATATTGTCTTGAATAATTTGGTTCTAAAATGAAATAGAGTCTAGTAATTCTCAGTGTGATTCCACATTGTTTTAAACCATGAGTGTACAATCTCTGCCTGGTTAAGCTACACATTTACATGGAGAGAGTGCCAATGAGTAGGTTTCATCAGACATTCATGGAAGCTGTCTGGCCAATAGGAGTGGTTTGAAATGGTTCCGTAATCACTGTTGAAATCACTGATAGTACTGTCTGTCCACACTATGACAGACAAAAGCTGAAATGTATTAAACATAGCAATCCATCATCCTGCAGATGGGAAGCAGGAGCCAGCGGAGTTCAGAGGCAGTGACTACCCGCTGCTTAACAAAGGCTGGAGTCCTGACAGTTCTAGTCCCTTCCTAGCTCCTCACTGCCATCCCTCCATCTAAGATGAATGAGTGCAATCAATGAGGGAGAAAGCCTGCTGAGGACCTCAAATTCAAACATTGTTACATTTAAAGTGCTGCTTTTTTTTTATTCTAACCAGAACCATTGCTTAAACAGTTCTGTGCAAGTACAAGATAAGTGAACGAACTACAGATTAAAAAAAAAAAATGTATACTCTTAGAAAATATTTCATTGGTGTACCACTAAGTTTGGTGAACTAGCTTTGAAATAAAGCTATGAAACTAATTTAGAGGAAGTTAAAAAAAAAGTTACCCAATTAAGTGTAAGGTTTACATTGTTTGGGACAATTTGCTAGTGATGTTCCCTTAGAATGGCCAAGAAATTGTTATTTTTAAATAAGTACTAAATAGAAATGAATTACTGTTTGCTAAAGTTTGATTCATTTTGCATAGTTGTTTCTAATAAGGACATGTGAACTTTAAAATAGCCAAAGGGAGGGGGGGGGAAAGCCCTCAACTGCTAACAGCACATTAACAAAGTATAGAAACGAAAGACACTTTTCTTTAGATTTCAGCCTTGTCATTTCCAATTTTCTGCTCCTTGGACATGCTTGTATTCAAATTCTGGAACATCTATTCAGCATATCAATCCTAATTAGACAATCTGGGTCTGGAAAGGATGAGAGCTGGGTCATTTGCATAATTTAATCATAAATACTCAGTGATACATATTTCCAAATGCATTTGTACAATTATCTTTTCATCCTTGGGGCAATGGTATTAATATGATTAGGCAATATTTCTGGAAAAAACAGACAAGTATGCACTCTTTTTAACTGCAGCTTAGGGCGATATGAAAAATTAATTAATTTCTGAAGAAAATCAATTTCTCTACGTGACCACATTAGACATTGCTAAACCAAGACTCAGAAACCTCTCTCAATCACTACGTTTTATCAGGCCCTTCTAAATTCTGATTAGTATATGAACAGTTCAATAGAAAAACTGGTAATGTATCAAAGAGCATCTTAAATTTTGAAGAGATCTTTCTGCCTACTTTCTTTTCGGGTATACCACTCTGCCTTACTTTAATGCATTGTTATTTAACCAGTCAATGAGAAGCCTGTGAACTCATTCTTGAGTGATCTTTTATTAATGTACATTAACCAATTTCAAGGACAACAGGATAAGGTTACTTTTGAAATGCTTTATCAAGAAATTTGGATTTATATTCATCTAAAATAATCTTAATTCACACAAGACTATTTACTGTGAAATAATATTAGATGAACCAAGTCATCTTAAAGTGTACTGTCATAAGAAAAACACTGTAACATTCTTAGCAGAGATATAAGAACCCAGGTGGCTAATCTGATTTTTAAAAAGAGATTCTGCTTTGTATGTTAATTAGTGCAAAAGAAAGAAGTGGCATTTGTGAGTTTAAATGCACTATTCTTTTCTTTTCAATCAAATGAAAAAGTAGAAATTACTGCATGCAAATATTCAATATTCATTTAATTTGCATAAAGGTGCTTGAACAAATTTTTGATTCTAACAAGCTCATTTTTCATGCGTTTTGTCTTTCATCCTAATCTAGCATCTGTCATTCCTTTTTGAAGTTATTATCGGCCCAATTCCCTCTTGGACATGGTTGCTGGGTGACCGGTATCTTAGCACCCACTTTGACAGGAACAGATGTGAATCTGATCAAGAGATTTCCCAAGGGTACCTGAAATCACAAACAACTTTTGTGAAAAACAAACAGCATTCCTGTCATGGGCCCTTATTTAACCCACTCCCTAAAAGAAAGATCAGAAAAGTTTACTCCAGACCAAATATACCATTTAAATTTCATGTCATAAACTTAGGATAAAATGCCTTAATAAAAATAAATTATGTATTTTCACACTGATGAATTGGAGAAATCCAATCTAAATATCAACACCTCAAAAGCTCAGAGTTTGTTCTGTTGTCATTTAGATGTTTGTAGGTAAATTTCACTGTAAAAAAGCATTTCTATTTCATTTACAATTTTACTAGAGTTTCTACCAAAAAAAAAGAAAAAGAAGAAGAAGAAAAATAAAGAAGGACACTATAAGGATAATTTAGAAGATGAGTATATTTTAAAAGATGAAATTTAGTTTGGTGACTAAAGGCTTTCTATTTTGTGTATCATGTAGAATTCTGCGCAATGTTACAAATTTGAAGTTCCATCTCTTCTTTTAAAATAATAATTTTAATGTGATTTTCCCCCAGTTCACATGCTGTGTCCCATCAATCATGTTTGGAAAGAGAGCTGTAAGGTGCCACTAGAAGACAAAAACGGTCATAGAAACTCCACATCATCACCATTACAAAAGTCAGAACAGGTTGCCTTTCCTGAAATATATTCTTTTTTAAGACCAGCATAATGATCTTCTGGTCTACTTACTTCTCCTTTCTTCACACTTAAAAAAAAGTGGGGAGCAATGGTCATGTTAAATCACCATGAAAGAAGTTGGAACAAATTTTCAAATCAAATATATGATTGGACTTTGGTATTTTATAAATATGGCATTAAAGTGATATTAGTTGATATACTTCTATTTCATGCAAATGATGTGTCAAGGCAGAAAAACTGTTAGCTTACTAAGAAAGTAAGACTTTTGCTACATAAAGGCCAATAAAGTTTAAAATTCCAAATATTTTCTTCTTGAACATGACTTAGTGAAGAAAGTATTGTACCTTCCACTAGAACCCTTTTTTTAATGTTTCCCTCTCTATACTCCAAAGACTGACTTATTATAATCATTCTTATAAGGAAGTTGTATGTTTAGTTCTTATTGAGAAATATCTAATAAAAAATATCTTCCACAAATGGTTTTAAAGATATTAAATAAAAAAGTGAAAGGTGTTTGACATTAATTTAAATATTTAATTGGGAAAGAAATTTACTCAGGTCAACTCCAAAATAGAACAATGGAATCATTTAACACCATATTAATTGTAATAACAAATATATGTGGTGTTTTACCATTTATAAATTGTTTTTACATAAGGTTAAGAAGTTGGTCCTCATTCAGTAATACAATAGTGGTCATCAATACTGTAAGTTGTATAAGCAAAGAGATATTATGACCTTACTATCTATTCAGATAATTTACTCCTTTGCATATGTATGATATAGCATTTTGATATTCCAGAAACTAAGCAAACTACTACATACTTAAAATCCCCTTTAGTTACAACATTTGTTGAATTAAATTCCAATTTAGACCCATTCCATGTAACTAAAGTGAATCCAACTAAAATAAAAGGATATTTTATTTTAAAATAAAATAAAACTACTTTCATTTGCTTCTATTAATGGCAAAAGTAGGCTTTTGGAAACCCCTTAAAAGTAGCCTGACTAAAAAGAAAATAAGGAATATAACCATTTAAAGTGTAACTAAGAAAAATGAGATACATTCATGTTAAAATCCTTATGCTGAAATATGTTATAACCAAGAAAAACTCTTTTCAAAAGTTTCTTCTCCTAGTTGGACTAACTCATTAATGCAGATAAGTTATTTCAAAAGTGCAAAATAAATATTTTCATATGGAATTAAATAAATTTGTGTTTAAACTCCCTAAATCTAGGATATATACATAGATATACATATATATTAGATATTTTGTCCAAAAATGACATTAAAACATAAGGAAAGAGCTGCTTTGGCTTAATAGTACAATATCATTAATGAATAATTTTTAAAAATTTTTCTAAGACTATCAAGTGACTAAATATGGTAGCCATACAGGTGTTAACAGAAAGAAAAAAAATCAAATTTGACCCAGAAGGCTTCAATATTAAGGTTTGAATTGGGATCAGTTCATTCCTTTCCCATGGGGTAACTTGTATAAATGTAATTCTATGGTTTCATAAAAGCAGGTCAAGTTTCTATCCCTGGGGGTCTTTTGGCAATTTGAAGCATGGAAGCACTGTTCCTAGCTACAAGTTCAAATCTGCATGTGCTGTCAATGGTGTGAAGAAAGAATCAGTGAACAGCAGACATACATTCATCTTTGATTATCATACACACTTGTCAGAGCATTCTTAGAGGGTAAGAATACAGGTATCAGATCACAAAAGTCATAAAATACTTTGAAACCAGTTTCTCTCTCTCTCTCTCTCTCTCTCTCTCTCTCTCTCTCTCTCTCTCTCTCTCTCTCCCCGCCCCCCCATGAGGCACAAAGTGATATTAAATGTTCATTTACATTAAGATAACTAAATGCAAAGATGAATTTCTGATCAAATAATTGTGTGAAAGACTTATTTATTACATACAAGATGTAGGTTGTTTTCGTTTCGTTTCCATATTTTTGATGAAGCAGAAACTTAAGTAGACACTGTTTTATAAGCTGCATTCTACTTTGAAAAAGAATGTCTGCATGCTTGCACTTTTACCAGTGAAGTAATGACTTGACAAATGCCATGGAATGATTGAGAAAGTAATTGATTTCAACTTAACTCGTCCTTTACCAGGTGTTTTCAAAGACAATTACAGCCTACTGCAAGAAGTGGTAATACACATCTCCTTATGCAGACCTGAAGATTAACCCACTGACCTCATTCCTAACTCAGCTCATTGATGGCAAGGCTTTTAGAAGACAGTCACTTTTCTTCAGGTTATGAAATTGTTTTCCTATCATTTATCCACTGATTCTAAAAGATATACTTGCTCTGAAGTTCAAGAAGCAATGAGATAAACCAATAAAATAAATGGAACAAGAACATTAAGGACATTTAGTGTTATTCAATAATGTGCAAAATCTAGTACCTAATTGTTGAATATTTACTTCATACCAATGAAATAAGTCCCACATATGTATCTTTTAAATAGCAAATTAAAGGTATATTTTAGTTATAAAAATTAAGATCTAGGAAAATTAGCTAAGTTTTTAATCACTGTCAGTAACTATACATCTTACACTGTATTTTAAAATATTTAAGTTTAAATTATTTCTTTTACAGAAAATTGCATCTTTTGAATTTCCTTAAATTATCATGAGGTAAGTAAAATGTGCTCCTCATGTATTTTATGCCTGTATAAATTCTGAAAAGAAAAAGTAAAGCCAGTTTTATTGATAAGCTATTTGTTCTATGGCCCCATATCCTGTAGTTGTGTGAGTGTGTGTGTATGTGTGTGTGTGTACATATACACATAAACATATATGTGTGTAAATACATAGACTACAAATGAGTTTAAGATTAACAGGAATAGAAATGCCCACCACAGAGATGTCTAAAATGATGATAAAAATTTTACACTTGTTGCACATGCAAGAACATCTGAGTATAAGGTGTGTGACTGGTAATATGAAAATCAAAAGTGCTCCAAGTAATTTCTATAAAATTCAAAGGCACTATTAAACTAGAAAATGCCTAAATCAAGCAATATCATTTCAGAGAATTTGCTTAAATTAAGTTTAAATATGAGATTTTAAATATAAACTAAGAATACTGTGAATATATCAGTATATGTTAGCAGAACTATGATGAGTTCAAAGATCTGTTATGTCTTCAGTGATTTACTTTGTTCACACATCAATAAAATCTTTTAAAAATATAACACTGAAAACATAACATGATGAATTATTGTTAGTTT
This sequence comes from Marmota monax, assembly GCF_021218885.2. Lineage (NCBI taxonomy): Eukaryota > Metazoa > Chordata > Mammalia > Rodentia > Sciuridae > Marmota > Marmota monax. The sequence goes on along the minus strand of NW_026694221.1, from coordinate 336,808 downwards.
TAATAAAACTTCAGGATATAGTTTAAGATTTCAATAAAATATTTCATTTGCCTGATATGTGAATATAATAAAGTATTTCTTGTTTAACACATACTAGATATTTATTTTCATTGCCTCTAATTAAGATATGACCAATATGACTTAAATGGAATTTACAAGTATTTACTGCAAATGCTTCTACATGGTTCCATTAAATAGTTCCCTTTCATCTAGCACACTTTGTTTCCTGAGATATACTTTGTTTGCTCTTGAAAAAAAAGTGTTATTTTTTCCTGTTGTGATAGGGAACATACTTTAATTATTTAGGAATATTAATGCCATAAAATACAAAGATAATTAAACACTGTGAAATTTTAATCTATTATGTTTACTTCTCCATTTATTTATACTAAGGAAATAAAAAAATTCCTCAATTATTCCTCAATGTGACTCATCAAAACTAATTGATTTATTATGTTGCCTATTTCAATATTTGCTTTATGGAAATTATGGCTTAAAGTTTTTTGTCAAACATAAGCACTATTTCAAAATTCTCTATGGGATTCATAAAGGTCTATTATTAGTCACTATGTTGTATGACAGATCTCTTGACCTTATTCCTCTAATCTAACTGGAATTTTGTATCCTTTTGCCAATATCTTCCCAGCCACTGGTTACCACCATTCTACTTTGTTCCTTAAGAATTCAACGTTTTGGGATTGCACACAGAGGTGAGATCAGGCAGTATTTGTCTTTCTGTCCCTGCCTTATTTCAATTTAACTTATTACTAGAAATGAATAATGTATTCCAGATATTGTATTCGGTATATAAAATGATTATTTTAGATTCTTCTGTAAAACATTGTTCCTCTTTCTCTTTATCTCTCTCCCTCATTACTCCCTAAAACTTGTTTTAAAGCAAGTGGCTTTCAGTGTGTTTCTGTGCTGCATAGTGTAGGATATTTCAATATATTTATATAAAAAAGACTAATTAAACAATGACATAGTAAGTTGTGCAGTTTAATCTGTTGCCTCTGGCAACTTCCAGACAAGTCACATACTTTAAATGTGCAGAAGATTCCCACCTTAAAATCCCAAATCGACTACATGCTATTTTGGATCAGAAAACAAGAAGGTCACACCTTGAATAAAATTCAGCCATTGGCACATGGAGAAGCCTATACAAAATATTCTAAAGATGCAGTTTTTTTTTTAAGTGGGAGAATGTTTTCCTCTAATAAATGTAATCCATGCCAGAAGACACTAAGAAATTTAAAAATGAACCTGGGCTGGGGTCTTTAACTTTAGATTAAATTGCAATTTGGGTGATTTTCTCTATTTAACTTGACATATAAATATATATTTTTAAATTGCACATTTGAACACTTATACAAAAAGTTAATCATTTAAATGCCTACAACCAGCAGCAATGGTCACACTCTCAACAGATTCTCAGAATTCTTCAACTAAATAGGTGCATCAAAATAAAGAGAACCACTAGTTAATCTAACAATAGCTCATTAGGACAGAATACAAATATCTTATCCTTGGTATTCTTTGTTTTGCAAAGCAAGAAGTTGATAAACTACCTACACTACTCCAATAAAGTCATTCCTGTATGTGACATACCCTAAAAAGCAAAAATATCAGCAAATAAAAGTTATTTTAAAATACAGGTACTTTAGCGTAAAATCACTTCTGATTAAAACTACTTTTGGCAAATTGAGAAAAGGGAACGTAAAGGAATTTCATCACAATGTAGGTTCACACAGAATCTCTGCTATGTTTGAAATATGTGTAGAAGTGAAAAACCAGAGCCTTTGATGTTACACTCACTATCTAGGTTGCATTAAGTGGTCTTTTAATTCAACATTGTCTTTTTTTAAAAAATTAACCAATGAACACAACAAATATAATGGAAAAGGGGTTGCTTAATGAAGTCCCAAAATCTGAAAATATGTAGATTAGTTAGGTTATTTAAACTGTAGCATTTATATAAGTACATATATTCGCATACATATATATACATTCATATATTTTATTATTATATGTTATACACACACACACACACACACACGCGTGCGCGCGCCCGTGTGTGTGTGTGTGTGTGTGTGTGTGTGTGTGTGTGTGTGTATAACCAACCAATCAAAATCCACTGCCTCAGTTAAAAAAAATGGCACATGCTGGAACAAACTAAGGTCATATTTTTTTTAACAATTCAAATATAAAATGACAAACCCTTATCTTGATTACATTTTTAATACCTAAATAGTCCATATCAATTTCTACATTTCCTATCATTTTAAAATCATATAACTTGATGTGACTTTTTGTATGAACAATTTAGAAATTACATCCTTGAAAGAAAAAATTTAAACAGTTTAAATTTAAGCAGAGTTTAAAAAAAACAAGTAGCAGAAATCTTAAAATCAAAATGTTTAATGAAATCTGGAAGACTCACCTGTACCTATTTAGAAGACATACTTCAAACTAATTTCTTCACACAAGGATTCAAAGGGAGACAGTTTACAACCTGTGAGAGTTTCATTTCCTATTGTATTCTGCAATGATTGTGTTCTATATTGCTAATACAATGCTATTTTGATGACTATTTCACTTGATTGACAAAGGCAATTGTATGAAACAATTGAGTAAAATAACTTGGAAAGGTAAAATAATCCTAATTGATAGTCAAAGCACAAAATTGTCTTTAAAACAACAACTACTTGGTTGCACATTAAGCTAATTTACAAATGTTACTTACATTTCAAAAACAAAGCATCAAGTGAGAAACAATAAAGCATATCATGTTTCTGTATGCTGGTGAATCACACCTAGTAAATCGCCAAAGAGAAGGGTGATTTATGCTCAAATCCTGCCAAGACTTTAATCAATATTGGGTGTCACATCTCAGGGGACTGGGGGTGGTAGTGAGGCAAAAAGAGGGTGGCTAGTATTTGTCTCAGTAATTTGTATACAACTTCAGTGAAATATAATAGATTAAACAAAAAGCAGCAGATTTTAATAATGATTTTAAAATACTACACAAAATGCTTAAAACTGTGTAAGAGAACACGGAGTGAAAAAGCCTGTCCTGGTCTTCATTCTTTATAATATTTGAAGTGTCACAAAATAAAACATAATTTGTACAAATCAAATTTCTTCTCTTAGAGCATTAACTGATAAACTATAGAGTTCAGAAAGCAAAACATCTTAATAACCAAGTTCACTTTTAACAATAATGACCGTGATATTTTTGGAGACTAATTCCAAGAAAAATATCAAGTTGAAAGATACTACCAAAACAACTGTATTTGTGCCATGTAAATCTAGGTTAGAATATTTTTATTTTATTCATACATTTGTTATTAAATTGCAATTTTCTAACATATTTAAAGTAGAGAGAAATAAGTTCAGGGACCAAACAAACTTTCATATTTTATGCCTTGGTCTTCTAATTATGTTGCATTCCTTTTGAAATGTTATAAAATGAGACACTAGGCTTTATAGGAACCATTAATCTACTGTAATACAAAAACTTCAAAAGCATAGCCTCTCTCCATTTGAAGTAATCCTTGAATTTCTCAGTGCCAAGTATCATAATTATCTGTTAGAAGGAGTGAATCTGTATTTGTGTTGAAACTTTATCAATGCATGAGTCTGTGCCATTGAAAAACAGGCAACGGGGAAATGTTAAATAAATATAGACTGTTTCAGCTTTCCATCTTTATTAAAACTCCTGACAAGAAAAATCAAGCCAAGAACTAGAAAATCTTATACTTCTTATACTAAAATTTTTTTCAGATATTTCTATTGAAACATAAAAGGCTTAGCAAGTCTTTCAATTTTATGTCCATGAATGGTATCAACTTTTAAGGCAAACAATACTATTTGTTAATATATGTGTATACATATATAAAATGTCTGATAAAACTAACTTGAATGTATTCAAGTTTAAAATTTCCCAAATTTAGAGCTATATAGAAGCTATATCACAATCTGGTTTGAAAGATCGTGAGACAAGATCATCTTCTGACAATAATCAAAGAAATAAGCATGTTAGATAACATAACACAAGAGTCATATTTTATTACTTGAATTCACAGAAAGATGAATCCTAACCCAAATCTACAAACAGCAATTGACTCGTGCAAACAGAGACTTCATCATGTACATAATTACTTTTCTTTTGTTGTTGTTGTTGTTGTTGTTATTTAATGGTTAGCAGTTAATTAAGTGACCTCTATTGCAATAGACAAGTCCATGCAACTAATGTTTAGTTTTAAAATAATAACTGGAGGAAGCTGGACAAGGTCAGAGTTTGCCCCTTGACAACTTTTAAATATATTTCCTCACATTTTCTTTCATGTTTTGAGACCTACACTTTTTAGTTTTACTATCTAGCAGGTGATAGTCTCTTTTTCATCTCCTAGTGGTAATGACAGATGGCTTAAACATTTACTCCAGTTTTCATAGACAGCATACAAATACAAGGGTCCCAGGCAAATCAACTCTACTCTAAGGATTGCTGCTAACTTACTGAGCCACTTTAAGCATAAACTCCAGTTTATGAGCCTTTCTTTTCTTTAGCATCATTTTGGTTCCTTGGATTTCCTGGTATTAAGTAGTTCTGAGAGTCATAATTAGATATATGTTCTATAAAAATCTGAGAGTACTAAGATTTGATATTTCTTTCACTCACACACACACACACACACACCATGTGTACCTATGTATTCATAATACTACCTATACACTATATATAAATACAAACATATACACATGTAATTTTATATAATTTGCCTTCTTGCACTATTTCTCTTATAGTCTGTGTAAATTATTTCCTTAGTCTGTTAAATAGCTAGAGTAGAAACAAGAGTGAAAGGATCAATATGTCTAGATAAATGAAAAAAAAAAATTTTTAAAAGCAAAGTTGTAAATTGGATTTAAATAAAAATGGAATTTTTTTTTAATTTAAAATGCAAAACATTTAGATGGTTGCTTTCAAAGTAAAGAAATAAAACAACAACACTGGTAATTACCATTGAAAATAATGATGTCAGCATTGTAATATGCAAACAGTACATTTTGGTGAAGGATAGTTCAATTTTAAATTTAAATTTTCTTTTTCTTTTCCTTGCTGTGGTGGGGATTGAACCCTTCAGTTACAAATTTTCTATTTCTTTAGTCAGTGACAGAGTTAAGAAAACCTAGGTAGATATCAACAACTACACTTCTTCTCAGGTTAATGACTACATATTTGCATGTATTTAAGTTTGAGCAAGCTTTTTAGTTGGTATAAGATCAAAATTCAAAATTAAATCAATAAACTTCCCATATTTAATTTAAAAATAACCTAAAATGGGATTTTAGAACAACACATTTAATTGCAAAGTATTAAGGCCAGGTAATTGAAACATAATTAGAGTAATGATGAGATATTTTTGGAGGGATGAACAGTTCCACTGGATTTAACTTATCTTAGTTCTGAAAGTTTAAACTCAGAGCTGTTAATCTCAGGGGGAAAAAAGAAAAAACTTTTTAAAATGTCTAGTTAATAACTTTAGGACTATTCTTCAACAGTTTGATGAGGACTTTAAAGTCTGAACAAAAATTCACAAAATAAAAATAAACAAGTGTTACATTGATTACAACATTATAATGCAGTCACTGAAGGAACTTTTCTCAAACAATTGTGTATGTGTGTACTAAAATGGGCACTGATTATCTCGTACAATGTGTTCCATACACACACACACACACACACACACACACACAAAACGCGCGCACACACAGAGCATTCGGAGAAAACCAGTCAGTTACCAATTTATTGGACAGCCAATTTTGTAACAATCGGATTTGAACTGACTTCAATTTTTACATAACATTCTTCAGAACAACTCCAAAATAATAGTCTGTCCTGGTTCGAATAGTTTTAATGGATTTGGGGCAAATATTTTACCTTATGGATGAGTAAGTGAGTAAGAACTCCAATTGTCTGAGTAAATGCTGTTTAGTGATCATGGTCACCCCCACCCCCATCTCTACTGCCACCTGCCCATGCACTTGGGCACTCATGCGCGCATACACACACACACACACACACACACAGAGAATATACTAAAAAAAAATCGAATTGAAGGTTCAAAACCGAGATATACATCTTTGTTTCATGTGAAGAAAGGCAAATAAACATGGAAAAGAATGTCTGGCAAGGTCGGGATAAGACATGTGCTCCTTTGAGTTTGTCTTTTAGGGTTTACAACCTTCTCCAGCAGTATCCAGGAATCTTTCTCCAAGGAAGGAATCCCTAGTGGCTTCTTCATTTCCATTTTTACCTGGTCTCCTCTCTTTCCTTCCACTTCAGCTTCCCTAGCTCTTCTAGGGACACACACTAACTCCATTCCTTCGGTCTTTAAACTTATTTGGAAGGTAGAGAAGTTTCCGCTTAAATTTTGCGCCCTGTTCCCACGTGCCTGCCTGTGGTCTCCAACTTTCCGTATTCGCTTTCTCTAGGAATCTCTGAACTTTTCCCTCTGCGCTTCCCTGAAGCGAGCGGTGGTGGGGACAAAGCGAAATTGCGAAAGCCAGTGGAATCTTCATTTCTACCCCGAAATTGACAACTTACCCCACTCCCGCCCCCTCCTGGTAGAACCTCCCCCACTGAGCATTCATTAGCATAAAACTGGTAGGGCCCCGGGACCTATCCTGAAGCCTCCTCTGGGCGCGCCTTTGCCGGGCTGGAAAGCCAGCGCAGACAAGTATTCAGGCCCGCAGAGCATCCCAGTGCAAAACGTGCACCTGCTCGTTGCGGGAGCTACTGGCCTTTAAAAAAAAAAAAGAAGAAGAAGAAGAAGAAAGAAAGAAAGAAGAGAAAAAGAAAGAAATGAAAAAAGAAGTCGCACTTTGAAATGAATGAGCAAGCGAACGCGCTGTGGTCTTCCTTTCCAGTCTCCCTAGTTCGGCTTCCTAAAGTCTGGGGCACCCGCTCACCTTCCCCAATAGAAGAAAACCTGCTGGTGCCCTCGCATCTGTCTCGGGGCAATCATAACCCCTTTATTTCCTTTGCACACGCACACGCTCACACGAGGACACACACATGCGCACACACACGGACCCTCCCTTCGAAAAGCTGTCCCTTGGGACTTGGGGCTGAACTCCCTGAGTGTACCCCGGGATTGCCCAGGGTCTCTCAGCCTCAGGAGTCGTTCCCTATCTGACCTCAAAGTGCCCTCGTCGACTGCCAACCCACACCCTTGGCCTCCTAACTGGCCGCTCACCCGGAGAGTGTCTCCTTGCTCCAAGAACCCTGCGGGGCAGGGTCACGACCTCCCCCCGCCCCCGGGAGGTGCCCAGAGGCTTGCGGTGGAACCCAGGTCCCGGGGAGCGCACACTCCGGCAACAGCTCGGAGAGAGGTTCCCAGAAGCCGACGCGCGCCGGGAAGGGGGCAGTGGCTCCTAGAAAGGCGCCGTCCTCCTTCCCGCCCCCTCCGCCCTGAGTCTTGGGGTCCCCAAGCCCCACAGCATCCAAGAGCTGGCGGCCAGTCGAGCAAAGATTGACCCGGCCGAAAGAGAGCTAGATCGCGGCAGAGTGAAGTGCCAACTTGTCAGGGGGTCGGGCGCGGCTGGCGAGCTCCAAAGAAGAAAACCAGAGGGCCGCGCTCGCAAGGACGCGCGGCTCGCGGGCGCGCGGAGCAAGCAGAGCCGGAAAGGGAGCAAGGAAAGGGCGAGGAAGCGGGTGGGAAGGGGCCGGGGGCGGCAGAGGCTACACTCTGCTCTTTACCTTGCGTTGGTGCAGTCATTGTAGAGAGTCTCGAAGTCCTTCCTGGAGATGAGTTTGCAGCGGTTCACTCCGGGCTGGATGGCGCCCAGTCCCCTCAGGATGCGAACCTGTTCCACATTGCACACCACCGGCGTGATCTCCAACCGCTTCAGCTTGGTGTAGACCGTGTGCAAGCCCCCCACCAAGTGCTTCAGGAACAGGTCGAAAGCCTGGGGCAGGCAGATCAGCTCGCAGCCCTCCACCGTGAAGGAAGCCACTTTGGCCCCCCTCAGATCCACCATTTTGCACTCATTATTCTGGGGGGTGTTTTCCACTGGGGACGGGGTTGAGTACACGGGTTTCCCGGGGAGGGGGCCGCAGCTGCTGCTGCTGCTGCTACTGCTGCTGCTACTACTGCTACTGCTGCTGCTGCTACTGCTGCTGCTGCTGCTGCTGCCGGTGCTCGCGTTGATGGGGGTGCTGGAGGCGCCGCCGCCGCCAGCGCTAATGCTGCCACCGCCGCTGCCGCTGCTGCCGTTGCTCCCGGCGGCCAGGCTGGGGTTGCAGTTGCTGCTGCCGCCGCCGCCGCCGCCACCGCCGCCTCCGTTGCCGCCGCTGCCGCCTCCGCTGCCGCCGCCGCCGCCGCCGGGAGAGGTGACTGTGGCCGCCGCCGCCGCCGAAGAAGCGATGGGCTCGGGACGGAACAGAGTTGGCCCAGAGGACACGGAGGGTCCTATGGACGGAGCCGGAGACGAGGTCGCCGAGGAGGTGGAGGTGGTGGTGCCAGAGGAGGAAGCAGACGTGGAGATCGGGGGTTGAGGGGGGACCAGCTGGGTCGGAGGGATCAAAGCCGCCGGCACTGCCATGGTCACATATAAGGGGGGGAAACAGAAGGAGGAGAAGAGAGGGGAAAAGTTGCCACACACCCCCGGGAGGGGACGGGGAAAGGGGGGAGAAGAAGCAAGAGGGGCAACAACAACAACAACTCTAGGAGAGGACGAGGAGAAAGGGAGAGAAGGGGGAAAAAGGAGGTGAGGGTAAGAAAGAGCGAGCGCAGGAGGGGCGAGCGAGAGAGGCGCTCTAGAGAGAAACGCACAAAGTGTCCCGCAAGTCGAAATGCGAGTCCTCTCCAGGGGCTGGGATCGAGGGCTGGTTTGGGGGGGGTGGGCGGGGGCGGGGAGGGTCGGCTGTTGTTGTGTGGGTCCCGCTCTAGCACAAAGTTAAGGATGAAGGTGGAAAGGAGGAGGACTGAGGGACTTGGGTTCTCCCTGGCAAGTACATTGATCAAAGATTGAGAGGGGAATGACAGAGAGAAAATGAGCTGAAAAGTGCAGGCTGCCGGCTGGACGAGTTGTTGTTGTCACACGGTGCAGAGGGGAGGAGCTCCGGAAACTTGAAATACCCTTTGAAGCCGCAAAAACCTCACTCACTAGTATTAACCCAAATTATCCAACCAGGAACTCGGAGCAGAGACTCTGAGAGCGCGAGACGTAGGGGGAGAGAGGGGTGGGGGAGAGAGGGAACAAGAAAAGGAGGAGGGGAGGGGGAGGATATGGAAAGAAACTGTGGGAGGGACGGAGAGGAAAAGCCTGGGACACAGAAGTGGCGATCGGAAAAGGAAAGATAGACCATCGTCTGCTTCTCTTCTACTACTACCGTTAGGTTGCATGTCTAATATTCAATTCCTTCCGCGACGACTCGTCATTTTTTTCCCCAAAGCTTCTAAGCCATCGCCTGACAACTTCCACCGGAGCCAGAGCGCTCTGAGTTCTCCTTCAAGGATTTAGGATATATCTCCAAGCGTTTTTGCAAAGAGATTTAAATGAGAACACATCCCTGCTTCATGATTATTAAGAAATTATTTTGAGGAAAATTCACATGTAAGCAGAGCGTAATGTTTTATGCGTCTGATTGTTTTATTTCTCTATTACATTATTTATTTTTTATAAAGATAGTGAAAATTTCAGGGTAGCTTTCAAGTTGTGGGGAGAAAGTCCAAAATCGCTTAAGAATAACAATGCTTTATGTAATCCCTTCCCTCCTGATAGACTGCAAAAATAAATACTTGCCATGAGATGGATCCTTTAGAGTAACTTCACTTTCACCCTGAAGACAGGTCAGAAATGCCTGTTATACTCAGAGAATTCAAAGAGATTTGGACACCCTTAAAGACTTAAAAACTGGAAAACAAAAACACACTGATTTTCTCATCCAAAACTCTATAATTAATTCACCTGTCTTTCAGAGTAGCCAACCATACTCATATCCTTTAAGACCCAAGACTAGTTGCTAGTGTGTTATTTAAGTAACATGATATTTCTGTGGGTTTTTTTTTCATATTTGAAAGGTACAACTATATTTTGGGAAAGTCCTTTTCATTTTGTCAATGAAAATGTTTGTTATGTAAATAATGAGAACAAAAACTAAGCTCCATGGTTAACTTGTAAAGGCAGAAAGGGTAACTGTGCTTGAAAACATTAGGCAGAGTTTAGAGTGACTCTCATCTTTCTTTCATCTCTCCTTTTCTTCTCTTTTCTCACTTGTTGCATGGAGGTACTTATTCAAGGATCTTTGCCCAACATATGATTTGAGCATAGTCATGTCAGTTTGTTGCTTTATATCTATAGGAATCTTAAATAGTGAGGCATTGAACCTGTCTACACATGCTCATTGACTTCACAAGATATGAAACAAGCATTCCCTGGATTTTAGACATTAACTATTAACAGCAGGTTCTTAGTATTGAGGATGAAATTTTTGCCATTTTGGTTTTGAAATTATCATCACTTTTCTCCTTATCATGTCAATCCTTTAAACTCTTTGAAGTGTAGTGGCAAAAGGTACAGGAACTATACAGAGAAATATGACACTATTGGCTAGTTAGTCTCTTTATGCTAAACTTTCTGGGGCATGGCAGTTAGATTAAGAGGTTTTTCTGAGTTATAAGAATTCAGAAATTTTTTTTAGAAAAGCAGATAAACTTCTGTAATGATAACTAAAGTTGCCACTGCTGTTTGGCCTAGTTTAGCCAATCAATGTATTTTAATATATTCAGAAATAATTTTATTGATTTTTCAATCCCCCAAATCTGTCTTGGATTAAAAGTAGGAATTCAATATGTGTTGCATACATTAAAACATTGTTTTAAGTGTTTATGTATGTTTTAGAAAATATTACCATTTGAAAAATGCCAAATTATTGTGTTAATCAGGGGAAGAGGAAGAAAGTACCAAGCTCTTAAAAGCAAATTTGATTGTGGAATTGTATGCCTAACTTCTAATAAACTCCGATATGATTTTTAAGATGCTGCACTACATATCATCATTTGAAATTTTACTCTCACAAATGGGAAAAAATTTAAGTTAAATGTCCCAAATCTCCCCTTACCATTCACATTTCTCACATTTCCTTAAACTATCACTCACCCAATACCTGCCACATTCTGAAGCCAGACAGGAAGCATGGTAGCTGACCAAGTCATCATTCTACCCTACTTAAAAGCCAACTCCAAATTTCCTTCTACACAGAAACCTGCACCTCTGAGCATGTGCTCCACTCAGAACAGGGCTTGGGGGCATTTGCCCCCACCTGAATGGAGCTTCCCCTGACCTCAGGTCTCTAAACCATTTGAAGGAACCACCACTTACTCCTTTGATCAAACAACAGGATTAGAAAAGGCGTATAATGCAAATTAAAATACCTAGGAAAGAAAAGCCTTGAAACAAATTGAAGGATTCTTTTTTTTTTTTTTTATCTTTCTCTTACCTTTTTTTTTTTTTTGAGAAATGTTGCCAGCGATTAAAGCAAACAGTATTTAACAACAGCAGATAAATCAACTTGAGAGAGATTTCACATTCTCACTCCATTGCATCTTTAGCTTTCAGAGCTTTTGTCTTGTTTGTTTATTGTTTTACATCTCTGGTTATTTCAGGTCCTCTCCTACCATCTCATCTTCCCCAACCTTCACTCAATTTGCATAAGCAAAACTCAAAGTACTGTAACTGATATTAGAAAATTCTCCCTGTGTTTTGTGAAGACGTATTGTGCAGAAATCAATAAGACTGTTTAAAATTCAAAGACCTGCAAATCGTTCTGTTTGTCCTTTGATAGGGCCTGTGCTGATTAAAATGCTACCAAGAAAGCTTAATTGCTGCACTAATTAAGAAGTCTTTAATTTCTTTCCTAGGATATCGTTTGAAGCTTAGCTTGTACCAGTTCAGGGAAGGTATTTTCTTCCCTCCTCCTGCCCCCTTCTGGCCCCTCCCCTCCCTTCCCCCCTTGTCCCTTCCTCCCCTGATGAGATCCGTTGGAATGGGAACTAAAAGAGAGAGTGGACTTAGGTCTCATCATCTATTACTTAACAAAAATCGGCAGAAGATAAGAGTTTAGTGCAATATGAAATGCAGTTTTGAAAAGATCTGTAAGGTTACAGGCGACAGTGAGAAAATACAAAGTAGCTTTTGCAGCCAGGGTCCCGGTGAATACCTGGATGACAACAGACACTTTAGCCAGATGATGAGGGCATCCTATTTGGTTAAAAGGGGCAGTGACAAGGAAATAAAACAGGGACACATACAAACATATTCACAGAGCTGTGGTTTAAAAAAAAAGAAGAAGAATAGATCTGTAGAAAGATGGACTTGTAGTTGGGATTTGGTAAGTATCATTTTATTTTATGAGTATAATACATGAATTCTATGGGGATTTATTTTTGACCCTTTCTATAACCCAGGGAGGCATAGCACTGTATTACATCTATGCCATCCTTATCTATTGACCTATTTTATTCACTGATTTCTCAAGTGGGGAAACTGACTAAATGATTTCACAAAGCTTTCTCTGTAATCAATAGTCATTTTTTAGGTATATTCATGCTGCATTATAATTCTGGTAAACGACTGCAAAGCAGAAGATTGTAAGAAAGACACAAATATCGACAAAGCCAGGATAAGTCATGTCTTTAAATCTTCAGAGTTTCAATATAGCAATTGATACAGTTATGTTAAAAAAGGAAAATACATATTTTATAGAATATAAAAACTAAAATGATTGAGTAACTTAAAGGCAATGTATATCTCAATGTGTTCATTTACTCTCTCAAATTTTCTTGAAAGCTTTGAGAATCCTCTTTTTAGGGCAACACTTAGTGAAAGGAACAATTTGAGCACATGTAAAAAGACAACAAGAAAATATTCATTTTAATTTTATTATTTTAATTTTCCCAAGTTCTATTAGAAACATATACAGAGAAATACAGTTGTACACTCCATATATATACTGAATTCCTTTTAGTGACAGGACAAGGAGATAACATGCTTAATAGATTCAAAGGGAGATTTACCATTCCGAGCACGACGTCACTCTAATTATGTTTACTCTAATTGAAAGCAAGGTTTTTTGGAATCTGAAATTACTTTCAGAAATTTTTTTAAAATAATGCAAGTGGATCAAATGTTGATCACAAGCATTTCAATCTTTCAAAATGTATTGGAAAATTAAATGAAAAGTAGAGTTTGGTACAAACAATGCCCCAGGGCAAAAAACAACTAACACTAGATTTTCCAGTCCAGCCATAACACAAATCAATTTGAGCACACTTCTATGGCCAGACTGCCAGATTGTTATGACTGCTAATTCACTCAATCAAAGAGTGCATTAGCACACCCGGCACAAATAGCCTTAACAATGGAGTGCATTTCTCAACAATTCCAAGATATATCTCAATGGAGAAGTAAAGAGGAAGATCATTTTTACATCTGCATATTTACTAATGGACCTGTTTCCTGAACAGAAATTAAGAAAAAAGAAACAGATAAATTTCAAGCATGGGTTTATTAGAGAGCTGTCAAAATTTGGCAAATCTAGAAAGATATCAAGGTACTGGTAGTTCACTGACTTTGTTAAACCTTTCTCAGGAGAGAGTCCAAACATGATGTTTGCACTTCAGTAGTAAATCATTGAAGATGGAGAAATTATGCCCAGTAACTCTCTCCAGCCTTTTTAACTCAGACACACAACCTCAGCCATCAGCTTAGCAGATAAACCTTAAGCACTTTAAGCAAAGTCTTCTCAACTTCCATACTTTCAGCCTCTGCCCCTCCCACTTTTTTTTTTTCCAACTTCTGACTTTTGGTGGCTCTCACTTCCTAGCTTCCTCTCTCTTCTAATTCAGGCTTGTGGGACTCTTATCTCACTGATGCATTCTCTAATCAAGCACAGAGAGCTTGGTGATGAATTACCCAAAGGACAGAGGGTGGGGGGCTGAAAGTGAACGCACTATAACTTGAAGCACTCCAACTCTGTATTACAGTCTGTGATTCCTAATAAAGAAGTGATTAAAATGGTGATAACGTTCATTTGTTTGACAGCATGGAATTGTGGGCACTGTATATGCTTTCTGAAAGCCTATATATTAGTATTAATTTTTCCAGTTCACATGTGCATAGATCCAGTTGTTAAATAGTGTAAGTTGGCACCACTGTTTTCCCTTCCTAACCTTCTATCCTCACCCCCTTTTCTCCTGGTTCAGAATGGAGGTCACATATGGCAGAAAATACTTTGCTGGTTATGAGACATAGGATAAGAAATCTCTGAACTCAGGGATGGGGGCGAGAGGGGAGTTGCAGGAAGAAAACTAGTTACAAAGAAAACCAAGCTATCATAGAATTGTTTTTTCTGACTTGAAACTGCATAATTTCCATGAGAAATGGTCAGTTCCCCATGACAATTTAGTTATACTTTCCTATCAATTCTCCTTTCCAGGTAAGAGTCCTTAGTTTCATCTGTGGGCTGGTATTAAGGGTGGCCCAGTCAAATATTCAATAAATAAACAAACACAATGAGATCATTGTATAATTGGATGGTAAAAGGAAGCAGCAACAAGAATAATAAAAATTCAGATAATTCTTTTCATCTCTTAAGTCAAGCCATTATGAGAGGAATGGCAGTCTGGAAGTAAGGTCAAAAAGTCAGACAAATATTTAAATGTCTAGTTTTTCAGTAAATACTATACCTTTAATTACACTTTTTCATGTGTGGCATTTTCTAATGGTTGTATTTTTTTTTCCTCTTTAAATCACCAAGATCAGTATTAAGGCATCTGAATTACTTAAGAGGTATGTAGTTGGTAGTAGAATGGTAGGAGGATATAAATGCTTAATATTAAAACAAATTATTGTATAACTTTATAAGTTAAGAGAAATGTAGTTAACTTGATTATAAAAGTTTCTATTGATTCTGTCTGCTTTGTTATTGTTTTGACTTATTATCTTGTTCCTTTTTCTTTTTCTTTGCTTTATTAAATAAAAGAGGTCGTTGTCCAACAAATAGCCTGTAAAAATTGTTTTATTTGAAGTCAGAAATTTCAAGGATTGTTAGAAAAGAATAAACTGTTTATTTATTTATTGCCCTTCAGAACAAAGAGATTTTTTAAAAAGTTGAAAGAACAACAATTGCTACCTTCTAGCCGGAGATCTTGTATGTCAAGTTTCAGCCCAGAGCAAATTTTTACAACAAGTTATAAACCCCTGTAACAGAGGGTTTATTATAATGGAAGTGCTGACACAACCTTAACTATAGCGTTGTAAACGGCTATGCTATAATATCCATTAAGCAGAAAGAAAAATAAGCTGGCTGATCAATAATTTATACAAAGAGTACCAACTGCAGACATAATAACTGTAATGTTTGCAAAGCAATCTCTCTGCTCTCCAGGCTTAACAGTAAACGCAAACTAGCAACGCTGTTAATTTCCAACTCCTACAGATAAGAATACAAACAAATTACTTAAAATTATATTTTGCTCAACATTTAGCATGCCTCGATGGGATAAAATAAAATTTAATTATGATGCAACTTGTGCCGGATGCAAAGCTGTTTTGTTTTCCAGCACATTTTATTATGAAAGGACATTCATTTGGAACATCAATTATGAGGAAATAGTATGTTTCAATGAGTTGACTTGGGTCAGGCAGGCTCTTCTAAGAGTTATTCAGACATGGAAACAGATTGACACTGTTAGACTTCAAAGAAAGTTACAGGGTTTTACAGAGCCACAACTTGAAATACAATACTGCATGCTCTGATCCGAGTCAACTGTCAGTAAAAACACACCTTGTCGTTAGAGTTCATGGGAAAAAAGACATTGGTTTGGAAAATATGGCCATCATTAGTATCCAGTAGATCTGGGAGTGCTCATTAATGGTAAACCTTATTTGTATGGAAGCTCAGTGCGTCATGTCAACCTAATAAACATGAATCATAAAAGGTTAGAATTATTTCATTTCTGCAAAAGTTTTTAAAATCTTTTTTTAGGAGCTGTCCATATTTATTGTCACTTGCTTTTTATAAGTCTCTACAAATGGAGAGTGTGCTATATTGTGATAATTTTGTTGTTGATGATGCTTTTGAAGCAAGCAAAGAGATTTGAGAGGAATCCAGAAAGAAATAGATGAGTTGAATATCACAACTTGTCCACTATGTACATCCAGGAGGTTGAACCAGATTGTACAGTTCTGAGGTTCACATCTCCATCAGTCTTTTTGTCTGTTCATTTCCTGGTGGTGGAGTTGGGGGGCGGGTGAGAGGCAGGAGGGAGAAGTGGAACCCAATAGAATGAAAAGACTTGGCTATCAGAGTTGTAAAATGGTGTATTACCCTGTGAGCAATTGCACTTGGAAAGGAACCAGTAATTTATATGAGAAGTGTTTAAGATTGCCTGCTCACCCAGTGATCCATGCCAGGTCAGTTCCAGTAATGCTAGAAAACAAGAGGAGGTGCAGATCACTGGGAAAGAGATACCTTATACGCTTTAAGAGCTTGTGAAGGGAAGCACTAAAATGCCATTTTCTCAAATGAACTGATCATTACCATTTAAAATCCTGAGGGCTGTGGGACTGGGGAGGAGAGAAAGAATTTTTCTTTTGATTTAACAGGGCTCTGAAGTACTGGTTTTAAGGGGGAGGTGTTTTGTTATGATTGGGTCTCAGCCCTATGCTTCAGCAAAGGTTAAATCTTGAAATAAAGGTGCATTTTTTTGAACAATGAAATGGAAAAAGGTGAACACAATGGCTCTTAGAATTCACTTGGCCACTTTAAACTTAGAAATTAACTGGTTTTTAACATTACCAGTACAAATAGCAATGCAATCCTCTGCTAGACTTGGAATTGATGTTAATTTTTTTACTTGAAAAGATTTCCCCAGATCAACTCCTTACTCCTCCAGAGTTCATGAGAGGCCTATGGAATACTGCTAGGTGTGCATACTAAATAAATTCTTCACAGACCTCTTAATTCCTTTTTTTTCCTCTTAATTCTTGAGTAGCATCATCTAAGTACAGGTTGTACACTGGGGAAGCGGTTGCACGTTGTCACATACTTCTCCTATATGCTTTAAGGTCATTTTAGCTTTTGAAGCAAAGTTCACTTCATTCACATGTCCAGCAAATCCTCATAATCTATTTTTGTCTATTTGGAGAAGAAACTAGAGAAAATGATCATTTCCTATATATTTCAGGTTTTATAATTTCCTCATTGGCTCAAGACTCAGCACATTCAGGAATCTTTGCTGATTTATCCCCACATATTCTCATAATTTTCACCCTGCAATTGAATGGGAAAGACGATTATCTTGTGCCTTCACACTTGTTGATACATTTCTCTTCAGGAGGTCTCAAGTCATTTTTATTCCTTTCAGATATTGAATATAAAGTTTAGCAGTTTCAAGGTGCTCAATAAGTATCAGCCAGGTAATTAAAACTGCTTCTGTATTATGCCACAAATTTCCTTTCCCCCCAAATTGTATAAACTGCTCATTCTTCACATCTTGTATGGTCTAGCTCAGACCAGGATATTGAAAAGTAACAAAATTTTAGACATGCTTACTCATTTCTATCATAATAGACAATTAATTTGGAATAATTCTTGAGGTAAAAAAATTCAGAGATACTAATAAAATAGATTTCAAATAGATGGAAAAGACAGTCTTGGGCCTATACATAATTAAGGCTTTTATTTGGAATCTATACAGAAAGATTCTTCTTTTCTTAGTCATCAAAAGAGCCACTAGGGAGTCTTCATCAAGAAAATACAAATGAGAGGACACCCCAAAATATTGCTGTAGACAATGAGTAAAAGCAGATTTGTGTGTGAAATTCTGCTTCTCAAACATGGATACACAGAGGGTGTGCACATGACTTGTGAAGCTTTTAACTTAACAACACCATCACTATGATGTACACAATATTATCTGTTATACAAAGCACACTTACATTTATGTATTGACTAAATGCTGGTTGCTGAGAGTCACAGAGGAAAACACATTTATCCTAATCAGACTTTACTATATGTTATTTCTGTTGAGTCTTATTACATGAACATCATTGAAACTTTCATTTTAGAGGAGGCTAGAAGATCATCCAATCCTGAAACTGCAGATGCCAGGCTGCCATTTCCCCAGTGACCATACCAGACATTGCACATGGTTCTCTACTCATTCCCTTTGGGCTCAGAGGCAATCTCAGAAATGTTTTCAGAACAAAACAGCAGGCAAACTCTCACTATGAACCCATCAGACTCATCTCCTTATATATATATCATCCCTAATCTTGTGATAAAGAGGAAAATGACAATTAGCACTATATGAGAACTTCCCTTCATACTCAGTTTCAGCTATTTGAGCCATAAGCCAAGTATCCGTTTAAAAATCAACTAGTTATTGATTCCCCACTCCCCAACTATCCTCAAAGGAGACCTTTTAGAGGTAAGCAGGTGAAAATAGTTTTATTTCATTTCATATATAAAGGAACTGAAAAAGTAAAGGACTGGTACTGTTGGATCTAAGCTCTCCACAATTCTCTGTTTCTACCACTGCATAAAAGAATCTTTATATGCTCTAATGGAACCCCTGATATGTTCCCAGGGACTGCTTAGGTGTACACACTCATATACTGTAATTCAGCATGATGGGTATGGAAGGTCCTGCTTAGGGGAGACTTGTTTTGGGGACGAAACTTAGATCTTGAGAGATACTTTACCAGTATGTGATGAAATTCAAACTGCAAAAAGCCCTAGGGTTCCTGAGCACTTTTTTTTTTTTACTTCCCTTGTTTCCTTTGGTCAGGAAATGGCAGCATCTACCAGTAAACTCACCTGTTGAAGAGCTGTGCAAAGCCAGGCGTTAAACCCGCAGTTGATTGTGTAAACACATTACTTTGCTGAGGTCTCTTACCAGTCTTAATCCACTTTTCCATAGGGGACTATCCAGGCTCTTCCTCTGATTTTTCATCCTGATTTAAAGAAAGGTCACTCTACTTCTTTCCCGAGAGGGTGCAGGGATCACTCACAGCTCTTCCTAACAGAGCAATAGCATGCCCTCCTGCTGCCCCATTTAAATTGTCTGAGCTGCGTGGCTTTTTCATTTACTCTCCCTTTAGAGTGAAGCTGCAAAGTAGGGAAGAATTGAATGGCCTTGCATCTTCAAAGAAGTGCCTTGAGCTCTGGAATGCAACAAAGTGGGAGAAACCATCCAACACCAGGAAATGTCCTCAAAGTGGCAGAACGCCTGGAAAGGCAGTGGGGGCCTTTCCAGGCATTTTCTTGACAGGGCATCCAACTCAGTTGAACAAGAAAATGGGTCTTTTTCTCATCAAAATCAATTTAACTGATTTTGAAACATATTGATAACAGCATTAGCATAAAATTAAGCACAGGCTCACCAGACACTTCTTTGTTATGTTTTTATGTAAGTGATTTGATTGACAATGATAGTCATTACTAAAGAAGGATTAAAACTTCCAAGAATCTGAACTTTTTGGTCCTCATACGAATTTTAGGCCCTTACTGAATAAACATTTAAAAGATGAAACCTCAAACTAATTTTAATAGCTAATATGCATTTACACTTATTTGTAGTATACTTCAAATTGCACTTAAAAGAAAATAAAAACATGCCCAACTGCTATATGCCAATAGCAACTATTGGAAGAATACTTATTTCTAAGCTTAGAATGTAAAAGGAAAATATAAAACTAATCATCTATAATTGACAAGTTTTCCTATAAATATAATAGGTATTAGATGTCACATCTGTCAACTAAACAGTATCTTATTTGCAAATGTAAGGAGACAAACATATGTCTTATGTTTCTCTGACCCTTAATATTCAGGAATAATCATCATCAGTGTTCTTATTTTATTAGCCAACATGTTTTTCTAACAAATCTGACAACTACTTGTTGAATTTCCAAAAGAAGCCTCCTAATTAGGACCTGTCAAAGGCAAACATACAAAAATTATTTATACATATTGGATTTATGTGTGTTAATATTATTAGCCACCATAAAACATAAAGCATTTGAAAACCAACATGAGATCGATGCTATACTTGAAGTGTTCTTCTGTGGTACTTATTTTATGTTGAAAAAAAATTTAAGTAATATTTATTATGAAAAAATATTTATGTTTACAGTATGATACTCTCTTATTTTATCACAAATATCTTTTCATAATTTAACTACACAAAAATGGTTTTAAGGAATTATTTTATATACACCACATGTGCACACACTCACACACATACATCTTTTTCAGAATTTTCTAAATAACACTTTCTTTAGATTTATAGTCTATAACTCATTGTATTTTTGGTATCCAAAAAATACACACTATTTGTTTCCGTGTAAGTAATTTTAGTCTAAAAGCACTTACTAATCATAACAACACAGCAAAGGTTTGTTTTGTCAACAGTGTATTTTATTATCAGCCTTTGTTTTCCAATACAATGCTTTAAAAATATCCTCAGTCGTATAAAGGACATTGTTGCAAAAAGGCAGCTCAAAACTTGTCCTTCCCTTCCTTTCATTGATCTGTTGCCTCTTAGGCAATATGAACAGCTGTCTCCAGCTCACCCACAGGCAGGCTGAACATAATA
This sequence comes from Marmota monax, assembly GCF_021218885.2. Classification (NCBI taxonomy): domain Eukaryota; kingdom Metazoa; phylum Chordata; class Mammalia; order Rodentia; family Sciuridae; genus Marmota; species Marmota monax. The sequence goes on along the minus strand of NW_026694221.1, from coordinate 316,139 downwards.
ATAAGGTAGTGTTACCAGCCTGTGTCTATGAATGATTAGACAGAGGATGCCAGTTCTTTTCCATTAAAGATAAGGTAACAAAAACACCATAGAGGAGAAAACTAGTTAGTAAAAGCAAGCAGTGCTTTCTGCCTTTAATGTTTAGTTAATTCTCTGGTACCCACTGAGTTTCTCTTTTCAGTTGGGCTTCCAATAAGGTGAAGGCGCCCTCTGTAGGAGACTCCCTGTAAATGCTGCTTCTGTATGTTTGGGTGACAACAGGCAAATTTCCCCTTCTCCAGTTATAAATAAATAAATAATCACAGAACTGCATCAACACAAGTTTGAGCTTCATAAATCCTAGAGAGAAATCTGTAGAAAGCTTATAATCAGCTATGTAAATCTGGTGCCTTTTCAAATTGAGAGACATCGAATGCTGAGAAAGCTGTTCAGCATGTTGGTGTTTGATATTTACAGACATTGTGGTATGTAATAGGATGGGTATTATAAATTCAGAGGTGTTTCTGAAAACAGAAAGACAGAAGGTCTTGGCATAGTTGAGTGAAAGCTGGATCTAAATAGCAGAATCCACATACAGACACCCTCACCTCCTAATAAATACACCTCCTCAAAAGGTCTTCTTATCTTCCCTTCTTATAAAGGTTACCATAATGCAGATTCATTATCAGTCCCACCGGGTAGCATATAGCTCGGTAAGAAATTGCTTTTGTTAGCATGCTCATAGAAAGAGATTAGCTATTTCATCAGATCTCTTGGGGCTATTTGAAATTTTGGGAATTCTCTCTGTAATTTAAAATGGAAGTTAAAGCCAATGTGAATAGACTAGGGAAAATCTCACAAATTAAACCTCTCCATCTGGAAGTTTCCTCATCACTCATTGCAAAACTATGAGCTGAAATTATATTTGTTACAGGCAGGAGATATTTCATCAATGATGATGCAATTACATGCGTATTAATGTTTTAATAATTAGGTATTTCAGTTGCAAAGTAAAACTTAAAATAATGCAAATGCTTAATGGTGTTTTGAATTTAATTTTTTTCTCTTTATTGAATGTATATTACTCAGATTTTATCCCTGAAGTCATCTATTTACATATTTTAGACCATGACTTGAGTCCCTGTGGAATGTGTGTAGGAGAGTCTCTAGTCTCACCTGTACTGCATGTGAGGGATGAGGCATAGAGGAATAAGGGGAACCTGCCAGCTTCTATCTATATAACAACATTGTCCTATAATATCAGCTCAGATACCCCTTTTTCTGTGAGTCTATGTTCCCATACATCAAATACTTATGTCAGCTAAAACGTTAATGGAGAGATTATTACATGCCAGGCACTGTGTTAAAAACTTACTATGAATTATCTCATTTAATCCTCACAACAGGTGAGAGAGACAGTTATTCTTACTTCAATGCAGAGGTTAAATCACTTGCCCACCCTACCCCAGGGCCCCCTTTCTTTTCCACTACTATTTACATTCCTTGCTGGTTTCTCTTATTTTCCCACTCGTCTGTCTTTCACATGTTCAACTTAGTTGTGCCCCTGTCTTCCTAACACAACTGCCTGGAGAATCCCCAGCCAGTACTAACAGAGCAATCTGCTCTCCTACTGGATGACTGAGCTTTGCTAAAGACTCTCCCACAGCTATGCAGAATGGTATCCTTAATTACTCATGGCTCTTGGTTGCAAGCTTTGAGTGTAAGCTAGCTTATGCAGAAAGGGACTGAATAAGCTCACATCATCACATTAATAGGTCAGGTCTCCAGTTAGTCTCAGGGTTGACTGCAACCAAGAGATCCAGACATCTGGTTGTATTATCTCTGATCTCTGATGGCACATTTGACAGGGTGCCTTCTTCAGTCTCAGTCTTGGTTCTACATAGCTAATTTCACTGCTCCAAGTAGCAATCATGCTCAATGCCTCTAGTGCTAGCACCAGAGGTGGATTGAGATGTGTTTCCCTGGTACCCAAGATTAGAAATCCAAAAAGGGCTCTGATGGAGTCACCTTGGGACATTTGAACATTTCTGGATGAAGAAACTGGTCCAGGGCGGCTTCAAGTAAAGATTAAGAATGTAAGGGATGTGAAGTTATATGCTTGGAGCTCAAAACCTGGTCTGCATGCGACCTGGGACAAGTTTACATCTCCGTGCCTTTATTTACTTATCTAAGCAAAGGAGATAACAATTGTACCCATATCATTGCATTGTTACGATGTTTAAATGAATTTCTATACAGAACTTAGAACTGTGACTTATTGTGAATATGTTAGTAATCACCAATCATTCTGGCCTTAGGACTGGTTCAGCTTGAGTCAAATACTCACTCACAGCTCAATCAATGTGGCCAACAAGGCAGAATAATCTAAATCACTGCAGCTTTAACGTGAAGGATACACTTAGCATGGGGTGGGCTAAGAAATTTTCCAGAAGGGAAAGATATTTCTTAAATGAAAGAGTGAGGAGTACTAAACAGACAAATCATGAAATTTTTTTCATGAAAAACAATGATCTGCTATTTCAGTGGACAGCCATTCAACAATTATTTTGTGTCTTTAATCAGTTCCATCTCTCTTTCCCCTCAGTGATAATTTCAAAGCTTCCTCAAAGATTGGGTCCAACACATTAAATACTAGATCCATTATTTCTAATGACACACTTTCTATTGCAAGAAGAAATTTAAAATTTAAAATTTCTAGGTCTTTATCATTTTTGTTGTTCTTGTTGTTGTTTTTGGTGGTGTTGGATATTGAATATAGAGCTCATGCATGCTAAGCAAGCACTCTATCAACTGAGCTACATCCCGGCCCAGGTCTTTATCATTACTTACTTGACTGTTGCTGGGGTCTCCCATCTGAACCCTTTGCCAGCCTTGTCCTTCATCCACCCACATTATTTCCAGATCCATCCTGGAACTTGAAAGTATCATTTTCAATATGAATCTTGAATAGGGGCCATAGTCTATAGACTAAAACTCTTCAATTTCACCCCTTTTACCTCAGAATGAATTTCTATGTCCTGGAAGACTTTCTCTCTCCTGTTTTTGTATTCTAATACCAGATACAATTCTTGTATTAGAAAGTCTACAGTGCAATATTTGTAAATTAAAATTATACCACTACTCTGGTGAAAATACTTCCATTGATTGTAATTAGACTTCAAGCCACATTCTGTTCTTCTTCAGAACATTATTGATAACTTGGAATTCTACCAGAGTTGTTTGTGTTTTTATTGTGTGACTTCTCCTATTGTTAAAAAGTTCCTTTAGATCATTTATATTTTATTATCTTATTATCTGTCTAGTATAGTGATTGGAATATGAAAGTGACTCAATATTTGTTAAATGAGAAATGACTACTTGCAGATAGGTATACCATGTCATTTCATGCATCTGAGATTTTGGCTGACTACTTTCTCCAATATTTATTTGCTTAGCTAACTCTTTGTCACCCTCTGGGATATCACTCGAAGTAAAATTCTCCAAACACACAAAAAAGCCAACTATCCCACTTCTGTGCTCTCATGTCGCCTTACACCTTCCTCAGTTTTTTAATTTGTTATGATATACTAACATTATCTCCCCTCTTTAATGGCAGGGAACAGATCTCAATCATCTTCTAATTAATGTAGTTTAGCATATTAAATATAACAATCCTCAGACCTACCTTTGCTTTTTTTAAGAAGTAAGTAAACTCCATCTCAATGACCAAACAAATTTTGAATGAAGAAAATATTAAAGAATAAATTATTTAAGTAATTGTATTCTACTTTTTAATTAATATTTTTTCTTCTAATCTAAATCCTATTTCTTTTCTCACTTTATTTTGTCTAGGCCTTAGCTATTATTAATCCATTTTCTATGAAATTATTTTCTTGAATTCCTGTTTTATCTTGGTCATTTAAATTTTGAATGAACTTATATTATTCCATATGATCAGCTAGAGAATAGGGTATTTTTCCCTGTATATTACTAGGAAAAAAAAGCATATATGCATACAACAAGCATTTGTTAATTTGATTAAATTTGGATAAATTTGAAACATAAATTCAGAGACATTTATAATATCTATTCTATTATCTCAGCAAGCTATTTCTGCATTAAAGTACAACACAGAGCTTAGTGGCTTATAAAACATTGTGATATTGTTTTTGTGTGGCTGAGATGGCTCTTCTGGTCTGGGTCATCTCTGCTAGGTTGGGTGTTCTGGGATGGCTTCATTATCATTGGTAATTCAGAAGTTGATGTGATAACAAGGCTGGGCCTTCAGCAGGCTCTTCTGTAGGATGTTGCACATAATAACTGATGGACATATGAAAAATGTTCTCCATGTGATATGAACTGAATGGTGTCCCACCCAAATTCATAGATTAAAAGCTTAACTCCTAAAATGACCATATTTGGATATGGCTTCTTAGGAGATAATTAATATTAAATGAGGTTATAAGGTTGGTGCCCTAATTTGATATAGTGAATTTATAGGAAGCGAAGTCTTCCTCTCTTGCTCTCTCTCTCTCTCCTGCTCATGCACCAAGAAAAGTCCACAAGAACACAGTGAGGAGACCATCTGCAAGCCAGGACAAGAGCCTTCACCAGAAACTTAATTATCAGGTACCTTAATCTTGGACTTGCTAGCTTTCAGAACTGTCAGAAATAAATTTTTGTTGCTTAAGCCACCAGGTCTATAATATTTTGTTATAGCAACCAGAGCAGACTATAAAACACTATAATGGATATATACATCTTCAAACTTATTGGGTAAGGTTAAGTTTTCTCAATTATTATATTAATTTATATTTCATAAGTTATTCATAAATTAATATAATAATTGAGGAAACTATTTAACATTCCTAATATCTGATATTATTAAAGGTAAAAAATTGCTAGTCCAGTGGGTATGAGATAGAAACCAACTGCAGTTTTAATTTATATTTCCTTATTATTATGTTTGAGTATTTTTCATATGTTTTTGGCTATTTGAATCCTCTTCTACCAAGTATGTTATTTTTGCCCATTGTTACATGGTACTATTTATGTTTTTCTTTTTGATGTATGAAATTTATGTATTCTGAACACATACACTATCATTTGTATGTTCCCCAGTCTGTGGCTTGTATATTCACATTATTTTATGATAGCTTTTGATGAACAGAAGTTTTTAATTTCAACATAGTCCAACACTGGTTTTTATTTTTCTTCCTAGACATCTCTATTTATATCTTAGATAAGAAATTTCTCTACCTCAAGAATATAACATTATTATTTAGAGCTTTTTAAAAATTTTTGTTTTACTTTACATATTTAACTTTTAATATGATGGGAGCTGATGAGTTTAACAGCAGGAATGGAGGATTCGGAGGAGGAGTGGAGAGGATGTTGCTAATGGCATCTGGTGGGTAGAGGCCAGGAATGCTGCTCAACATCCTACAATACACAGGACGGCTACTTACAGCAAGGAATTATCCAGACCAAAACATTAGTAATGCTGAGACTTAGGGATCTTTGTAGTAACAGTTCACATTATACAGATAATCATCATGAGCAGTATTCTTTTTTTTTTTTTTTTAATTTTTTATTGTGGGTTGTTCAAAACATTACAAATTTCTTGACATATCATATTCCACACTTTGATTCTAGTGGGTTATGAACTCCCACCTTCACCCCATACACAGATTGCAGATTCACATCAGTTACACATCCATTGATTTACAAATTGCCATACTAGTGTCTGTTGTGCTCCGCTGCCTTTCCCATCATCCACCCTCCCCCCTCCCCACCTCTCCCCTCCCCTCCCCTCCTCTCTCTCTACCCCCTCCACTGTATAACCCTGAGGGTCTCCTTCCATTACCGTGCAATTTACCTTCTCTCTCCCTTTCCCTCCCACCTCTCATCCCTGTTAAATGTTAATCTTCTTCTCCTGTTCTTCGTCCCTACTCTGTTCTTAGTTACTTTCCTTATATCAGAGAAGACATTTGGCATTTGTTTTTTAGGGATTGGCTAGCTTCACTTAGCATAATCTGCTCTAATGCCATCCATTTCCCTGTAAATTCTATGATTTTGTCATTTTTTAATGCAGAGTAATACTCCATTGTGTATAAATGCCACATTTTTTTTATCCATTCGTCTATTGAAGGGCATCTAGGTTGGTTCCACAGTCTTGCTATTGTGAACTGTGCTGCTATGAACATCGATGTAGCAGTGTCCCTGTAGCATGCTCTTTTTAGGTCTTTAGGGAATAGACCAAGAAGGGGAATAGCTGGGTCAAATGGTGGCTCCATTCCCAGCTTTCCAAGAACTCTCCATACTGCTTTCCAAATTGGCTGCACCAATCTGCAGTCCCACCAGCAATGTACAAGTGTACCCTTTTCCCCACATCCTCGCCAGCACTTGTTGTTGTTTGACTTCCTAATGGCTGCCAATCTTACTGGAGTGAGATGGTATCTTAGGGTGGTTTTGATTTGCATTTCTCTGACAGCTAGAGATGTTGAGCATTTTTTCATGTACTTGTTGATTGACTGTATGTCCTCCTCTGTGAAGTGTCTGTTCAGGTCCTTGGCCCATTTGTTGATTGGGTTGTTTGTTCTCTTATTGTCTAATTTTTTGAGTTCTTTGTATACTCTGGATATTAGGGCTCTATCTGAAGTGTGAGGAGTAAAGATTTGTTCCCAGGATGTAGGCTCCCTATTTACCTCTCTTATTGTTTCTTTTGCTGAGAAAAAACTTCTTAGTTTGAGTAAGTCCCATTTGTTGATTCTAGTTATTAACTTTTGTGCTATGGGTGTCCTATTGAGGAATTTGGAGCCCGACCCCACTGACTGTAGATCGTAGCCAACTTTTTCTTCTATCAGACGGCGCGTCTCTGATTTGATATCAAGTTCCTTGATCCATTTTGAATTCACTTTTGTGCATGGCGAGAGAAAGGGATTCAGTTTCATTTTGTTGCATATGGATTTCCAGTTTTCCCAGCACCATTTGTTGAAGATGCTATCCTTCCTCCATTGCATGCTTTTAGCCCCTTTATCAAATATAAGATAGTTGTAGTTTTGTGTATTGGTTTCTGTGTCCTCTATTCTGTACCATTGGTCCACACGCCTGTTTTGGTACCAGTACCATGCTGTTTTTGTTACTATTGCTCTGTAGTATAGTTTGAAGTCTGGTATCGCTATACCGCCTGATTCACACTTCTTGCTTAGCATTGTTTTTGCTATTCTGGGTCTTTTATTTTTCCATATGAATTTCATGATTGCTTTCTCTATTTCTACAAGAAATGCCATTGGGATTTTGATTGGCATTGCATTAAACCTATAGAGAACTTTTGGTAATATCGCCATTTTGATGATGTTAGTTCTGCCTATCCATGAACAGGGTATATTTTTCCATCTTCTAAGATCTTCTTCTATTTCTCTCTTTAGGGTTCTGTAGTTTTCATTGTATAAGTCTTTCACCTCTTTTGTTAGGTTGATTCCCAAGTATTTTATTTTTTTTGAAGATATTTTGAATGGAGTGGTTGTCCTCATTTCCATTTCAGAGGATTTGTCGCTGATATACAGGAATGCCTTTGATTTATGCGTGTTGATTTTAAATCCTGCCACTTTGCTGAATTCATTTATTAGCTCTAATAGTTTCTTTGTAGAGCCTTTTGGGTCTGCTAGATATAGAATCATATCATCTGCAAATAGTGATAATTTAATTTCTTCTTTTCCTATTTTTATGCCTTTAATTTCTTTCGTCTGTCTAATTGCTCTGGCCAGTGTTTCGAGAACTATGTTGAAGAGAAGTGGAGAGAGAGGGCATCCCTGTCTTGTTCCAGATTTTAGAGGGAATGCCTTCAGTTTTTCTCCATTCAGAATAATGCTAGCCTGAGGCTTAGCATAGATTGCTTTTACAATATTGAGGTATGTTCCTGTTATCCCTAGTTTTTCTAGAGTTTTGAACATAAAGGGATGCTGTACTTTGTCAAATGCTTTTTCCGCATCTATCGAGATGATCATATGGTTCTTATTTTTAAGTCTATTGATGTGGTGAATAACATTTATTGATTTCCGTATATTGAACCAGCCTTGCATCCCAGGGATGAATCCTACTTGATCATGGTGTACAATTTTTTTTATATGTTTTTGTATCCGATTCGCCAGAATTTTATTGAGGATTTTTGCATCTAGGTTCATTAGAGATATTGGTCTGTAGTTTTCTTTCTTTGAAGTGTCTTTGTCTGGTTTAGGTATCAGGGTGATGTTGGCCTCATAGAATGAATTTGGAAGTTCTCCCTCCTTTTCTATTTCCTGAAGTAGCTTGAAAAGTATTGGTATTAGTTCTTCTTTAAAGGTTTTGTAAAATTCTGCTGTATACCCATCGGGACCTGGGCTTTTCTTAGTTGGTAGTCTTTTGATGGTTTCTTCTATCTCCTCAATTGATATTGGTCTGTTTAGGTTTTCTATATCCTCCTGACTCAATCTGGGCAGATCATATGACTTAAGAAATTTATCTATGCCTTCACTATCTTCTAATTTATTGGAGTATAAGGATTCAAAATAGTTTTTGATTATCTTCTGTATTTCTGAAGTGTCTGTTGTGATATTGCCTTTTTCATCCCGTATGCTAGTAATTTGAGTTCTCTCTCTTCTTCTCTTCACTAGCATCGCTAAGGGTCTGTCGATTTTGTTTATTTTTTCAAAGAACCAACTTTTAGTTTTGTCAATTTTTTCAATTGTTTCTTTTGTTTCGATTTCATTAATTTCAGCTCTGATTTTCATTATTTCTTGCCTTCTACTTCTTTTGCTGTTGTTTTGCTCTTCTTTTTCAAGGATTTTGAGATGAAGTATGAGATCATTTATTTGTTGGTTTTTTCTTTTTTTAAGGAATGAACTCCAAGCAATGAATTTTCCTCTTAGAACTGCTTTCAATGTGTCCCATAGATTCCGATATGTTGTGTCTGTGTTTTCATTTATCTCTAAGAATTTTTTAATTTCCTCCTTGATGTCTTCTATAACCCATTGATCATTCAGTAACCTATTGTTCATTCTCCAATTGATGTATGCTTTTTCCTTCCTTCTTTTATCGTTGATTTTCAGTTTCATTCCATTATGATCAGATAAGATGCATGGTAATATCTCTACTCCTTTATATTGTCTAAGAGTTGCCCTGTGACATAATATATGATCTATTTTTGAGAAGGATCCATGTGCTGCTGAGAAAAAAGTGTAACTGCTTGATGTTGGGTGGTATACTCTATATATGTCAATTAGGTCTAGGTTATTAATAGTGTTATTGAGTTCTATAGTTTCCTTATTCAACTGTTGTTTGGAAGATCTGTCCAGTGGCGAGAGAGGTGTGTTGAAGTCTCCCATGATTATGGTGTGGTGGTCTATTAGACTCTTGAACTTGAGAAGAGTTTGTTTGACGAACATAGCTGCACCATTGTTTGGGGCATAAATATTTATGATTGTTATGTCTTGTTGGTGTATGGTTCCCTTAAGCAGTATGTAGTGTCCCTCTTTATCTCTTTTGATTAACTTTGGCTTGAAATCTATTTTATTTGATATGAGTATGGACACGCCTGCTTGTTTCCGAAGTCCATATGAGTGATATGATTTTTCCCAACCTTTCACCTTCAGCCTATGTATGTCTTTTCCTATCAAATGCGTCTCCTGTAGGCAGCATATTGTTGGGTCTTGTTTTGTGATCCATTCTACTAGCCTGTGTCTCTTAATTGGTGAGTTTAAGCCATTAACATTTAGGGTTATTATTGAGATATGGGTTGTTCTTCCAGCCATATTTGTTTATTTCTGTTACTAAACATTGTTTGTTTTCCTCTTTGATTGTTTCCCCCCCCCCTTTACTGTCCTACCTCCCACTGTTGGTTTTCATTGTTATTTTCCATTTCCTCTTCCTGTAATACTTTGGCTAGGATGTTTTGAAGAGATGGTTTTCTAGCTGCGAATTCTTTAAACTTTTGTTTATCGTGGAAGGTTTTAATTTCATTCTCCATCCTGAAGCTTAATTTCGCTGGATACACAATTCTTGGTTGGAACCCATTATCTTTCAGTGTTTGAAATATGTTATTCCAGGATCTTCTAGCTTTCAGAGTCTGTGTTGAAAGATCAGCTGTTATCCTGATTGGCTTGCCCCTAAATGTAATCTGCTTCCTTTCTCTTGTAGCTTTTAAAATTCTCTCCTTATTCTGTATGTTGGGCATCTTCATTATAATGTGTCTAGGTGTGGATCTCTTATGATTTTGCACATTCGGCGTCCTGTAGGCTTCTAGGATTTGGGATTCTGTCTCATTCTTCAAGTCTGGGAAGTTTTCTTGTATTATTTCATGGAATAGACTGCTCATTCCTTTGGTTTGGAGCTCTGTACCTTCCTGTATCCCAATGACTCTTAAGTTTGGTCTCTTAATGTTATCCCATATTTCTTGGATGTTCTGCTCATGGTTTCTTAACAGTCTTGCTGAGCTGTCTATGTTCTTTTCCAGTTGAAATACTTTGTCTTCATTGTCTGATGTTCTATCTTCTAAGTGTTCTACTCTGTTGGTAGTATTCTCCATTGAGTTTTTAAGTTGGTTTATTGCTTCCTGCATTTCTAGGATTTCTGATTGCTTGTTTTTTATAACCTCTATCTCCCTGTATAGTTGATCCTTTGCTTCCTGGATTTGTTTGCGTAATTCGTTGTCGAGGTGATCTTTCATTGTCTGATTTTGCTGTTTAATGTCTTCCTTGATACTCCAGATCATCTGAAGCATGTATATCCTGAATTCTTTATCTGACATTCCATCTGCTGCAGCTGTTACCTCTTCTAAAGTTGCGTTGACCTGCATTGCTTGTGGTCCTTTCTTTCCTTGTCTTTTCATACTGCTTGCGTATCTTTCCTGCAGGTGCGGGCGGCGGCTCTGCTCTCTCCTTATTCCAATTGGGGTGTCGTGGCTACCACGCCGGCAGGTCACTGGGCCTGTTCTGGGAGCTGGTGGCGGCTCTGTTCTGCCCCTACTCCAATTGGGGTGACGTGTCTGTCGTACCAGCAGGCCACTGGGCCTGTCCTGCTGGTCGGTCGCAGATCTGCCCACCTTTCGGGCACGAGTGGAGGCTCTGCTTTGCCCCTACTCCAATTGGGGTGTCGTGACTACCCCGCCTGCAGGATGCTGGGTCTGTTCCTGGCAAGGGAGGCGACTCTGCTCTGTCACTACTCCAATTAGGGTGGTGTTTGTACCCCGCCGGCAGGCTCCTGGGCCTGATCCGCCGGTCTGTTGTAGGTCTGCCTACCTTGAAGGCGCGGGCGGCGGATCTGCCCTGCCCCTCCTACCACGCCTGCGGACCCCTGGGCCTGATCTGCAGGTTGATCACTGGTCTGCTCACCCTGCGGGCACGGGTGGCGGTTCCGCTCCACCCCCACTCCAATTGGGGTCACGTGACCACCACACCGGCAGGGCCTGATCCGGGCGTGGGATAAGGATCTGCTCTGCCCCTACTCGAGTTGGGGTGACGTGTGTACCACACTGGCAGGCCACTGGGCCTGACCCGCCAGGCTGTCACAGGTCTGTTTACCTTGCAAGCGCGAAGGGCGGCTCTGCCCTGCCCCTCCTACCACGCCCATGTACTACTGGGTCGTGGGTCTGCCCACCTGGCGGGTGTGGGTGGCGGCTCCGCTCCGCCCCCTCTCCAATTGGGGTCACGCGGTCACCACGCTGGCGAGCCGCTGGGCCTGCTCCGGGGGCTGGCGGCGGCCCGGCTCCTTCCCTCTGGCTCGAGGACAAATTGAGGAGACTCGGGTGACTGAGCCTCACCCCCCTTACCAGGAGACCAACTGCTTATGTCACCGCTGGTATTGATGAAGATCTCTCCTCCACCGCTTTCTGCTGACATCAGATCTCTGCCATGTTGGTATCCTATGCGAATGGCAGCATTTCGTTCCCCTTGCCAGGCAACCCAAGCAATGGGTGAGTCCTGACCTGCCCTCAGCAGGACCCGGACCGAGACACAGTTTCCGCGGGCTCCTAGCCCCGGTCCAGGGAAGTTCCGGGAGCCGGAACTCGGCCGCTCCGTGCTCGGTGTAAGCTCCTATAAGTGTAGGCTCCAAGAAGCAGCCCCCGCGGGCTCAGTTCCGGGAGCCGGAATTCGGCCGCTTAGTGTTTGGTGTATGCTCTGATAGTAGCAGGGTCCAAGAAGCAGCCTCCGCGGGCTCCGCAGCCCTGAGCCAGGGCGGTTCCGGGATGGTTCCGGGAGCCGGAACTCGGCCGCTCTGTGCTCGGTGTAAGCTCCTATAAGTGTAAGCTCCAAAGTGAGCAGTATTCTTAAGTACTTTATATATGCTTAAAGAGAGTGTATTCTACAGTTGTGGGTGTAATTGGTTTCTCTGTTCTGTGTGCTTCTTTCAGTTAACCTTGTTAATTTTTTTGTTTAAAGCTTTCAAAATTTTACTGATTTTTTGAGGACATGATTTATTATTATTGAGAGAGCTACGTTTAAATATCTTGGTATGTGGATTAGTCTATTGTTCCTTTAGTTCTGACAAATCTTGCTTTAAATGATTTGAGGTTGTGTTTTTAGGTGATACAAGGTTAGAATTCATACATCTTTCTGGTGAACTGAACTGTGTACCATTTTTAAGAGTCTTATAACAATACATTTTCCTTAAGTCTATTTTGCCTAGTATATTTTTATAAACATATTTGATTCTTTTATTTTTTAACTATTCTTCTGTTGTAGCCCTTACTACATAATAACTGATGGACATGTGAAAAATGTTCTCCATGTGCTATGAACATAAACACATAGCCCTTACTATGTGTTTATGTTGTCTTATCAATGTTCCCACATGTTAGGGTGTCCCTTATAATCAGCAACGAGGTAGTTTCAATCCACATGGAAACCTTCTGGGCTTTAAATATGACTTTTAGTTTATTTGTATTAAAATCATTTTAAAATTTCTATCTCTCATCTTATTTTGTGATTTTATTTGTACCATCATTTTATATTTTGTATTTTCCCCCTTGCCTCTTAATATCTATTCCTGACTTCCTTAAGTCAACTATCACTGTGGTAGGTGACAAATAATTTCATCTATTTCTCTCATTCTTCCTATAGTCACACATGGTTGTTTTGTTCATATAAGGAGGAGCTTGTTATTCTTCCTAAATTATTTTTTACTTGTTTTTAAAATCATTGTAATTCTTCCATTTTTCTCTATTTTTATATTAACACTGGCCCAGATTTGGCCAATTTGAGCCTATTGCAGCCAACTCCTGTCATTTTGACATGCCCACAGCATTCTTAGTTCCTGGCACGAAATCCGTGTTCATCTTATGGTTTCTATGCCTCAGTTCTGGAATCAGCTATTTCTGTTACTAACTCAGTTCTCATGAAAGATTGTATATAGAAACAAACATCAGATGCTAGGTGTTTCATTGCTATGCATGTTTCATTAATTGTGGACTCTCTCAGTAAACAAAGTAAAAAATATGTGTGAATACACATAAATAAATAGAAAAATTATCTGTGTGTCACATATACTAATATCTACTCCTATGTCTATTATTTTCACCTATCAATATCTGTGTGTTGGTAAATCAATTTTATTGATCTAATTATCTACCCTGTGAACTTGTACAATATTTCCACATTTGATCTAATAATGCCATTATGTTCATTCTAGTTTAGTTTCCCCGCTTTCTGCTTTTCTGAGAAATCTAATTTCTCTTATCCTCAATATTTGTCTAATTATTTGTCTAATTTCTATAATAACAAGTATCCCAAGCATGCTGGCTATCTCCTTGGCTTTGACCCATCTGCTCTCTCATCAGACCATGATCCTTTCACTGGCTCCTCAGCTAACTGCCTTAACAACAACCACCCCATCACCACCTTCTGGACTTTACTGTGGTCTTTATCCTCAATCCTACTGGTCTCTGGCCATTTCTTGACTTCACTACCTTTGCCAGCCCTGTCTGTGTCCCATAAAAAGGGAAAGAGAAAGAAGAAGAAGAAGAAGAAGCAGGGTCCTGAAATTTGGAGCTGAAGTTTATCTTAATATTTAAATGCACCCAGGCTAAAGCAGGTTTCAATGTTCTGCATTTTCCTTCCCTTTTTCATTTATTTACTGGTCTAAGAAGAACATAATTTATTACCCCATTTTTCAAAATTGTTAACCTTTCTGTAAAAGACAATCACAACCATCACCACTACAAGCCAGCTGAGTGTAACTCTTCAAAGCATTTCCATGACCTAACATTCTTTTTGATTTAAAGAAAACTATGTCTCCATTTTCTGCCTCAACTTCTTCAAAATATCCTCCAAACTGGTCATGTTAAAGGGCACATATGTGAAAAAGATTCATAATATTAGCCACTTTCTCAGGATACGATGCAAACAACCTCCCTTGCAGAGTTCACAGCACAAATTTTCTTGATGCACACTTTGACTTGGATAAGCTGTTGAGATTCCTTTTATTATAGGTACCACATTTGCTTTTCACATTTTGACTAAAATTTTCAACTTCTTTATCAGAAACTGATTATTTCCCAGTTGAAATATATTAGTTAGTTAGGACTCAATATTATTACTGAAAAATCCCAGGCATATTACATTTGGTGTGTGGTGTGCAAATGAGAAACAACTGGTTTAGAGAAAATAGCTTTCTCTTTCCAATCACTCAGATGCACACATTCAAAGGCAAAATCAGATCCTGATTTGTAAATGTTTGTCATACAATCTCTATACTAACTCTTCATCTCTCTGAATACACCATTTTATAACATGGGTGAAAAAAAATTATGACAAGTGGAGGGAGTCAAGAAATAAATCCAAAGGATTTAAAAGTAGAATACTTTAACCATTGAGAATACCCTTAATTTGAAATATTTTACATCAATGCCAATTTCTTTGTGTTTCTGTATGTTCCCTCTACATCCCATTTCTGGATCTTTAAAACAAATAAAATAAACATACAAGTAAGTTTTTGACTAGTTTTGATTAGTCCATGCCATTTTATCTGTACTGCAGTTAAGGATCTTCCTCTGAAATTTTTCAGTCCCATCCCATAATCTCAAACCTCCCAACAGACCTTTCCATTCAATCTGCTTATTCTTATTCTCCCTAATGCCAGGTAGAGTGTTGGGCAAAAGCTGGATACAATGCGCCAGGTTTACTGAGAAGAGAGGATGCTGAGCTCTTCAAACCACCTTTCTCAATATTGTCCCTTTGGAGAGTTTAGTTCTTCCAGGAGTTGCTTTCTCAGAGCACATTGGCAGCAGTGTTTTAGCAGTACGTAGACCTCAGCACTGTCTTCATGAAACTTGGGGATTGAAGACCCAATGCAGGATCATTTATCAATTTAAAAGAACCTCACGATTAGACATTTTTTAAAAAGCAAAAATTTAAATGTCAAGAAATGGAATAGAAATAAAGAAATAGATTCCTGTCCTTCCCACTCATGCATTACTATAAACTAAATTAAAGACAAACATGAAAGTTATTTTTAAAATGCATTTGATATGTGACCCAGAGTACCAATGCAGAATAGAATTTGCATGGTAATAGAATATCATATATTTAATATCTCAGTAATCATAACTATTAAAACCCTCATAATAACACTTTGCACCAACTGGGTACCTTTCATCCAGGGATCTCAAAGCCCTTTCTAAGCTTTAATTAATTCTCCTAACACTTCTACAAGATAGATAAATATCATTATGCCCATCCTCCTGATGAAGAAACAAACATTGAGGTTGTGACTGCCCCCAGGCTGTTCTGTAGGGCTGTGGCTGTTCTGAGGGTAAGAGCTCGGTGAGCACAATTCCCATCCTGTACAACACTCTTCTATTACTTTACATTCACTCTAAGCATGCTGAGTTCCCAGAAAATTGCCTTAAAATTGTCAATGAGCTGTAAAATAATTTTAAGAATATACGAAATTCCCCAATGAAACTAATAAAAATAGGACCACAGGAATAGGATAGCATGTGAACATTCCCCTGACATTCACTTCCAAAGCTTTGTTCTCTACATGTCACAACAAATAAGACAGAAGTCTATAATCAATTTGTACTTGCCATGCCTCTTCTTTAAAATTTCATAATTATACCACATCACTGTTTTTACTTTCTTTACTTGTTCAATTTCTCTGTGGTGTTTTGCATAGAAAAGTTTAACTCAGACTGATTCAATTTATTTTAAAGTGGGATGTGATAGATTAAAAATTGAAAATATCTGTGTTCATTCTTCTTAAGATGCTGAAAACTTTAAACATAAATTTACACATATATAAAACACCCTCAGGCTTCTGAGATATAACTTGTGCTTTTTTAAATTTTTCTCTGTCTGCCTTGATATTCTGGTTACCAGTTAATTTTATGCCTTTTCTAGATTCTTTCTTCGGTTTTCCAGTACTATGGAAAAGTTTTTCATTTTGTTGTGGATATTCCTTGCAAATAAATACACACTGCGAATACAGCATTGCTCACCACACTCAATAACACAAAAACTCACACATACATTTAATTAAGTCTAAGATAGAATTTGGGGGAGTCAGATAATTATATCCCAGACAAAAATTTATAGTACCAAAAGGGTACAGACAGTGTCATAGATATTCAAATCCTATAAACCAATTCAGAACTAGTTATGGTAATAGTTTATGAATTCTAATTATAGAGTCTGGGATCTGCTAATGTTAAGTTAGAGTCTAATAATAGATAATGTGAAGTCTGATTCCAGAGCATCTTACCCATGCCTAGAAATCTACTAGAGCTGGCAGATAAAAGTAAGTCATATTTATTGTTCTATTAATTGTTTAATGATATCCTGAAGGTATTCCAGAAAATTCAGTTCTATTTAAGCATGTGAATCTTGTATTATATATATATATATATTTTTAACATTATGAACTGTCTAAATATTTTGGCCTTACTGAAGTTGTTTTATTTTTTTATCTGCTTTTCTGAAGTTTTATTACTATTTTTTGTTTATCTTCCATCTTGCCTCTTTCTATCCCCTTTCCTAATCTCACTACCAGTCAGCCTGTTTGAGGTTATCTTTACTAAGTAATGTGGATCTGAAATACTTTTAGCCTTTGTAGTGATATTTATGTTGTTGTTTTTTTAATCTCCAGTGATATTGTCTATTTAGATTGCTTGCCATAATCATTAACATAGCTCTTGTATTTAAGAAGTAACCTGGGTTTTGAAGCCACAAGTGCCATTTTGTTCTAATCAAGCTTTTCTTAAATTTATGTATAGGCCACAGTAATTTTTACCTTTAACTTTCCACTCTCTGGACTTGAGTTAACACTACATACTTTCTCATATAACTCCAGATACTACCCAGTTTATATGATATAGAAGTAGAAAACTACACAAATTTATATTTCTGACAGATGAAAATGTTGGGAAGTAAGAGGAATGTAGATAACATTGTAGTAACTTTGGCCCATCCACAAAGTAATGATTGGATGCATGTTTGTAAATCCTTCTAAAGGCTGAATCATTCTTTAATACTGATGGGACACCTTTAGTCTTCTGTGATTTACTGCAAAGAGTGCTATATATTTCACATGCTTCTAATTGATTCTAGAATGTCTCTTTCCAACATTTACCTTTAAATGCTATTTCACACATCTGACATCTTCAGCTAACTAATACTGAGTCACCACGAGTAGATTCAGCTCACCCCCTTCTTCACCCTGTACCCCAGGTTAGCAACAGGGCCAGACATGCAGGCGGACGGGCCCCAGGCAATCTTTTCAGCCTCCCACAAAATAATTATTGAGTAATCACTCAGGGAAGGGATTACGTTGTTGCAGGTTAAGAAGAACAAGAAAGGGTGGGCAGAGAATAATTGGGTTGTGTTGAAAGTTTTCCTGAGATGACAATTTAAAATATTTCCTTTGGTGGAATATGGTATACTCCCAAAAGAAAATTCTCAAGAGTTAAAATATTCATATTTAAAAAGTCATGACATAGGGACTGGAGTTGTGGCTCAGTGGCGGAGCGCTTGCCTCACACAAGTGAGGCACTGGGTTCGATCTTCAGCACCACATAAAAATAAATAAACAATACAAAGATTTTTTAAAAAAGTCATGGCATAGTTAATGTGATATCACATGATTTAAAATTGGTGGATGACAGGAGTGAAAAGCTTTTCTTAAATCAGAAGCTATCATTTTTTAAAAAACATTAAGAGCTACACAGAAGGACAAAGAAAAATTCACAATATGTTTCACTTATTTAAATAACAATAATAACAGAGGAATATAACAGTGTATTTTCAAATTAACATAAATATACTTAAGTTTAGGTATTGTGAATATTTGAGAGGAGACTTCCCAGGAGGAAGAAATAGAGGTAGAGTTAGCCTTATAAAAGAAGAGAACAGATATGTTTTCTCCAAGGAAACACCTCAAGGAAAAACGACCACTTTCTCTTTCTCTAATCCTGATGACCTAGTTCCCAACATCTTCTTGGTCCAGTTTGTTAATACTTCTGCCAGTACAAAAGAGCCATAGTCTCTTTGAGCCCTCCTCATCCCAGCATGCTGGGCTACCATCCATTCCAATCATTATCGCTATTCCTTAGGGACACTCATTTGTCGTTCATCTACTTTTTTTTTTTCCAGGTGGTGGGTACCAGTGTTTGAACTCAGGGACACTTGACCACTGAGCCACATCCCCAGCCCTATTTTGTATTTTATTAGCGACAGTGTCTCACTGAGTTGCTTAGCTCCTCACTTTTGCTGAGGCTGGCTTTGAACTCATGATCCTCCTTCCTCTGCCTTTCTCCTCCATCCACTTTTGATAAAACTTCTGATCACTGAATTTGGTCTAGTCTTTGGAATTTGTGTATGTAATTTATGTGAGAAAATAAATAAGGAAAGATCTCAAATCTCTTTCCTATAATATTTTAAGGCAACTCAACATAGATTTTTGAGTAAGCTATAATTGGACATAGTTATTAATATTCTATTCAAGTAAAGTTTATCTTTTAGCATATAAAGTAGCATATTTATTTTTATAGTTAGTACTTCTAATTGGTCTTGAGCTCTTTTATGAAAAATCTGTGTATGACCCATATTTGTCATTTGATTCCAGAGTATATCATGATAATTAATTTTCTTTTTTTAAGAAAACCAACCCAGATAAACTGATATGCCAAAAAATTTTATGTTTCTATTTTCAAATGTATAAAGTAAAATTTAAAAAAAAGTTCATGGAAGCTATATAAAAATAGTGGTTTTACTATTTGAAGATTATTTATCAAATTCTTTGTGATGTAAATAACTTTTATTTATAGATCACATTAAGTGTGAATTAGTCATGAAGAGAAAAATAAGCAATATCATGTAAGCAAATGATTTTATAAGAAAGATGTGGTTAAAGTAATATAAAAATTAACAACATATTTCTTGTATCTAAATTTTCATACTTTGAAATTGATGATCAGTAAAGAAAATATGGCCAAGCCTTGTGGTCATGCCTGTACCAGCCACTTGGAGGCTGAGGCAGGAGAATTACAAGGTCAAAAGAGGCCCTAAGCAACTTAGTGAGACCTTGTCTCAAAATACAAAATAAAAAGGATTATGAATGTGGCTCCATGGTTAAGTCCCTCTGGATTCAATTTCCAGTCCAAAAAAAAAAAAAACCCAAAAACTTTTAAACAAAGAGAACAAAACCAAAGTTTCAAAATCATCATCCACAGCATTATACCACTACCTTAAAAATATGAATGTAATTTTTTGAATAATTCAAAAGAATACAAGTTTAACTTTAAAATAAATTACAATTTCCTTTCTAAAGTCAGAGTGTCTGGATTGAAATTTTGCCTTTGTCCTGTGTTGGACAAGTTAATTAATGCTAGACTAATTACTTAACATCTCTAGGTCTCAGTTCTCTCACCTGTAAAGTGGGGATAATGATACATTTGTCTTAGTGATTAAGTGAGAAAATCCACGGAAGACAGAGCCTGATACACACACACCTCTGTCTTGATTTTTAAATCATACATGAGGTCACATATTATACATATTATAAGTCTTTTCCCTTATATAATGTATCTTATCTTATATATGCTTTATTATATATGTAGAGCTCAATAAGCTTTGTTGAATGAATGATTTTTTTGCAAATATGAATGATCATTATTAGCTTTAATATATTTTATGGTCAGACATATTGTAATTGACTCAGTGACTTTTGTTACATGTTTAATCTCTTATCCTACTGAATTTTATTATTAATACTATAACATTATTATAGCTGCTGCAGCTTCTCCTCTGATTCCTCTTCCTCTTCCTTCCTTTCTTTGTTCCTTCCTTTTTTGGGGCTGGAGATTAAATTCTGGGCCTTAATCAAGTTAATTTCTTGACTACATTTTAGAGGACTGTGACTTCCATTTAATTCATCCTCTGTAATGGAAATATATATATTGCATTAAGGTTCTCTTATACTGAGTGTTCTGGGTGTCAGTTAGATTCTTCTTAAAGTATGTACCCAAGAAGATTTGGAAGGTGTATGTGAAGTGGAAACTGTGCTCTTTCCTACTTGGGACATTTCTATTAGAAAATACAGTTGGTATGATTCTTGCCATTACGTTAATGTCTGTGCTGTGGCCTCTCCCGTGACTTGGTGATGGTCTGCTACACTGCCTTGACCGTCCTGACCCATCCCAGCTGCTACTGCTGGCAGGTCAAGAACAACCTTATGATAGCAACCTCAGCAATCCTCTCTGTAGCCCAACTTTAGAGGCACATTTCAGCCCTGCTGTCTACAAGACTGTGCAAAGAGTCATAGCTGAAAGAGCTGAGACTTGGCAATGGGCTAGTCATTCTGACACCTCACCAATATCATGGTGGGGTGGCAGCAGTGGTTTCCTGACTGGCTCTCTAATGGTGGTTTTGTTTTTAAGCCAATTGTTTAGAAACCTCATGACTTCTGTTCCTCCAGATGCTCTCCTCCCCACATTAAAATGTGAGATTATAAGCATCTAATTCTCTATATTAAATTTCTTTTTGCTTAATACACTTAATCTCTTTTCACCCACTGAAGTCTGATCAACACACTCATTTTTTCTATATGACCTTATATTCTTTGATAAATATCACTGGGAGCTGCAAGAAAGTTCACCTAGAAACTTCTACACACCTACAATGAGATGTCACCCTCTCCAGATACCTGCACCATTAATGAGAAGTAAATGGCAGAAGCTGAATATTTAGGATTATATTTATACTGTTGCCTATCCTCTTCTAAGGTGCTATCTCAAACAAGTCCCTTTGGTGCATTTAATCTAGTTCTTTAATCTTGAACACACACACACACACACACACACACACACACACTAGCACACATACACTCATACACTCATATACACATTATCTTTGCTTCAACATTTCTGTAACCCAAGTCTCATTTCTTTATTTTCTACACTGAAAATTTTCTTCAAGCACTTGTCTATACTCACTGTTTCCCCTTTGAGACTTTTTGGTTCTTATCAATCTAATAATATTTTTGCCACCACAGAACTAGTCTTGTCAATCCACCAATAACTTCCATATTGCCAATAAGAAAACAATTCTCTGTCTTATCTAATTTGACCTCTTAGAAGCACTGGGCATTATTGACCATTTCTGCCTTCTGACATTTGATTTCCAAAACTCCACCCCCCTTCATTTTTCTCTTTCCTACCTGCTTGCTCTTTCTAGTTTCATTTGATGGGTATTTTTGTTGGTGTTCTTATGGCTTCTACATGTTACTGAGCCTCAAAATTCAGTTACTAAGCCCTATCCTTTTATCTTACCAAAATTCTATTTTATCATGTAAATGTAATTCCCAAATTTATGTATTTAATACTGTCTTTCTCTAAGCTATTTCACATTTACATGTCTAACTGCCTCTTTTGTGTCTCAACATGGATGTTCAATAAAAAATTCAAACCTTAGGGCTAGGGCTGTGGCTCAGTGGCAGAGCACTTGCCTTGCATGTGTGAGACACTGGGTTTGATCCTTAGCACCACATAAAAATGAACAAATAAAATAAAGGCATTCTGTCCATCTACAACTTCAAAGAAAAATTAAAAATATTTCTAATTTCAAATATGCCAAAAGGAATTCTTCATGTTCCCCATTAAAATGTCCTTCTCGTGTTTCCCATCCCTGTAACACTACTATGTACCTGGTTATTCAACTCCAACCCCCAAGGTCATCTTTACTGTCTCTTTTCTTCATTTCACATGCATCTTCCTAGTAATATGCCATCACTGTTTATTTCTCTTCATCTTGTTGTTCAAGATAACTTCAACTCTCCCGGGGACCACCAGGACTCTCCTGTGCAACTTTCCTTCACTTCATGCTGGGCTGATTCCATAACTGCATTTCAGTATAATCAACAGAATACTCTTTTGAAAATAGCCACTTGCTGCCCTAACTGAAACCTTTCTATGATTCCTCTAACATTAAGGTGCAAACTTCAGAACCTCATTTCCACAATATGACACACAAGATGTGGCCCCTTCCAACCTCACCCGGCTGCAGCTCATTCACTCACTGCACGTCACATACACAAGTTTTGTTTGAACCAACCTTGTCCTTGTCATGTCATTCTATCTGCTTGGAACTCCTCTTGTTCATATTCTTTGCTTAACTTTCTCATTTAAACTCTCAGTTTCTGAACTCTCAAACTTCTTTCTAGATATATCTAAACTAACAGCTCAGATAACCAACCCTACTTATTCCCTTTGTAGCACTGATTAAAATCTGAAAATGTTCATATTATTTTAAACTTTTTATTGTTCTTTTACTGTAAACTAAATAAAAACAGCCATTGTAACCGTATTTTTCTTTCCTCTGTCCTTAGAGCTTAGTGAAGTACTTGGGACAGAGGTTATAGTCACATATATGGGTTGGGAAAAAAAATCACATCCTTTGATACACAAGGCAAACAATATTTTTTTCCTTTCCCCAAGACTAACAAGAGGTGATATCAAATACCTCAGTTGTACTTCATGAATTTTAATTACTTGCACCTTTCTCCTATGTTCCCATTGTATATTGGTTTTCTTCAGTAATGGTTATTCTGTTATCAATATTAAATTTAAAGTATCTCTTGTATTAATTTTAAGAGCAAGTGCCGTTGTATCCTGCTCAAAGCTATTCTGATGTGTTTATCTTGTTACTACTAATAAGGTTTTCTTAAATCCTGTATCTGGTATGACAGCCTAATTTCAGACTTATTTTGTTGTTTGTGAAATATTCTCTACTAGAGAAAAATCAGAAATCCTAAAACTTACTTAAATTCCAACTGGGTAATTTTGGGATGAAGAATGTAAGCTTGGGATTCTGTTTCTTCATCTAGTGAATTCAAGATTGAATTAGAAGATTCCCAAGACTGCTTTCTACCCCTATTGTCATTCAATGTTAAAATAAAGCAGAAAATGAAAAAATCTGCATGATATATTAGGGCTAAAACTTTGTAGATATCAAAAAGACAATGAAATATAAATATCTGGAAGAAACTTTAGTTGTAGTCTCCACAACCTCTAAGTCATCTAATAATATCTTGTTTTTTATCGTCCTGAATTGCACTGTGGTTTAGACTATTGCGATACTCAAATGCTATGTGAGGTCACTACCATCAACCCCAACAACAGTAATAGCATTAATAGCACCTTTTATCTTGGGCTTTCAAATCACTTTATAAACATCAATTAAGTCTCCAAACTCCTCTGTGCTAGTATTACTGTGCCATTTAACAGGTAGAAAACCCAGCCATATTCTTCTTTAAGCCACAAACCAAAGCTTTCTCACTTTAAATCAGTAGACTTCTCTAAGTTAATAATTAGTATGTGAGCAGAGACCTGGTGTTGTATTTAATGGAGGAGAATTTCTCTATGTGGTGCTTGTCATGCCTGAAGGTTTATGGAGCTAGTGTGGTGTCTGTGAATGTGTGTGGGTGTATATATGGAGTACGGCTGGGTATGATTATGAGTGTGTATGGTCTGTGGGAAAAACTGCAAATGTTTTTATCTGAGTAAATATAAATTTACTCAGTGCTTTGTAGATGCTCAAGTTTTCTTCTTTTCCCAATTTTTATTTTATCTTTATTTTTTAATTTATAGCTGCTTTACAAAACTTTGGCATTTCCTTCACTATCTTTTATGTTCTTTTCCGGTTTCTCTCCCATTCCCAGCTTTCTCTGCCAACCTCAGTGTCCTGCTCTCGAACATTTATGCTCACTCTACATACTCTCTCTGGTGCTCTGTGCCCCTTGCCATGGTTTCTTTGGTTCTCTGTATGCTGATATTACATAAAGCTGTTCCTCATCTCCACTCTCTTCCCTAAGTATCTCCACTGGCTCATGGACATCCCTGTATTTAGATGTTCCACTACTATCTGAAATTGAGCAAGTCTGAGGGTGCACTCATCAGCTCTCTCACCACTTCTTCCCTGCACCCTAAACTTCTTTTCTTCCTACCATTTTCTGCAGAGATTAACAAACCAGAAGCTAAACACAGAAATCCAGAACTTAAACTCCATTCCCCATTTCCTTTACCTTTGACACTCATTTAGACAGTCCTACTTGTAAGGTAAGATTTTATTTACAGTTTCTTTGAGTTCTTAAGTTCCTTTAAAACCCCACCACCATATCTTTGGAAGAGACCATGTTATCTCCTACCTATATCATGACACAGGTCTTTAGTATATTCTGGAGACTGATATTGGAGTGAGTTTTGTAAAACATTCACTTGGTCATGTCTCTGTTGCATAAAGCCCTTCAATGTTGCCTATTACTATTAGAATCAAGTCCAAACTTCATGTGATTTTTTTAAGATCCTGTATCATCTGACTTCTGCATCCTATGACCATCACTTATTCTTTTTTCAAATTCTAACAGCCATTAATGTGTGTGTGTATGTGTGTATGTGTGTATGTGTGTGTGTGTGTTGAGAGAGAGAGATTTCCTTAAATGTGCATGTTTCTCCCATGCTAGATTTTCTTTACCTTTACCTTACTCACATATTTTTCTGGGTCTCAGGTCAAAAGTCTCTTCCTGTCAGGAAAACCTCCCTTGTTTTTCAAGGCAGTTGTCTATGTACTCTCAGAGTTCACTGTGTATTGTTTATCACACAGCACCATTATCTTTGTTTATATGATTTTTCCCCTAGATTTTAAGTTCAGAGATGGAAGAAATGGGGTTTATTCTTGAAAAGCTATATCCTCAGTGCTGGTACTGTTCCTGACATATAATAGATGCTTTGTAAATATTTATTGAATGGTTGAGTAACTCTATGTGTGACCACACTGAACTTGTATAAGTTGGTGAGGTCACTGTTTTAGGTGAAGCTTGTTGAAATAAGAAAGAAATAAGGAAGATGGGTCAGATGCATGTTTTTCTAAATAATCCAAGAGCAATAGATCACTTACTTTAAACAATATATTTTAGTAGAAAAAAAATATTTATTATGTCTTTAAATCTCCTCTTGTATACCAAGTATGACTGAAATAATGGGGATGATTGTGTATGTGTGTGTGTGTGTGTGTGTGTGTGTATATATATATATATATATATATATATATATACATACATACATACACATATATAGTGAGGAAAACATTAGCATGCTCAACATAGATGCAGGCTTAGACTTCCTAATCCAAGCAAACCAAGTGACCATTTCCTAAAGCTAGCAGATGCCTATTCTGGGATCTGTCTCCTTGGGGACGGCCTGGGTCACTTTTAGTTCTGCAAATTTACTGGGGAATAAATATTTGAGAGAGATGAGAATTGAGTACAGATGTGAAGGTTGTGGCTTCCTACTTCACGCCAATGTATCTCATAGCAGTGACCCAGGAAGGAAGAGAAGGGCAGACAGTGGGGGAGAGGTGCCCAGGGATGGAAGTCAGCTGTGGATTGCTAAGGGTCTGAGGATTCTATCATATTTGTATCTGGTCAACAGGTCATCTTAAGTATATTTGTGAAGTTGGGAAGATTTATTTAACTTAATAGTTTTTCAATGTGCTATGCAGCATTTTACTACCAAAACATACTATCCAGATGTCCAATTATACACTTACACAGGCCCATAATTATGGGGGGTTATCCTGGTATTAAAAATAGTTATTTTCTAAAAAGATTTTTACTTTTTTGTAGGTTAGTATGATACTAATTACTGATAATTAATAATGGTTCCTTTGGTTCTCTGTATGCTGATATTACACAAATCTGTTTAATATCAGAGCCCCTTAAGGTTTTGATAACTGGCAGTAATATTTTGTTCCAACAGTAAAATATATTTCAGTTACACCTCAGGGCAAATCATGCTTTTCATCATAACACCAAAAAACCAGTATTGCATAGGTTGTATCTGTCTCTTGACTTAATGGTAATGAGAGTACTCCAGGAAAGTCCCTGATGTTGACTTTAATGGTAGGAAGGAGATGGAAAATAATTTAAATCCTAACCTGTGTTTTCTTTTTTTAAAAATTCCTCCTTTTATTATAGGGTTGTCATGTTTCAAA
Organism: Marmota monax; assembly: GCF_021218885.2. Classification (NCBI taxonomy): domain Eukaryota; kingdom Metazoa; phylum Chordata; class Mammalia; order Rodentia; family Sciuridae; genus Marmota; species Marmota monax. The sequence goes on along the minus strand of NW_026694221.1, from coordinate 289,644 downwards.
ACAGTTATTATTTGGCATAATTTTATGGGGTTTTTCATATAAGAATGTTATATATTTATTAGACAATAAATATTTTTAGAGTATAGAATCTTACAAATATTAACTAATTTAGGGCTTTGAACACTATGATATAGGTTTTATTATCATCTCTATTGTACAGATAAGAAAACATGGGCCAAAAGAGGTCAAACAACTTGCTCAAAGTCATACCATATTCCTAGGAAACAGTAAGGATTCTAGCATGAACAGTCTAATTTTAGTGATGCTTCTCCTACACACTCCTCTATTGCCTGCAAAAGTGTTTACTTCTTAAAGACATGGATCATAGGATTTTATTTAAAAATTAAGAATGAAAAAAAATGCAATTTTCACAATTAATAGTCATTAAAAGAGCAATTACTAACTTAAAGGAACTTGAGTTTTGCATTGCTCAATTTAGATTTTGAAATCTTATGACATAGTGTCTTCAAACTTTTCTGAATATTATACTTTACAACCAAAGAGACAATATGTGTTGGTCAAGAAAGAGTACATGCTATTATATTGACTTAATTTTTTAAGAAAACCACATGAGTTATATTTTTAAAAAATTCATGATAATATAGCATTTCTTCAGGATTTCCTTTCTTAAAAAGCTATGATTAGAGATATAATGTTTTAATTTACAAAAAGCAATAGTTATTAGTGCAGGCAACTGAAACTCATATTATATATATATATATATATATATATATATATATATATATATATAAATGAATAAATGAATTTCAATGTCCTTGATAAAATGTATATATTTAGCTCAAAAAACAAATTTGAATGGGGCAAATAATATTGACACATGTTATTTCATAACAGGTGTGTACATTTTTGTTAAAAATTGGGGTAGTCCAGATTTATCCTTAATAAGACTATCTGTGCTATGAAGTGAGTTGTGTGATTTTCATTTTAGCTGTCTATATAAATTACTTCACATTTCCACAAAGATTTAAAATGCATATTATACAACTTTTAAATATAATTGATTCTAAAGGAATAATATGTAAAGATATGTAACAGGATTTTACCTACTTGATTATACAAAAAATCCATTTCACATTATATGACCTCATTTTGCAATCCAATAGCTAAAGAAAATATGTTATGAATTTCCAATACAACATAAATGGCATTTTATAATCTATAGAGTAAGAACTGTTCTTGAATGTTAACATGGTTTCCATATTTTCTCTCAGGATAAACACATAAGAATATTATTTGGCCTAGATCAGTTCCTTTTATATAAATTAGACTGGAAAATTGCATCAACTTTATTTAGAAATATCCACAAGAGAGATACTCTGATTATTGAGGTCATTGCTGTGACTACAGTAGTGACTTAAAAATCAGTCTCACAGTTAGGAACTTTGTATAGAAAGTAATTAAACATATCCAAAATTAGGAGAAATTATAGATGAAGACTAAGAATCACTGTGTTTCTAAAATCAATACTTAAGATAAAAATGTTACATTTTCTTTGAAAATGATCTTTGAGTGATATAAATATTCTACCCATGAAAAAGAGAACTAACTTTTCCAACATTGAATGAGGTATATTCATACTTCCCTGCCCTTGCTTGGGAAAAACAGGACAGAACTAATTTAAATGCAGGTTGTTACTCACCCTATTCCCCTCTCTCTCTCTCTCTCTCTCTCTCTCTATATATATATATATATATATATATATATATATATATCCATATATATGAATATATGAATATCTATCTATATTAATATATATGAATATGTATATCTATATATGTAGATATATATATGTAGATATATACATATATGTGTAGATATGTACATGTATATCTAATCTATCTATTTATTGAGAGAGAGACAAATTTCCTGAGGCCTCTTATATTTTCAGGTTCAATTATAATGTTAAGAGATGAATTTTAAAGGGGTAATTTTAAACCAATGGATCTCAATAAAATAATATTTCATATATACACACACAAACACTCACATATATATACACACACATGCAGGTATGTGAGTATGCATGCATGCATATTTATAGTGGGTTGTTGTCTTTTAATTTTGCTTACTAAAACTATGAACAAACAAAAGACAGAGATTACAGAAATTAAATATTAAATTATCAATATAAGGATATTAAACACCAGTAAGAAGGCCATAACTAGACAAAACAAAAATCCTCTTTGTGTAGTTCTATGCTTTTGTAAATTAGTAAATAGTGTTCAATTTCCTATTCTAAAATAAAAATGCATTTATTCCTTCTTGCTTTAACTCCTGAACTCTCTGCTTTATTAACCTATTCATTCATGCTATCTGCAAAAAGTCATTAAACATTATTATGTGCCAGGACCTTTATTAGACAACAGGATCCATGAGGGAAAAGAGAGATAATATTTTTACTCATGAAGCTTGCTTTCAGTGGGATCTCTTAGAAAATCACATTGGTCGTGATTTTTATAGATATATACTACATAAATATACATTTCAAATATGTCTACTTCTCCATTTCTTGCTGCCATCATTGTCTCCCATTTGGTTTTTTGCAAAGTTCTCTTAACTTGTCTTCACATTTCTATTTTGCAGCCCCGCTATGGCCCAAGTCTGCTGTTCTCAAAGTAGTCAGAGACATCGTTTTAAAACCTGTATTAGACCATGTCTTTTCCATGCTTAAAACCTGTGTCGGTTCTCACTTTCTATAATTGTTATGGGTTGGATATAAGATGTCCCCTAAAAGTGCTTGTGTTAATGCAATAAAGTTTGGAGGTGAAATGATTAGACTGTGAGAGTTATAACCTAATCAGCTCATCCTAGTTTGAATGTACTGACTGGATGGTAATGGTAGGCAGGTGGGGCATGGCTGATGGGAATGTGGTCTGGAAGGGTGTATCTTCCCTGTAACCTCTTCACCCCTTATCTCTCTGTGTTTCCTGGCCTCAGTTTGGGCCCAGAGCAATGGAGTCAGTCCACCATGGACTAAATCTCTAAAACCATGAGCTAAAATAAGCTTTTTCCTTCTCTAAGTTATTTTTGTCAGGAGTTTTTTTCACAGCAACACAAAGTTGAATAACACAATGGCCTTCTCTTTCTGTAGCAGCATTGGAGGCAGTGGGTGCTGGATATCTCATTTTCTTTATTTTATTTTATTTTTTTTTTTGTGGTGCTGGGGATTGAACCCAGGGCCTTGTGCATGCAAGGCAAGCACTCTACCAACTGAGCTATAGCCCCAGCCCTCTCATTTTCTTTAAAATCAACCATAGTGCTTGCTTTTCTGTTATTTGTAAATTCCACACTTACTCTTATTTCAGGATCTGTGAATTAGGTTTTCACTGCCTTTTCTTGGGTGTGTAGGAAACAAACAAACAAAAATCTTACGAAAACTTTGCAGGAAAATAATTATTGCACATAAAAATATACTAAATAGAAGGGGTGTTCTGGGATGGCTACTTCAGTATCTCCTTACAGTAACTCTTGCAATTTATATTCTAGTGGGGAAAAAGAAACAAGAAAGTCAATAAGGGAATAAAATATATTTTTTTTTGCTAAATAGCAGTAGACTTATGGAGAGAAAAGAAACAAGATGGGGTAGATTAAAGGAGTGCGTTCAATTTTAAATACTGGTGTAGCTGTGCTATTATTATCTAGTATTGCTACAGACTTTGAACAAAAGAGAAGTCCATATTTTTCATCTCTCAGTCTCATCTCACCACTTTCCTCTATATTGTAATCAATAGTTGGAATAAGGTTGAAAATGAAAGGATACATACATATAGGGTATCAATCAGTGTCTCTCACACATTCCTCCATCACCTTACGCCAACAATGTCAGCAACTTGTCCAGAGTAATAAGCATCTTATTCCATTTTTGTCCATTCAAACTTGCCACATTTCTTCTTCTTTTTTATTTCCAGTGCACTAATAATTGCAATCATTTCATGGTATTCAAAAGTTATGAAAATATTTAAAATATGGAACAAAAATAAATAACAACAAAGGAAGATTACACTTGGCCATAAGTAAATTTTCTTTTTCACAAGTAAGTATTCATTAACAAAAAGTGGTGGATCTCCATGTGAACCAGCTTACAAAACATGCAATAAATTAAAATGTGAGAAATAAGTTTTAATTGACTAAAAAAATTGTTTGTCTATAATTCTTTAAGAACATATCAATTGCAAAACTTATAACCCTAAGTGAAAAAAAAATTGGTATAAAAAATTTTGGTACAGAAAAATATTGGGGGATTGAACCCAGGGGCACTTTACCACTAAGCTACACCCCCAGTCCCTGCACCCTTTTTAAAAACTTTGAGACAAGGTCTCATTAAGTTGCTAAGGCTGGTTTCAAACTTGAGATCCTACTCAGCCTCCTGAGTTGCTGAAATTACAGGTTTGCACCACCACACCTGGCTTCCTAAGTAAACTTGCAAAGAATTTATTTCATAGGATTGCTGTTGACCATCGAATCCCATTTGGTCTATAGCATGAAGTCAGTGCACAATAATCGTATTTCATATTAGACAATATACATCAATCATTGCTTTCTTCTTATACTTCTAAAGTAGACTGGCCAGATTTTGCAATTGTTAAGCCAAAGATTTTAGTTTTCCAAAACAATTATTTTCCCTCTTAACCTCCCTACAACTTTACTCAAACCCACAAAGGCAAATGTTTACAAAAATTTCCTCACACCCATTTACCTAATTTATTCAATAGACATTAAGAAACATTAACACAATTTGGATCTGCAGGGTTTCTGCATCTGGCATTAAGCTCTTTTTTAAAAATTTAATTTCTAAGCCTTGGAATTATTCAGTGGCAGTGAGACCCTTTTTCTCTTTATGAAGATCCTGTCTGGAAACCATTTTTAAAATCTAATATGATCTGACCATTTAAAAGTATGAATAAAAGTGTGAAATTTCCTGTGTTCTTGTATTTCCATTTTCTTCTTGAAAAGTTAAACTCCACTCTCCTATTCTTCCTACATTATGTTAAAATTAAATTTAAAAGCTGGCTTTCTTAAATACATCATTTGCAAAAGGATTTGAAGCAAAGTATAAATGAAAACTATAGAAAACCTTCTCACCTAATCTTAGATGTATGTTCTGGTCCATATACTATTGGGTATTTCCTGTCTATAATGTATTTTCTTCCTGTCTTCTTCAAATTTGTATTCAAAAACATTTTAATTATTTGAATGGTTCCATTTTAAATTTCTTTGGTTCTTTCAGATTGCTGCTTTTATTACCAGTCTCCTCAACCTCTCTTTTTAATGTCACATTTTAAAGTTCTGGCTGCTTTGCTTCTAAACAAGAATAAGGATGAAAGATAGTTCAGATTATGGTTTTCATTCTGAGGATATCCTTGCATCATTGCACATTGGATTTAATATGAAAATTGTATTTGGAGTTGTTTGAATTGCAAAAATAGCAAGCCTAAATGCTTCAGTTTCTGGTAATTAGTTTTCAACCCAGACAGTCTGGATAGCTATATATTTACTACCTTGTAAAGAACTATCATAACAAGCCCTTAAGCATTATTTGAAAATTAATAAACTAAAGTAGGAGGAAACCCTCTCCTTTCCCATAGCAACATGGACTGAGTTATATTATTTTATTGCGAAATTTCACTTTTCAATTATAGGTTTACTAAATTAAGAGGCTTGAAAAGCATAAAAAACAATTATTAGTTTCTTAACACTGCAGATGACTAATGCAATGAGTTCAATTCGCTGTAAAGAAAAAGCAAACCTTTTTTTTTCTTTTTTTTTTTAAAGAAAATTCTTTCCCTTAATTGCCTGAGAATAAATCCTGATTCACAAATAAAACCTGTTTCTATTGTATTAATAGAATGTGTTACCTATTTAATGGGGATTCTCTGAGGTAAAAATAAATCTTGTAAAAAAAAAATCTTAATCTCATTTCAAGTCTACATTTTCTGAAAATGAAACTTGCAAGTAGAGCAATTTAATTGCTAAAACTTGCAACTATACAAAAGATTCAGTAATCTGGATTTTCACTAAGTAACAATTGCTATTGATGATTTTGTTAGATTTAAAAGCCAAAATTATGTATGAATTAGGTTAATTGCTTAGAATAGAGGAAGACAAAAACTATTTAACCTACTTCTTGCCATCACAGGGTAATGGTGGAGCACCAACGTTAACACTCCCTGGCAGAGAGGTATGTCTGTCATCTCTTTACTACAAGATTAAAGACTATGTCTCTGGGTCAAGCGGACTCAATGTGTGGCTGACTCAATGTATGTGTGTGTGTGTGTGTGTGTATGTGTCTATTAGAGTCTGGACAAAGAGCAACAATCACACTCTTCAGAGACTCAGAAAGAGTAAAGTGAAGAAAAACCCATTTTTCCCTCACATTGCTACCCTCCTGACACAACTTTATTTAAGTTAACATATTTATTCTGTTATTTGTATTCTTCCATGTTGCATTTGTACTCTTTAAAGTACTTTTTAAAAATGTTTAATTGCCTAGGTCCTTAAGCCATTAATTTAGTGGTGATAAAAAGAGAAAAGGGCATAACTTTAAAAAAAAAGAGGGAAAAGAAAAGAAAAATGAATGGAGCATATGAATTGTTGAGTAGAGGACTCTTTTTAATTTTAGTACTTTTTACTTTCAAAGCACTGTCTTCGTGTAGTCATAAGATGCTAAATGTCAATCAAAGAGTGAGAGACCCGTGTATATGTTCCCATTTTACTAGGAAAACCTGCTAAAGGAATGGAAAGTGAACAATCAATCAATCAATTCGAAACACTTTACTAAGAATCATAAAAGAGTCAGTTTGAACCTCAGTGAAGGATATGTACTAAAGGGTAAAGGCACTGCTCCAGAAAAGTCAAGAACTGTGTAAACTCCTGTATAATCCTAGTTATTCTGTACACCATCAATACAATATGTGCTCAGCTAGTGTCTGGTAAGTGAATCAGATGCATGAATGTATATTTCCATGGCAGTCAGAACTGGGAACAAAGGTTAAAAAACTGGTGCCCAGAGAGACTAATTAGATTCCCGGGTGTGTTTTGGCTTAGTTTATACATCTCTGATCTAGAATTGCAAAGCTTTTTGGTTCCCTTGCAAGATTTCCTCAGAGCTTAAACCATCAAGGTTTTGTCTCTCTTTGATGAAAAAAGATGAAGACCTTTGAGTTAGTAACAGGGATTCTCATCCTAGGCACTAGTGACATTTTGGGTTAGAAAATGATTGTTGTAGGAGGCATCCTGGGTATAGCAACATCCCTGGCCTTTCCCCATAACATACTCCCTTTGCATTCATGTGACAACTAAAAACATTTTCAGGCACTGCTAACTATAACATGGGGGTCAAAATGTCCCCCAATCAAGAAACACTTAGTTAGATATCAAACTGAAGGGGTGTCGATACATATGTCAAAGACAATGCTGGATTAGAGAGATGTTGGCAAACTTGCAGATTGGAAATTGGACACAGCCTTGGCATTGCTTGGAATTACCCACTGATTTAACTTTACTTATTCAAACTTCAAAGGTTCAAACTTGTATGTGATGATAATACTATGGTTTTCTACAACCACTGATTTTTGATAGAGCCTATAAGGGTAAGGAAACAGTTTTAACAAAGTGAGGTCTTAAAATGCAGCTTTCTGCACACGGCGATACCTGGATAGTACTCATATGCTACTAGCTTATTTTGCTCCCTACTCACATGTTGTTCCTGACAAATTATTTTTAAGCATGACTAAATTATGCATTACCCAGGATCACCATTATTTATGTAAGTGAGGTTTACCACTAACATTCCAATATAGATTTTTTTTTGACTGGGGACTTCAATAAAGCTTCTAAGAATAGAAATATATTCCTAGAATTAAGTAACTAATATGGGGCACACCATAATGGTAGAAAAGTAGTACAGTGATTGAACCTTTAAACCTAAAGGGAGCCTTTAATAATAGTAAATTTGATGAAATAGTATTTACAATAATGACATGTACCGTTACATTTTGTGTATACCCCTCAGTTAGAATATCTTAAAAAGAGTCAAATGGATTAAGCTGCTAGACCTTGACAAATTTCCCCCAAAGGTTGTCTGCCTCATGTATTTTATTTAAATAAAAATTAGGTAGTACTATGTAAAAAGTATACAAGCATAAAATTAAGCATCATTCAAAATTTATGTTCATAGATTCAGAAAAATAAATACCATATAAGATGGTAATTTTAATCTATCTTTATTTTTCTCATACCTTCTCTCTACCCGTTCTGTCAATGAGAGTATATTCCCTGTAGCCTGTCCTCTGATGCTGTGTCCAATGTCAATTTAAATGACTTAAGTGATAACTTCAAGTACAGTACAATTCTTCCTTTGGGAAGCTATTCCATTGACTAATATTAAGTGGGTTACTTTCGGTATGTTAATTAGCTGCTTTACTCAGCATGGACTATTTATGTACAATGTACCCTTCATCCAGGAATTGACATCTGAGAAAAAGCCAAAGATGAAGTTTAGGAGTTTTTCACATTCTACCTGCTGAGTTTTGGTGACTACTTAAAATCTTTGCTTCCCACTCCCCACCCAGTTATATTTGTTTTAACATTGAAAGTTAATCATAATTTTCACCAATTTGATAGATAGGTTTTCAAGTAAAAACAACAACTAAAACTTCCCACTAAATATATATGTATTAACAATGAAGCCAGTTTTGACTTTGGAGAGCTAGAAGCACAAGAATAAAACATATACTATTGCTAAATTTTCTTTTTCCCTTTTTCTCAAGAGTTAGAAAATAATATTTAATAAAGAATCCATGGAAGACATAAGATATTTGGTCAGAAATGATAAAATGGCCACTCCTGAAAGAAATTATTTCTAAAGCTTATTTAAAAACATAAAAACAGTTTTCAACTCATCAACTTAGCGAGGCCCTAAGCAACTTAAGAGCCTATCTCAAAATAAAGAATTAAAAGGTCTGGGATGTAGCTTAGTGTTTGAGTGTCCCTGGATTCAATCCCTGGTACCAAACATACAAACAAAAAGAAAAACAACCAACCAAACAAACATCAAAACAGTTCTCCACACTAGGGAAGCTCTTCACTTTGAGGTTAATAAAAAATATGTTTAATATTTAATGCTAAAATTGGTTCTAATCAAAAACCTCAGACCTGCACGTAACTCAAGTCAACTGTTGCAGTAGTTTCCTTACAAATAGAGTAGGTAAGCCAGAATATTCACCTTTCTTATCTCACTGTAGGAATATACTTTCTTTCAGGCTTTCTTTTAGAAAGTGTTATTTAAGTTGAAATATAATTTCAAACCATAGTAAGCTCAACTATGGAAATCAGTTTTGGGTAAATAGTCACCCAAGTAGTCTCAAGATAGTTTTTGACTACAATATGAAGTGATTCAACTATAAAATTAATGTTCATAGATGCTTTCTATTTAATGGTAAGTATTATATTTATTGACACAAGGTCAATGTATTATGATATAATTTTTGTTTTTTGCATCAAACAAGTAATGAAAAAGGAATTAACTGTGTTTGGTTTATAACAATTACTGTAGAAAAAACAATTAAATTTGATCTTACAGTACCTGGTAATCAAATCTGCACTTTCAATACCATACATTTGCTCTTAGATGTCCCAAAACTGTCCACCTAAGCATGCACTAGATAGACTAGAGAAGGCTGAGCCATGTGGCAAATAGCCACTTAAGAGGTGCTATTTGAATACTGAGGGGAAGGTATGGTAGATCTGAGCATGGAGGGTGCCCAGAAACCAGATTGCTGAAGATGCAAAGAGATGAACCAGAAAACTGACTTTACAACAAGCAGCAGGAATCTAAATCAGACTATAGAGAGAAGACTATAAGGGAGAACAAGTGACCTGGGATCTCATGCTCAATAGCTATCATCACATGATGGCTAATTTTACATTTCCCTCAGTAGTTAATTTCAGATAGAACAACTGAAGACAAATCTTGACCAATCAATTTCACATTTCAGATCCAACAACTTTAAATTGGTTTAAACTGGGATAAGTGCAAGTAGCCTCTATGTAATAGAGAAATAGCACAATATAAATGCAATTTCTGGAAGAAAAGCCAGAGATACGTCAGTCCATTTCATTATGAACCAAGCTTGGGAAAGAAAGTGATGTGTGAGCTAACGAACTCACAAATAATTACACTGGACATTTTTATGCTGCCACCAGACCTTTTGTAAGGCTATATAAACTGATCTTAATTTTGTTATACTGACCCCTAAAGGCACTTCCTATTGTAAAATAGTCTATTAAGGATTGGTCTATATTTTGGAAAGCAATAATAATAAGTTCATTACGGCTTTTTGCAGTTCAGGCACTAATTTAGATTGTGTAATCCTCTTAAGATTTTAATGGGTAAAAGCTATTTTAAGAATTTTTGCAAGCAAACTATATAGGTATGCTTCAAAAGGTACTTCTCTTTCAGGCCTTTTAAAATATAAATAAGATATTTATGTTAAATTGATTCATGTTAAAAATGTAACACACCCAGTCAGAAAGCTTTAACAAGACAGAAGCCTGTGTAAGGTAGAGATATTACCCAACCTTAGCTCCATGGTCTTGAATTTAAAAGCCAAATATAGACTATCTCTTATAAATATATAACATTAATATTATTAAAGAAAGTGATATTTACTGTGAAAATAAATAAAAGGGATTAAAAATCTCTATACCTTTGTAATAAAATCTTATTGAATTCATTTTTTTTTTTTTTTGGTTCCAGGGATAGAAACCATGAGAGCTTAACCACTTAGTAACATCACAAGCCTTTTAATTTTTTTTTTTTTGATAGATGGTCTCACTAAGTTGCTAAGGGCCTTGCTAAGTTGCTGAGACTGGCTTTGAATTTGCAATCTTCCTGCCTCAGCCTCCCAAGCCACTGGGAATTATAGGTGTGTCTGTCTAAATGCATATTTTTGAGCATAATTTTAATATGACAATATGTACTGTCATATATTATAAAAACATTTTCAAACTGACTAGCATTATGTTGTAAGGATGCCTTGATTCATTTAACCCATATGCTATTTTTGAACATTTTTTATAATTTTCTTTTGCTGTTAATAATGAATGTTTCAAGGAACATTCTTGCATCCTTGGTGGAAAGAAGAATATATGAGGACAAGCTCTAGCTTCAAATCAATCATGAAGCATGAGTTCCAGGAGCCCCTTAAATTATAACTATGTATGATTTTTAGGTTTGGCTAATTTGGAAGTGGAAATTCTATCTAATTTCTTAAACTTCAAATTCAATTACTAAAGAGGTACTTTTCTCATACGGTTGTTTATGCTCTTTTACAAATTGCCAGTGTAAATCCTAGATCTTTATTTTATTGAGCTCATCTTTTTTTTCATACTGATTTGCTTTACTTCTTTATAAGTTAAAGAATATGTATAGAACATACATTTATATATTTAAGCTCCAGGAAGGCAAGCATTGTTGTTTCTTTTGTAATTTGCTATCTCCCCACATCCCAAAACAGTGCCTAGTATATGTTAACTATTTACTAAAACCCCCAAATCTTTATTGAATGAATGAATAAATCGAAAAAGAGAAAATTCTATTAACAGAATAATGGTGCAAATATTTTTAAAATGATTATGACCTTTGGATATTCAAACTTTCTATTATTATTATTTTGGGTATCGGGGATTGAACTCAGGGGCACTCAACCACTGAGCCACATCCCCAGCTCTATTTTGTTTTTATTTAGAGACAGGGTCTCACTGAATTGCTTAGCACCTTGCTAAATTGCCGCGGCTGGCCTGGAACTCGCAATCCTCCTGCCCCAGCCTCCTAAGCACCTGGGATTATCTGAGTGCACCACTGCTCCCAGCCCAAACTTTACATTATGGTTATTGCATTTGCATGACCCCATCCCTGTGGTCATTATCAGTAAGTAAATGGTAAGTTTTAGGTGCATTTGAATTGGTTTATTGTTACCAGTGGAATGTTTTCAGTTGAGGATCAAATGGTAAAAGTAACTAAATTCTTAGAGAAAAAGCAAAGATAAAGGGAACACAAACTTAAATATTTTTATTGAAAACCCACTAATTTTGGAGAAAACACTATGCTTGGTTCTATTAGAAAAGAGATTAGTAATGAATTTAAAAATCAGCTCTTCCTTTTTTAAGTGATCATGTCTAATTTATTCAAATAAAAGATTTATAGAGAAATTCAAAGTCAATAAACCTATGTATACTATAAATATTTAAAGATACACTGTTTTTAGCAAGAGTCCAGCCTGGAAGTAAGAAAGAACTGCACAGCTTTGTAACAGAAGGAATTTATCATGCAGAATAGATTGTTCGGGTCAAAGAAATGCTGAGAAGTCAACCAGTGAGACAATTCAGACGTTATCAACCAAACCATATCAACCATAGAAAGTTTGAGGAAATAGAAGCCAGGATCATCCCATGGGAAGTGAGAGCCCAAGGACAGAGTCAATCATTTGAAATTAAGTCCATAACAGGAATGTGACCCTGCTGCCAGTGGAGATGCCACAGGAAGGAGAAAAAAAGGGAATTGTGCCCAGTATTGCCCCACCCTTATCATCCAATTTCTACTAGTATCTTCCATTGGCTCAATCTACCTAGAAATCAAAATTCAAGGGAATCTGGAAACTCTCCCTGGAATACAAATCAAAGCATAGTGGGGAAAGGAGAGGATCTAAGAGTAACTGACAATTGATGGACACAGATCTTAACTCTCAAGGCATCAGAGTCTACAGGCCATTGAGAAAAGAGATTTTCTTGGGGCATCAGCAGATAAGAGATTCTTGTACAGCATAAAGTTGGTAGAAATCTGTTTAGGAAGGCTACAGAAGTACAGAGTTGGCAATAAGCAATCAAGACATGTTGAAGAGTTGGATTCACTGGAAGTTTTAGCTAAGACTTTGGTGGCTCTGTGTGGCACTACACTGTCTGGGGACATTCATTAAACACTATAGCTACCTGAATCCTCATCTTGCTTGCTCTTAAAACCAGTGAGAACATAGTCTGAATATTAATTTTTTTTTCTCTATTAATTTGAAATATTGAAAATAGTTTGCTGTCCTGCATATAGTACACCTGGGCTGGAAGCTCCATCCTGTTTTCTGTAAATGGTGTTTAAATCTTTCTGATCATAACCAAGAACATCCCATAATAGGTTTTCCCTGATTCCTGGTTTTCACTTTCATTTTTCACTGGTATTATGTTTGGAACACATGATATGAAATGTAAAACCTCTTCTCCTGGCCTTGTCCCACTCCCCACTCTAAGGTGATTTTCTAGTAATTCAGCCACTTATGGAAGCTCACACACATTATGCTTCTGTACTTTGGCCTCCTTATTTAACGTACTCCAACCTTTTCTTTCCTGGCAAGCTTCTATGAAACATTCTTGATTCAAATCACATATGATTTTGTTCCCTGAACTTATAGTTTAAGTTCAATTTTCTGTGCCATAATAGTAACCTCTGTTAGTCTTGGTCACCTTCATTAAAACTCTCCTCCTACAGTATTATAATGGTGTTATTGTCTATCACAACTTGTCTTTAGAGGTCCCCAAGGGCTTGAACTATATAGCACATCAACTTTTCATCTTAGAATTGAGTGTTAAGTGTAAATTCCCAACAAATAAATGTTTGTTGGATTGAACTTAGTCTGGACTTGAATTCTAGCTTCACCAGTTTAAAATGTGGAACTACTTGTTTAACTACACATCACACATTGAGTTAAAATGCTATCTCAACACTCTGTCTCTGCACTTTAGATTTAGGTTATCAAAACCTACCCAAAGCATACCTAAATTCTCCAGGTATCCTCGGGCTTTGAAAAATTTGATTTCTTTCCCCACCCCCCGCCTTTTTTTGTGTTTTGTTTTGAGAGACGAGCAGATACAGGAATTGAAACCATGTGTGTTTTACAAGGACTGAGCTACATTCCTGGTCTTTTCTTTTTCTTTTTCTCTCCTTTTTTAAATTTCCAGACACAGTTTCACCAATTTGCGAAAGTTGAACTTGAATTTGTGATCCTCTTGCTTTAGCCTCCCAAGTTGCTGAGATTATCAGTGTGTTCCACTCTGCCTAGCTAAAAATGCACAACACACTATTATTGACTATAACAAATATGCATTATAATAGAGCTCTAAAACAACACTAAGTGTGTTCCCCTCATCTAAGTGAAGCTTTATACCTTCTGAGCATCATCTTACTCTCCCTTCATCCTCAGCCTATGATAACCACCATTTTATCTCTGCTTCTAAGAGTCTGAATGATTTAAATTCTACATACATGTGATATCATGAAATATTTGTCTTTTTATGCCTGTTTTATTTCACTTAGCATAGTGCCCTCCATCAATGTTGTTACAAATGATAGGATTTCCTTCTTTTCATGAGTGAATAGTATTCCGTCATGTATCTTACCACTTTTACTTTATCCATTCATCTGCAGGTGGCTACCTAGGTTGGTTCCACAACTTAGCTATTGCAATTAGATCTGCAATGAACATGGAAGTGCTTACAATAATCTAAATTACTCAAAAGACAGTAAAATAAATGACTTTATTATCATAAATACATAGAACCTCAGAATTTAAAAGAATATTAAGACTCAACTAGATCAACATGATATCTGTTGCTGAAACTTAATGTGTTATAACTAAATGGCTATTTTGTGGATGTTATGCCTCTGATGTAACTGATATTTATTAAATTTTTACTGTAGCCAGATCTTGTTTTAAGTTATTTACATGTATGAATTTATGTGCTTTTTAAAAATTACATGTGATAAAAACAACTAGTATCTCCGTTTTATAGAAATGGGACCCTAAAGAGGTTAAGAACTCCTCAGGGACACAGAGTTCACAAATGCTAAATCCAAAATTCATTTATAAATAGTCTGTATCCAGAGATTCTAATGACTAGGCTATGGGCCCTCCCAATAGATTCCAGTAACATGATGCACTTCTTTAAATAATTCCTGTGACAGGAACTCACCTATTTGACATATAGTTGTTGCATCCAATCTGTATTTTGGACCCTATCAGACTGTATACTGGGTTCTGGTACATCCACCTATAATGAGATGAAAATCTTCCCTCTCAGAGAACCTGTGGTGTGGTAAGGAAAAAGGGCAGATAAGTTAAAGTTTGATACATAATGTTCAAAAAATATTTGGTGAACGAATTAATTACCATGATAGTGGTAATACAGAAGTAGTTATGGCAATTAAGGGAGGATATCTCAATAGGAATCAGGCAGTGGGTAACCAGTAAAGCCTTCCTGGGCATAATGAAGGAAGGTATACTCGATGAAGAGTCGGTAATAATTGAGAAGATCTGGAAGTACGAGACAAGCTCACACACTTCAGGAAAAAGACATCATATGAAAAAGTAGTGAAAATAAGTGGCTCAGTGTTCATCTCTGAGGCTAGAAATAAGTCTGGGGCCTCAGGGTGAAGGGCTTTGGATGTTAAGCTGTGAACTGTGAGCTATAGCATGACAGTCCTGGGAACCACTTAAGGTTTGAAAGTCAGCTGGTGACATGATCAAAATGGCATTTTAGAAAGGTCATTCTGACAACAGTGAGGAAGGTAAATTAAAAGGTTCAGACTATATAGAACAAGAGGCTACTGCACAAAGTATAAGTGAAACAGAAAGGAGAGGATAAGAGAGATGCCCTCAGAGGTATTAGTCAGTTCTACTCAATCAGACCTTCTGTTTTCACAGAACAATTATGTACTTTCATAACACTGAATTTTCATTATTGATTATTGTTGACTTTTTGCTTTTATTTTTTATTGTTGTTATTTTTCATTATTTAAAAAAAAATTTTTGGCAGTACTAGGGATTGGACCCAGGGACACCTTACTACTGACCTGCATCCTCAGCCCTATTAATTTATTGTTCATTTATTTTGATTTTGAGACAGACTGTCCAGGCTCACTTTGAACTTAGGCTCCTCTTGCCTCAGCCTCATGTGTTGCTGGGATTATAGGCATATGCCACCATGCCCAGGTGAAGCATCACCATCTCTCTTCTGTGGTAGTATGTTACATAACATGTGCTAAATAAATGATTTTTGAATCAATGAAAGAATATCTTAGTGAGTGAGTAGATACAGAGGGAAAAAAGAAGGGAATACAAAATAACTCTTAATGATTTTGGCCAGGACAACATGGTGCCGCACTCTTGGATTGTCAGTACAGGAAGAGATGGAGGTTCCAGTGCAAGATTGAAAAGTTAAATTTAGGCAGTGGCATGATGCACAGACATTTCTACAAGTCAGCTTGATACAGAAAGTGGTGTCTGGAATATTTCTGGCTTGCAAACTGAGAGTCATCCGTGCAGAGATGGGAGTGGACGCTTTGAGTTTTGATGAGGTCCCCTAGAGAGAGTATTTACATAGAATATAAGTAGACAATATAATATAATGTGAGATAGAGAGCATACAGTGCAGAAACCAGAACACAAGAAGAAGATAGGATAGAAAAAAAAACAACAGATAAAGAAAGGAGTCTAGGAGAGAAGGGTAACGGAAGCCCAAAGGAAATGGGATTTCAGGGAGGAAAGGGTATTCAGCAGTGACAACTGTTATGGAGAGTTGAAACGTGATAAGCACCTGGTAATACTGAGGGAAAGGAAGATGTTTGTCAAAACAGAAGCAGTGAAGTAGTAGAAGCAGAAGACAGATTGAGGTGGGTTGAACAATGACTGGGACCTAAGGAAATGCCAACTAACTTTTTCAAGAAGTTTCAGGATGTTCATCTAAAGAGGAAGCAATAAATGCTAGGTAGAGAAGGATATGTATGTTCAAGGGAGACTTTGGTCTGGAACCTCTCTTGGGGCTGAATTGTTGCGGGACAAGAGAATAAAAAGAAGAGTAATAGCAACTCAGTCACTGAAAAGATAGCCCGTGGAGTCTACACTACATAGCAAAGGAAGTAAAATCAGACTAAGAGGAAGATAGTATACACAACAAGAGAAAAGCATGAAAGATTTGAATCAGGCAGTGAGATGTTTAAATTCTGACAATCTGGGTAAGGTACTAAGAGTAATATATTAACCAAATATATTTTGGGGATGTGCCAGATCAACAATAGGAGTGAGAAATATTTACAGTGACCTTGGAAACACATTTCTGAAATCCAAAAGAGGAGACAGAAGCTAAAACTAAGAAAAGCAAAGGGCTGAAGGACTACTCGTTGGACTACTCAGCTATGTATATATTAAAATCATTCTGGTCAACTGTGAAACTGTACCAAAATTCTCATAAAATATGGATGAGAACCCACAAAGGTGACAAGAACAGACAGTGCCAAATGACAGAAGCTTCAAAGAGGTGCTTTAAAGACAAAGAGTAACTCTAACTCTAAATGGCCCTGGAGATTCATAGAGCAAACCCAAGTCTTGGCCGTGTGGCACAGGATGTGGAAGAATTGTCCCCTGACACAGGAAAGTGGGATACGGGAGAAGTTTGCTTAGAATCAATGTCAGATTTTAATGAGACAAAGAGAGCAGTGAGTGAAGAGCATAGGTTATGCATCAGGATTTTTGGAGAACAGAGTAGAAAGTATTATTGACAGAGCAGAAGAGCAATGGGTCCATCTGGAAGCTGTGGAGGGGAGAGGATGGTAGAGCACACTAAAACGAGTGACCAAGGGGCTCACATTTGGGGTTGAGGCCAAACTTGATGGAGGATAAGAGGCAGTTTGAGATTTTTGACTGCAAGGGCTGAATAAGAAGTCTTGTATGCAGATGTTTCAAACAAAGGCTTAGAATGTAACCATGGCCAGGTATAACTGGCTTCTGTCTTCGGGTAAATAATAGCTTTTTGTCTTAAGACAGTTCATCCCCCTTGATTAATTGATTGCTAGAAATAGCTTTTACATTTTATTCACCCAAGTTTCATGGGTTGGTCTCCTCCCACCCCTCTCTTCTACTGTGAAGACAGGTATTACGTACATCAGAGTCCTTTTTCTCTTTAGAATGCACATGCCTAACACATGACTGCTCATTCTTCAAGTGGTTCAGCTTACTTCAGTTTCTAATACATTTTTAACATAGTAAATAGAAACACATCCAGGACTTAAAGTGTGCTCTAGCAAGCACATTGGAGAGTAAAACCAATATTTAAATGGTGTATGTTTACTACATGCCATGCAATGTATGCTAGGACATATGTCTTATTTCACTTAATCCTCAGAGTAACCCTGCTAAATAAATAACACTACTATCCCTGTTTTCCAGAGGAAATCAATGAGCCTCAGAAAGACAAATTAAAATTTCAAAAGTCACACAGCTAATATGAATGTGAGCTATTTATCATGCACTTCACCATCCTATTCATTCTTTTATATTTTTTAAAAAATTTCTTGAAGGTGAAAGATTTATACAATGAAAACTACAGAACCCTAAAAAGAGAAATAGAAGAAGATCTTAGAAGATGGAAAAATATACCCTATTCATGGATAGGCAGAACTAACATCATCAAAATGGTGATATTACCAAAAGTTCTTTATAGATTTAATGCAATGCCAATCAAAATCCCAATGGCATTTCTTGTAGAAATAGATAAAGCAATCATGAAATTCATATGGAAAAATAAAAGACCCAGAATAGCAAAAGCAATTCTAAGCAGGAAGTGTGAATCAGGCGGTATAGCGATACCAGATTTCAAACTATATTACAGAGCAATAGTAACAAAAACAGCATGGTACTGGTACCAAAACAGGCGGGTGGACCAATGGTACAGAATAGAGGACACAGAGACTAATCCACAAAGCTACAACTACCTTATATTTGATAAAGGAGCTAAAAGCATGCAATGGAAGGATAGCATCTTCAACAAATGGTGTTGGGAAAACTGGAAATTCATATGCAACAAAATGAAACTGAATCCCCTCCTCTCACCATGCACAAAAGTTAACTCAAAGTGGATCAAGGAGCTAGATATCAAATCAGAGACTCTGCGTCTGATAGAAGAAAAAGTTGGCTCCGATCTACATATTGTGGGGTTGGGCTCCAAATTCCTTAACAGGACACCCATAGCACAAGAGTTAATAACAAGAATCAACAAATGGGACTTACTTAAACTGAAAAGTTTTTTTCTCAGCAAGAGAAACAATAAGAGAGGTAAATAGGGAGCCTACATCATGGGAACAAATTTTTACTCCTCACACTTCAGATAGAGCCCTAATATCCAGAGTATATAAAGAACTCAAAAAATTAAACAATAAGATAACAAATAACCCAATCAACAAATGGGCCAAGGACCTGAACAGACACTTCTCAGAGGAGGACATACAATCAATCAACAAGTACATGAAAAAATGCTCACCATCTCTAGCAGTCAGAGAAATGCAAATCAAAACCACCCTAAGATACCATCTCACTCCAGTAAGATTGGCAGCCATTATGAAATCAAACAACAACAAGTGCTGGCGAGGATGTGGGGAAAAGGGTACTCTTGTACATTGCTGGTGGGACTGCAAACTGGTGTGGCCAATTTGGAAAGTAGTATGGAGATTCCTAGGAAAGCTGGGAATGGAACCACCATTTGACCCAGCTATTGCCCTTCTCGGACTATTCCCTGAAGACCTTAAAAGAGCGTACTACAGGGATACTGCCACATCGATGTTCATAGCAGCACAATTCACAGTTGCTAGACTGTGGATCCAACCCAGATGCCCTTCAATAGATGAATGGATAAAAAAATGTGGCATTTGTACACCATGGAGTATTACGCAGCACTAAAAAATGACAAAATCATGGAATTTGCAGGGAAATGGATGGCACTAGAGAAGATTATGCTTAATGAAGCTAGCCAATCCCTAAAAAACAAATACCAAATGTCTTCATTGATATAATGAGAGCAACTAAGAACAGAGCAGGGAGGAAGAGCAGGAAGAAAAGATTAACATTAAACAGAGACATGAGGTGGGAGGGAAAGGGAGAGAAAAGGGAAATTGCATGGTAATGGAGGGAGACCCTCATTGTTATACAAAATTACATATAAGAGGTTGTGAGGGGAATGGGAAAATAAACAAGGAGAGAAATGAATTACAGTAGATGGGGTAGAGAGAGAAGATGGGAGGGGAGGGGAGGGGGGATAGTAGAGGATAGGAAAGGTAGCAGAATACAACAGTTACTAATAGGGCATTATGTAAAAATGTGGATGTGTAACCGATGTGATTCTGCAATCTGTATTTGGGGTAAAATTGGGAGTCCATAACCAACTTGAATCTAATGTATGAAATATGATATGTCAAGAGCTTTGTAATGTTTTGAACAACCAATAAAAAAAATTTCTTGATGCATTATAATTATACATATGAAGCTATTCATCCTTCAAGTGTTTCAACTTAATTTATAGTGCACTCGTCATGTAGTCTATAGAAATGAATCCAATACCTAAAGTGTGTCCTAACAAGCAGCAATAAAAAACAACATTAACTGAACACCTACTATGTGCCTAGCACAATGTCTGTCGTGTATGTGTACCAACACTTGAGGATCAGTGGTTAAAGCACATACTCTCCTGTCTGGGATTGTGGATTGGAGCTCATGTTCTGTCGCATACTAGTTGTTTGGCTTTGGAAAAATTAATTTACTTTCCTGGGGCTCACTGTTTTCCACTGGAATGTGGGGTTTAGAATGATATTTATTTATCAGGGTTGCTTTGAGGGTTAAATGAAATAAGACAGATTTCCTGCTATGCATTGCATGAAACATGGAATACACATAATAAATGATAATTATCATTATTTCTGTTTATACACATGAGAAATTTGGCTTTGAGATACTAGGAGAAAATTAAGATGGAAATCCAGATTATTTAAGTCTAATTCACATTGTATCATATTGTTCCACATTCTAAATTTTGATGTTAATCTTTCTAATACTGAAACCTGACATGATTGACTGTTGATTAATGCTAACCAGACTGTCAGCCATAGATCCCATGACTTTTTATCCACTACTACTATTAAGCATGACTTCTTTAGGCTCCATTTATGAGAATTTGCTATTGTATCACCTAGACTTCATGATAAGAACAACAGCAAAGATGATAACTATGAAAATTTAAAAAATTAAAAACAAAATATGTCACAAAAGTTAGCAATAACCGAAATAAATTGGAACTGATTAGAGAGTAAAAACACAAGGTAAATATAGACTGTTAATTATATATTTAAAAGCATTAATACATCTGACAGGATGAAGAAATTCCGAAAAATTCACTTTTTTGGGAGATAAAATTGACTATATTTGTTTGTGGTACTGGGGATATAACCTAGAGGCACTCTACCATTGAGCTATATCCCAACCAATTTATTTATTTATTTATTTGTTTAGAAGCAGGATCTTGTTAAGTTTCTGAGGCTGGCCTCAAATTTGAGATCCTCCTGCCTCAGCTTCTTGAGTAGCTGGGATTAGAGGTGTGCACAATTGTGCCCAGCCAATGTTGACTTGTGTGACAATATGTTGAGGTGATAGTTGGATTGACTTTTATTTGAGTACTTCAAAATCATCTTTTCCTTTTCATCCTGAGTACTTCAAAATCATCTCTTTTTCTATCCTAGATCACCAAAGGAGCTAAAAGAAGTCTACATTTAAAGAACTAGAAATGAGTATATTCAACTTTATGTGACAAGTCCAAAGATTTGCTAATTCATTAGAAAAATTGTCAAAATTATAATAATGCCAGGGTCTGAGTCCAGAGGAAAAGTGTTATCTGGAAGTGATTTAGGTATGACTGACCTGTCATTGTGCATGAATTAGAAGAAAATTAGTCTGTGTGTATCCAAAGATCTGATATTAGCAATGAATTTTCTGCAGTGCACTCTTAGGCATAGTGGCTGACCTAAGGGACTATCTTGAAACTCATAATAAAATAAAATCTTGCCTGAAAGAGAATCTTATTTTACTGGAAGCTCAGGAAGAACTTGAGAGAATGATCATCAATGTTCTATGAAGAATAGTAATCCAGTAAGATAAAAAGCAATGGTGGACTTTTCTTCGTTGACCACTGTTAATCCATTAGCAATTTAATTCTTTTAAAATGTAACTTGTTCAAAACACTTTAAGCCTGTCATTTTTTTTTAATCAGTGCTCATCAGAGTCCATCAATCATTGTCAAAAATTGTCAATCACAGTCAAATGAGGGCATTTGCAGAACTAATGGATAAGAACTTTTTGACCTCATGTTTTTCATAACCTTAAAAACCACATGCAAAGGAACAGAACTTAGACTCCATTCTCTATTACTGGTAACTTTAGGCAATTTTTAAATGAATTTTTGATGCATAGCATCAGATTTGTTTAATGGTTTATATTTTAAGAAATTAAAAGTATGGATGTAGTGTTAAATTATACATATTAAAGACTTGAGACCTGGGGTTTTACTCTGTGCTTCATTGTTACACCTGACCAGAGACAATTCCTTTAACTCTTCTGTTGTTTATTCTCTAAAATGAATAAATAGTATCTTATCTGTCTAATGAGAGGACTGGGAAAATCATATCATGTATTATCATGAAACTTTTGCTGTAAAACTTTTATGTAATTGAAATGCACAAAAACAAACTAAATCCAAAACAAAATAAGATAAAAAAGACTAAAACTATTTAAGTATATTTCCTCTAAGACATAGATCTCTACTGTCTATATTTTAAGTTAGTATATTTTAATTGCCTAACACAAGCCCTTTCAGATTTTAGGAGAGCTAAGCAATAAGGTCATAGGTAGTCCCCAGAATTTCTAGTGGAGAATAATTATGGCAATTGTGAGTTTTGAAGTAGCATCTTCATTTGGTAATTTTCTAAAATCTAGTTCCATACTGAATAAAGATCCCAAATTGCCAAATTATGAAGAAAATTATTTTTCCCTGATACTAGCTAGTCTTGGGTTGTAGCTTATGGCCATTTTCACTAATACTGTGTATGCTTTTCTACAATGGATACCCCTAAATATTGAGATTTATCTGCTAAATTTTATAGTACACAAGTTAACTCCACCTGTTATTTAAATTACTCAACAAAATTCTATCTTCTCTGCTTTTAAATATCTTTGTGTATTTGTATTACTTCTGCTTATAGAATTATTAGGGTTAGGCATCCAATTTTGTACACATCCAAAATTAAGAAAATAGCCATTCTTGCTGGGCATGGTGGGAGACTGAGGCAAGAGGATCACAAATTCAAGTTCACCCCCTTCAACTCAGTGAGACCCTCAGCAACTTAGCGAGACTCTGTATCAAAATGAAAAATAAAAAGGACTGGGGATGTGGCTCAGTGCTAAAGCACCCCTTGGTTCAATCTCCAGTACTCAGAAAAGATTTTTTTTAAAAGTAAAAAAAATAAATAAAAAGAAAAATTTAAAAAAAACAATTATTTCAACTTCAGACAAATCCAAGGGTAATCTAAACATTTTAGTTAGGAAATTCATAAATGACTTAGGTTCTTGCTAACATTAAAAGTTCATTTCAGAAGGAAAAGTTAAATTTGAGTGGCTGTTCTGTGTCAGATACTTAAACAGTTATGGCCCTTAAGGTTGCCATTATGAGTAGGTTCATCTTTTTCTTTAATGTTTAGGTTGGCACTGCAATAATCATTTGTTGAAAGAAAGGAAGGAAGGAAGGAAAGAAAGGAGGGAGGGAGGAGAGAGGGAGGGAGGGAAGGAGGGAGAGAGGGAGGAAGGAAGGAAGGAAGGAAGGATAGGAGGAAGGAAGGAAGGAAGGAAGGAATGCTGTTAGGTTGACAGAGCTCTGAAAACACAAATGGAAATAAATGGGCAAAGATTCTAGAAACTATACAAAATAGAGGTCACCATTCCTTCTTCTTGGGTTCTATAACACATGCAAAAATACAGGTTACTCCACACCACATTGGACAAATGTCCTACTGCCCCAAGTGAGTTTGACTCCTGTCCTTAGACAAAAGTCAAGGAAGCACATATTAGGATAACATAAGGGGTTATTGGAGAACAATATGTTAGTTGCATGAATTAAATATTTTAAAAATCACTTTCAAGGTTAAAATGCTTAAATATTTAATTATGTGAAATAAAATGATAATTGATGAAAAAAATTGTTAAAAACATAGTCAAAACAGTATATTTTATTTTATTCTAATTATTCTTATTAATGCCTAAGAAATACAAAGGCAAAATAAACTAACACTACTTTCTCGCTTTCTAGAAAATTGTTATGTTAAACATGTGATCTGCAAGTCAAATCTGGAGCCATGGTATTTTATTATTATAAATAATGCTATTATAGATATAATTTTAATTATAAATCATGAAAATAACAGCCAAATTAAAATAGAATTTAAGTATATTACATGTATACTATTTGTGAAAAAATAGTTTATATGTCAAATTGTGTTAAGTACTTAAAAAAAATGTAACCACTGATCCTTTGTTGACCTCATATATCACTTTTACCAGCGTGACTCATAAAGACAATGCAAAATTAATGAAAGAAAGGAAAATATGACAATATATGTGTCATTTTTGTTTAATTATATTCTTAACCTTACTATCTTCTCATGTTTTCTTTCTAAAATATAATATGTGCAATTGTGGTTTCTTTTTTTCTCTGTACTTCAAAGTATTTAATAGTTTTTAATAAAATATAAGGGACATAAAGTATATCAAATATATCAGATTGTATTCCTGTCAGATTCATAAACCATTCCAATTATTTTAAGAGAAAAACATTAAGAGCAAACATTGTTGATCAATTACTGAACAACTGAAAAGGTAAAAAGGGTACAGGAGGTTATCACAGAAATGGTAACCCCAAGAAGCAGCTTCCACCCTTAGCAGTGGGGACAAAGGAAAGAGGGAGTATTATTGGATCTTGGAGAAGAGGCTCCATGGAGCTGAAGTTTTATCATTAGGTATGAGGTTAGCTATAGGTATAGCCCTTTGAGGAAAATTGGTTACTTAGACAGTGAGTGTGGTTGTCTCTAAATTAGGAGGGATTCTGTGGAGCTAGAGAACTATCCTATGAAGAAAGGATATGAACTAATTCATATTTCAGTCTCTAAGAGGGCTTTATAAAGTTACTCTTGGGAGTGTTAGAACAACTACAAACTGGAATTAACTAATAATAATGGAACAAACTGTTATTGTCAGGCTATAATTGACAGGAGCTGAAAGTAAACAGGAAGCAAACGAAGAGTATGATTCCTATCTCTTCCTTCTCCCGCAAGTTCTCTCTGGTACCTGTGAATAATAGTCTAACAGAAAGTCAGTTAGTAAAACTAACATATGGTATGTACAGTTCCACCCCTAGAAACAAAGTATAGAATATGGGTAGGTAGGAAACTTGAACCCAAGGTAGCAAATACCTGCGGACATGCACCATAAGAATGTCTAAAATAAAAGCTAACTGAGTAGAGGTGGCGGTTTCTTGTCAACCCTTTCAATGATATTCGGACATACACACGTGAGTGCATCTAGGAGCTGTAATGAACAACATGATTAGGTAGACCCAGGCTCAAGAAGACCCATGATAAATAGATATAGGAATAACAAACAAGATTATAGTTGGTTGAGATAAAAAATTAGGTAAGGAAATATCCATGCTTTAATAGCAGGCTTTAATGTAAGAGCAATATTTCTGTTTTTAACACTCTTCCAGAACTTTGCTAGTTCCCATCAAGAGGTAGACTCTATTTTCCCTCCCACTAAAACTGGATTGGCCTTTGCAGTTGTCATGATGAATACAATGTAAAGTAAGGGACACTGAGCACAATTTATGATCTATGACTAAGTCATAAAGTGATTGTAGGTTCTTCTTGACCATCTATCTTAGGATGCTGGCCCTTGAATTCAATCACCATGTGGTGGCAGTACCAAGCCACCTGAGGGGGGTTTGATGTACCTGGTCAGCTGTAAGCCTCCACTAAAATCTCAAGTAATAGTAATGGCCAGTGTCAACTTCTAGATGTATAATTGAGTAAGCAAGATGATCCCAGCTCCCAGACTTTGAGCTACCCTAGCGGAGTAGTGATCAGCGCTCTCTCTCAAGTGTATGCACACACACACACACACACACATACTGATTTTTTTAAGCAACTAAGTTTTGGGGTGGTTTGTTATACAATCATAGTTGTTAGTACAGGAGTCTGATACAAGGAGTTGTGTGCTGGCATAACAAAACCTAAAGGTAGAGTTGGGACCAGGCAGTAGGGAAAAGTTGGAAGAATGTTGGAAGAGTGTTAGTGAAAGCCTAAAGGGTTTTTCTTGACCAAAGTCTGACTGCTCCTGAAGAGGCTGTCAGTGAAGATTTAAACAAAAGCAAGAAAAATGTTATTGGAACCTACATAAAAGAGAACCCTTATTAAGGGAATAGAAAGTTTAGCAACACCATGGCTGTGAAGTCACATGGAAAACAGAAAAGGTATCTGTTAAATTGATTGATCTAACTAAGGAAGTTTCCAGGCAGAACACTGAAAATCCATGTGGCTTCTACTTGTCATCTATAGTAAGTGAGAGGAAAAAAAGTACAGATGAAGAAAGAACTATTCAGTTTTAAGCAAAATTCAGAGAAAATATAAAGAAAGCCCAACCCCATGGAGTTAAAAAATTAAGACCCTTTCTCATATCTAATCACATGATTTGAAAAATTTGTTTCAGAAACAAAATCAAGTAAAGGATTGGACCATAGATTATTCATTAAGACCTCAGAAAGATGTGTGAGGATGCTTCAGAAAATGTCTTAGCCAGACAAAAGATCCTGTAAAGGTGTACCTCACTGACCTTCCTGCATTAACAATAGACTTTTTTTTTTTTTTTTTTTTTTTTAATTTTTTATTGTGGGTTGTTCAAAACATTACAAATTTCTTGACATATCATATTCCACACTTTGATTCTAGTGGGTTATGAACTCCCACCTTCACCCCATACACAGATTGCAGATTCACATCAGTTACACATCCATTGATTTACAAATTGCCATACTAGTGTCTGTTGTGCTCCGCTGCCTTTCCCATCATCCACCCTCCCCCCTCCCCACCTCTCCCCTCCCCTCCCCTCCTCTCTCTCTACCCCCTCCACTGTATAACCCTGAGGGTCTCCTTCCATTACCGTGCAATTTACCTTCTCTCTCCCTTTCCCTCCCACCTCTCATCCCTGTTAAATGTTAATCTTCTTCTCCTGCTCTTCGTCCCTACTCTGTTCTTAGTTACTTTCCTTATATCAAAGAAGACATTTGGCATTTGTTTTTTAGGGATTGGCTAGCTTCACTTAGCATAATCTGCTCTAATGCCATCCATTTCCCTGTAAATTCTATGATTTTGTCATTTTTTAATGCAGAGTAATACTCCATTGTGTATAAATGCCACATTTTTTTTATCCATTCGTCTATTGAAGGGCATCTAGGTTGGTTCCACAGTCTAGCTATTGTGAACTGTGCTGCTATGAACATCGATGTAGCAGTGTCCCTGTAGCATGCTCTTTTTAGGTCTTTAGGGAATAGACCAAGAAGGGGAATAGCTGGGTCAAATGGTGGCTCCATTCCCAGCTTTCCAAGAAATCTCCATACTGCTTTCCAAATTGGCTGCACCAATCTGCAGTCCCACCAGCAATGTACAAGTGTACCCTTTTCCCCACATCCTCGCCAGCACTTGTTGTTGTTTGACTTCCTAATGGCTGCCAATCTTACTGGAGTGAGATGGTATCTTAGGGTGGTTTTGATTTGCATTTCTCTGACAGCTAGAGATGTTGAGCATTTTTTCATGTACTTGTTGATTGACTGTATGTCCTCCTCTGTGAAGTGTCTGTTCAGGTCCTTGGCCCATTTGTTGATTGGGTTGTTTGTTCTCTTATTGTCTAATTTTTTGAGTTCTTTGTATACTCTGGATATTAGGGCTCTATCTGAAGTGTGAGGAGTAAAGATTTGTTCCCAGGATGTAGGGTCCCTATTTACCTCTCTTATTGTTTCTTTTGCTGAGAAAAAACTTCTTAGTTTGAGTAAGTCCCATTTGTTGATTCTAGTTATTAACTTTTGTGCTATGGGTGTCCTATTGAGGAATTTGGAGCCCGACCCCACCGACTGTAGATCGTAGCCAACTTTTTCTTCTATCAGACGGCGCGTCTCTGATTTGATATCAAGTTCCTTGATCCATTTTGAATTCACTTTTGTGCATGGCGAGAGAAAGGGATTCAGTTTCATTTTGTTGCATATGGATTTCCAGTTTTCCCAGCACCATTTGTTGAAGATGCTATCCTTCCTCCATTGCATGCTTTTAGCCCCTTTAGACTTTTTAAGGACAAGTATCAATGTCCGCCAACATTCCTACAGGAAGCTAAGACAGAAAAGAGTTTATCTCAATGAGGTATGTGGATTGTACATTTTGTCTAATGGAGTAAATTTCAGAAACAATCACAGGAATATTAAGAAGGTTTAAAGAGAACTTCACTGGTAGAAATGTCATTAGGTGGGATTAATAGAGACAGAAAATGAAAAGATGTCTCCTGCCCTTCTTGGACTATTCCCTGAAGACCTTAAAAGAGCGTACTACAGGGATACTGCTACATTGATGTTCATAGCAGCACAATTCACAATTGTTAGACTGTGGAACCAACCCAGATGCCCTTCAATAGATGAATGGATAAAAAAAAATGTGGCATTTATACACCATGGAGTATTACGCAACACTAAAAAATGACAAAATCATAGAATTTGCAGGGAAATGGATGGCACTAGAGCAGATTATGCTTAGTGAAGCTAGCCAATCCCTAAAAAACAAATACCAAATGTCTTCTTTGATATAATGAGAGCAACTAAGAACAGAGCAGGGAGGAAGAGCAGGAAGAAAAGATTAACATTAAACAGAGACATGAGGTGGGAGGGAAAGGGAGAGAAAAGGGAAATTGCATGGTAATGGAGGGAGACCCTCATTGTTATACAAAATTACATATAAGAGGTTGTGAGGGGAATGGGAAAATAAACAAGGAGAGAAATGAATTACAGTGGATGGGGTAGAGAGAGAAGATGGGAGGGGAGGGAGGGGGATAGTAGAGGATAGGAAAGGTAGCAGAATACAACAGTTACTAATAGGGCATTATGTAAAAATGTGGATGTGTAACCAATGTGATTCTGCAATCTGTATTTGGGGTAAAATTGGGAGTTCATAACCAACTTGAATCTAATGTATGAAATATGATATGTCAAGAGCTTTATAATGTTTTGAACAACCAATAAAAAAATAAATTTAAAAAAAAGAAAAGATGTCTCCAAAGAAACATATTCCCATTTTACCATGGGCAGGAAGAGATTGAGGGAACTACTCAGTTGTAAAATCTAGCTACTTTTTATAGAAAATGAAGAATGTCACCAAAGTCAGAACTAAGGTTCCAAACAGCAGAGCCAAGAGCCATGAGGGATCATTTCCGGGCAGCAGTATGGAGTCCTAGCACAGGGACTAGCAATATCTAGCCAGCTGGATTTCTAAATTTCTGTGAATCACCACATGCTATATGGCTCCCTGTCCACTTTTTGAATGTTTTTTGTAGTGTTTATCTGTGTCTGTCTCATCACCATACAATGACTGGGGATTGGGGGAGAGGAGATATATTATCTATTTCACAGGCTTTCAGACTGGAAACTGTATTCAAAGGGCTGCCCTTGAAGAATTGTACCTAAAGAACTTCATCTCTATCAGGACTTGTAGATGAAAAGACCCTGGATCTTGAGTATAAGCCTGATTTCTGTAACAGGATTTTAAGGGCTTCTTAAAGGAGGGTGAGAGTGTGTATTGGATGTGGGCAGACTGTAAAAATGGTATTTTCCAAAAATAGTCACAGCAGTATTTTTAGTCCCAAAGGCTCTTTCAGAGCATTTCCAGTACTCCTTCAAAAGACAAATCTATTTTTTCTCCCATTAAAATGAAACAGAACTTCATGGCTGCCACCATGCACAGAATACAGTGGGAGTGAGGCTGAGTGGCTTCTGAAGATAGGTCCTTCAAGCAGTTTGGTTCCTACCTGCATCCCTCCTCCCCCTCTCAGGATGCTTCCCCAGTTATCAGATCCTGAAGAAACTCAGGCCACATGGCAAGGTGATCTGGCTGACAGGTTCAGCAAAATTTCTGACAGCCAACATTCACCTCCAGACAGATTAGTGAAAAAGCGTTCAAATGATTTCAGCCCCCAACCTGGGAACCATCACAGCTGATACTGAAAGACTCACAGGTGAGCTGTGCATGCTGATCCCTGCCCAACTTCAGACTTAATGAGCAATAATACACAAATAGCCATAGATTTAAGTGACTGGATTTCTGGCTGGTTTATTTCACAGAGGGGGAGTTGTAGTAACATGTATTAAGTATTTGCAGAAAAAAAACTAAAGTAGAGGAATGAACAAAAATGAAAAAAAAAGATGATTATTCAAAGGACAGTGCAAGATCAAAAGCAAGGCGAGATGATTAATCATAAAAGATCTGGAGCGTTTCTTTCTTAAGGGGGACATGAGAGTTGATAATATAAGGTAGTTAAATAGGAAAATAGTCTTAAAAGACACTTTTTCTTTTTAGATTTAGGTTTATGGAACACTGAAAACCTTCAACTCTTTAAAAACTGTTTTAAATCTATTTCGCATACTTTATTCATGGTGATAAATATTTCTTACCTTTTTCAATTTTACCGTGTTCCTGGTCTACTGCATATTTTAATTCAAAATTTTAATGTTTTTTTAAAAGGCTAAATAAGATAAGCATAGTTTGCTTTAAAAGGCAAAAAACTTCTAAGCAGTCCACCCCAAATTAATCATCATGCCCCCTTTTCTCATATTTCTTTCCTTAATGGTTTAGAGATTAGCAGTCACATTACCATTATGTATGAATACTACTAAGCATAAATAAGTGGGACAGGTTGCCCTGCAAACAAATTTCATTAAAGTACCTAGATTAACACATTTTAAAGGTCTCTTTAATGAATCTTTGTCCTTGTGATACAACATAAGCAAGAATAGGGCAAACTAAGTTGTAGAATTTTACATCTCCATCTCTAGCTTCAAACAATTAAGGGAGTTATAAATAAGCTCTACTATCTTCATCCCACTCAAAAATAATGAATGAGCCATCCTCATGAATCACAAGATTATTGCATCAACCCATCACCGTCCCAAGATCATGAAAGCAAGACTTAAAACCAGCATTATATTTTGGAATAAATCATGGACTTGGTAACTATTTCAGAATTGTAAACGTTATGATTTTTAGAGTTATAGCATAATTCATATATCAAACCATGGCATCTATGAACCCCATCATAGATTCACTAGAGCTTTTCAATTTTTAGAACAATCCTTTGTGAGTTTAGATTTTTAAAAATTGCTGCAAGAAGTGATCAAACAAGAATGTTTGAAAATTTTGAAAGATTCTGTAGTGAAAATCACACTAATAAAGAAATATAAATGAGAAGACTTAATGTTTTTACAATTATGAATCACATTCCAGTAATAATTATGACATTATTACTGCTGAAACAAAATTTTTAGTTTTTATTGACAAAATATAACAGGTTAGAAAAGGTAACCAGGATAAATAGGATCTTTACTAATCTGACAGCTTTCTTTATATTGTATGTGGATATAGACATGCAATTGAATTAATGAATATTTAAAACACGTATTTCCTAATAATTTAATATCCATTTTATATTATCAGAGAATTCTTTTAAAAATGGTTAATATTATCATAATTTCTATAACATTGATATTAGTATAGGATCTATGTTTAAAGCATTATTATGAGATACTGGAATTAATTTCAAGCTGTAGAAGGATTAAGGGAGAAGTAAACTTTTTTTCTCTAATTTGAACTTTCTTCTTCATGGCTGGTTAAGACCATTTTTGTGTCTTCATTCCTATATCATCAGGAAAAGCTGTGCATGATGATTCATCTAAAAAGTTATGTATTGTTTTTGGAGAATCCATATATACCTTCAGTAATCATTCTAATTTTCACATTTTAGATGAGATAGGTAAAGCGTTAAGCTCATGGCACACACATCCTTTTTTATCTGTTTTGATATCTCAAGTAAACTGATATAAAAAGTTTCCAAATGTCAGAATCAGAATGGGACTTTTTGTTCTATAATTCATTTTTATTAATATTTTAAATTTGATTTCTCATTGGTTCCAAATTTGGTTTCTCATACACAGAAATTCATAATATATAATTGTCATAGACATAATATACCACCTCCATTCCACAAGATGCCTAAATCTAATGCTGACCAACATTTTGTGAGGTTGCATCTTTTCCTCAAAGAGAAAAGGATTCCCTATAGAACAAAAGGTTTTTTAAAATCCAATGAAATTAATAGAAAGTTTCAGTTAAGTTTCTCAGAATAATCAGAAATATGAATTTTTCACACACGAAATAGAGTGAAACTGGAGAACTTATTGATGTGTTCATAAAATGTGTTTTGCTTTCCTTCTATAAGAATGCAGCAATGAAAATTCAAACACAAAATAGAAAAACCAGACCTAAATTTAGCATTTAATATAATTTATAAGAAACCCTATTTAAAGGTGCATTCTATAACTTTACCTATTTCAAGATTTCCTTTCTTTCAATTTCTAGCACTCCTGAACTACTTCAGCTCACAGTCCAATTTGCTATTACTTTCTCTCTTTACTTTCTTTACTCTACCAATCCTTTGTCTTTTTCTGGAAAAAAATCAAAATAAGAACATCACCACTGCTGCCACAAAAATATGTGTGTGTGTGCACTCATATATACACACATACACACACACACACACAAAGGTGTTCATTACTCAGTCATTAAACTCTTGGGATTCAAAAATTATTTATAATCTATTTTCTTATTACAAATGGTAATTTTCATATCATAAAATACAAATATGTTACAACATATCTTCTGAATTTGAAAGAAGCTCTGAAGTGCATTTTCTGTAGGATTGACAGATTCTATTCTGTTAAAGTGGAAAGAAGAATTTTCTTACATGAATCCTACTATTAATAGGATTACTCACAAAGAAATCATTTGTGACCAAATTCCAGATATGATCAACTAAAATGGCAAATAGAATCAGAGCTAAAATTCTGAGTAGTGCCATTCTATGGGGGGGGGGGGGAACCCACAAATAACCAAACATAATGTCTTCCAAAAATCTAGGTTTGCAGTATTTCTCTTTTATTTGTTTATAAGTTTGATTACTAGTTTTTTTCAGAGAAACAAACAAACAAACAAATAAAAACCATCTGGATTAACCAGTGTTTAAATCACTATATGCCACAAAATGCCCCACAGTCTATGGCAAAATTTTTAATTGCCTTTTATCATTTACATTTTTATGTCATTAACTATTGCTTAGAAAAGAAGAGAAAGAAAAAGAGAGTGAGAGAGAAGAAAAGAAAGAAAAGACAAGACTTGGTGATTTAGTTCAATTCAGGAATCTTATATTGAATAACTGTGATGTGCCAAACTGAGATAAGTAAAGGATTACAAAAATAACAAGAATACAATCTTTTCCTTCTTTCTTGCAATATTTTTTCTCTTATATCACCCAACTCACTAAGATCCTGGAATTTTGCAAGATATTTGAAATGTATTAGCATTCATAACCAACCCTTTGGGACTCATATTCTAATGGTAGTGAAGGGTGTAAAATAAGCAGAACTAAATAAATTATATAACATGTCAGAATCCTAGAAAGGAAAAGGGAAATAAGAAACATAGTGGGGGAAAGCAGGGTCGGTGGCAAAACTCAGATAGAATGTGGGTTAGGTTCCAGACCCCTACAACAAAGACCGTAACTCAATAAAGCAAGTTGTACTAATATTTTTGGTTTACCAGTGAATGTAAAAGTTATAATTTCACAGTACTATTGTCTACTAAGTGTGCAACAGCATTAAAAATGTAAACACTTGATGAAATAATATGCATGCTTTAATTAAACAATGCTTTATTGCCAAGAAAATGATAATGACCATTGCCTTCAGTAGCTCATAATCTCTTTGCTGGTGGAGGGTCTTGCCTTAAAGTTGATGGCTGCTGATTGATCAGGATGGTGTTTGCTGAAGGTTGGATGGGTGTGGCAATTGACTAAAATAAGACAACAATAAAGTTTGCTGCACTGGTTGACACAAAAGATTTCTGTATAGTATGCCATGCAGTTTGATAGTGTTTTACCAATAGAAAATTGAAGTCAGTTTTTCAAAGCTTGCCACTGGTTTATGAAATAAATTTATGCCATATTCTAAATCCTTTGTTGTCATTTTGACAATGTTTATAGCATCTTCACCAAGAATAAATTTCATCCCAAGGAGCAAAAAAATTATCATTCATGGAAGCAATCCTAATTGGTTAAATTTTTATCATGAGATTGCAGCAAACTTTATTTCAGACTCTGCTTCTAATTCTAGTTCCTTTGCTATTTCTACCACATTTGCAGTTACTTCTTCCTCTGAAGTTTTGAACCTTTCAAAATCCTCCATCACAGTTGGAATTGACTCCTTCCACTACTCTGTCAATGTTGATATGTTGACCTTTTCCCATGAATCATGAATGTTCTCAATGATATCTAGGATGGTGAATCCTTTTCAGAGAATTTTCTGTTTGCTATGTCCAGATTCAGAAGAAGAATCAGTCTCTTTGGCAGCTACAGTTTTATGAAATATATTTCTTAAATAATAAGACATGAAGGTCAAAGTTTCTCCTTGATCCATGGGCTGCAGAATAGATGTTGTATTAGTAGGCATGAAAACAACATTAGTCTCATTGTACATATCCATCAGAGCTCTTGGGTGACCAGGCACACTTTTAATGAGCACTAATATTTTGAAAAAAAATCTTTTTCTCTGAGCAGTAAGTCTCAACAGTAGGCTTATAATGTTAATTGAAACATACTGTATACAGATGTGCTGCTATTTAAGCTTGGTCATTTTATCTGTAGACAAAGGCAGACTAGATTTAGTGTAATTCTTAAGGGTCCTAAGATTTTTTGAACAGTAAATGAACATTGGCTGTGACTTAAAGTCACTGGAGGCATTAGTCCCTAATAAAAAAGCCAACTTCTTTTTGAAACCAGGTATGACTTCCCTCTGGCTTTGAAAGTCCTAGATGACATCTTCTTCC
The DNA here is from genome assembly GCF_021218885.2 of Marmota monax. NCBI lineage: Eukaryota > Metazoa > Chordata > Mammalia > Rodentia > Sciuridae > Marmota > Marmota monax. The sequence continues at coordinate 254,483 of NW_026694221.1, read as the reverse complement.
AATAGAAGGCTGTTTCAACTATACTGAAAACTGTTGTTCACTGTAGTTACCTTCAACAACTAGACCTTCCAGACAACTTGCTGCAGCTTCTATATCAGCATTTGCTGCTTTGCTTTGTAGTTTTATGTATAAAGATGACTTTTTTTCTTTAAATGTCACTACCAAATGTCTGCTGGCTTCAAATTTTTATTCTAGAGCTTCCTCATCCCTCTCTGTGTAAAAAGGATTAAACACAGTTAGGGCCTTGCTCAGGATTAGGCTTTGATTTAAAGAAATGTTGTGGCTGATTTGATCTTCTAAATCTTTCTCCATGTAAGCAATAGGCTGATTTGCTTTCTTATCATTTGTGTTCCCTGGAGTAGCACTTTTAATTTCCTTCAAAAAACTTTGCCTTTGCATTGACAACTTGGCTAAATGTTTGGTGCAAGGGGTTTAGATTTGGCCTATCTCAGCTTTGGCTGTGCCTTCTTCAATAGGCGTAATAGTTTTTAGCTTTAAATTTAAAGTGAGTGGCATGTGACTCTTTCACTTGAACACTTAGAGATAATTGTAGGTATTGATTGGACTAATTTCAATATTGTATCTCAGCATATAAAAAGGCACAAAGAAAGGGAGAGAGACGGAGGAATAGCCAGTTAGTGGAGAATTCAGAACACACGTAGTTATTGCTTAAGTTCAGTCATACTTGGGCATTTTTCATGGTGTCCCCAAAACAATTATAGTAGTGACATCAAAATCACTGGTCACAGATCACCATAACAGATATAATAATAATTGAAAAGTTTGAAATATTGGGAGAAATATCAAAATGTGACACAGACATGAAATGAGCAGATGCTGTTCAACAAACGGCACCATAGACTTGTTTAATGCAGGTTTGTTGCCACAAACCTTTAATTTGTAAAAAATGTGTAAACACCTTCACATATATGTTGAATGGAGGAGAAGGTAGATGTTGGAATTGCAAATTTAAATAGATTGGTGAAGGCAGAAGTATCTATCAAGAAGTTGGCCAACACTTGAAAGAAGCGGGAAAGAGATGGGTTTCCATTCCTGGGGAAAGATTGCTACAAATTGAAGAAAAAAAAAAAGGTAGAAGCAGGCCCTGTGGCACATGCCTGTAAACTCAGCAGCTCAGGAGGCTGAGACAGGAGGATCTGGAGTTCAAAGCCAGCCTCAGCAACAGCAAGGCACTAAGCAACTCAGTGAAACTCTGTCTCTAAATAAAATACATAAGAAGGCTGGGGATGTGGTTCAGTGATTGAGTGCCCCAGAGTTCAAGCCCCTATACCTACAAAACAAAACAAAACAAAAAACAGAGTAGAGACCCTAAAGAGGAAAATTTGTTGATATTTTTGAGAGCATCACCAGGCTAGAGGAAAGTGGGTCAGAGAAGAATAGCAGGAAGTTAAGAAAGAATGGAACAAGAAGGGCGGGTCATATAAAGCCCAGTAGGAATCTGGCTTTTACTCTGGGTGGTCTGGAGAATTATTGAAAGGTTTGGCTGCAGGATAATGAGGATCTCACATTTTGAAAATATCTCTTTAGCTTCTGTCTTCAGAATACAAGGATAAAAGTTTAAGTAAGAAAATTATCATGAGAAATGATGGTGGTTTAGGCCAGTGAGGAGTCAACTGTTGGTATAAAGATGTTGTCTAACTTCTTTCTGGCCCATTGGATTTTAGATCAGCATGTTGGGAAACAAGACTGGTCTGTGTTTCATGGGTTGATAGCAATATATTAGAGCATATCCTGGTTGTATAAACGTATTTGTATGAGCACAATTCTATTTATGTCTTTTCTAGCAATAGAAAATATTGTCATTACAGTGATTTATTTTCATTGAATGCTAAGTTAATACTGTTTTTTAGTTTATCACTCTCTTGTTCTTTTAGTTTGTCTCCCAGTTCTCTTATTCTGTAAAGCCTCTTTACCCTACCCTATCGTACTTATTTCCTCCCAATTACACATTCAATCTCTGCCATGTTATTTTGAGTATGTGCTTTATTTGTTTTTCCTGTTTAGTCTCCATCTAGCCCAAGCAATAGGAAAATACTTCCACCCATTGTAATCCCCTCATCCTGCAGGATAATTAGGACATCAGCTTATAAGAAACAAGGAAAATTAAAAATTATTTTCTAATTCTCAGTAACAGGTTTTATCAAAGACACAGTAGCATACACACACACACACACACACAAAATGGGTTTTGGAGATTCAAGTTAGATGGGCAGAGAACAAAAGTCTCCTGAGCTTTGAGCTTTGGATGAGAGAAATGAGGACATTTATTTATTTTCTTATACATTAAAAGACAGAACTAAAAATGGGAAAATTTGGTAGCAGTAAATCTTTCAAAGTTTATCCTTCTATCTAGCAGAGACATTTTTCCCTCTCATCAGACACAAATAACATAAAGATGGTTTAGTTTCTGTTTGTTTTATGGTTTTAAAATTCTGAAAGAGAATTTATAAGGGCAAGTTAACTTATTAAAATGTTCTGAGTCCTTTGAAGAAAAGATATTTTTATTAGATATATGTTCAAGGCATTCTTTCTCTCTTTGCAGTTTTCTCTCTCATAAAAGATATTCTCTTTCAAATGGACTTAAACTATCAAATGTGTTTTCACTTACATTTACTTCATCTCCTTGAACATGCTAGGACTCATCTGAAATAATGACCCCTTTGTTAAAACTTAATCTCTTCAAAAATAATAAAACCAAGAAATTCTAACAAACCAAATATATGTAATACTATAATATCTGAATTGGTCTTGCTATTGATTCATAATTTTTTATAATTGAGCCACCCCCCCACCCACCCACTCTGCCCTTCACCATATCTCAATACACACACACTGGATATGATCATATACTTCAAAAGTATGTCTACGTGTGTTTTAGCCAAAGTCTAAAGTGCAGACAATTAGCTGGCCCACTCCCCTGCCAAGGCTTGAAATAAATCTCTATTCCAGATATTCGGAAGACAGCAACACCCCTTGTCCTCAACATTTGATTCCTTAAATAGTACCCCAGTGGCCTCAAAGAGTCAATGCACTTCTTTAAGCCTAATTTATTCTCAGAATATGACCTAGGTGCTGGGGAGGATAGAACACATTATCTGATGTTCAGATTGCTCAACTGTACCCTAGAGAATCAAAACATTAAGAAGCATATGGTATGAATATTGTTCTGGTGAAGGCACATTGTTCCACTTTGGAATTTAAAACAAGCAATGCAGCAATTGGTATTAACTAACTCAGACCCTTTCTTCCAACTCAAATGACTATAAAATTTTAGAAAGCAATTTGCTAGATTATATATTCTAAAGGTTTTTTGTCTTCCATATCAGAGTCAATGACTATACCAAGAAAAAAAAAATCTTGTTAATAAAGATAAATACAGACCATTTTTAAACACACATACACACACACACACACTTTTCAGTTTTGCCTTAGCCCCATTTTGATGGTGGCAATGACAATGTTCTGAAGCAAAGACTCTTAGCTGCTGGCTGATGCTGAAGTTAAATGCACATGACAGAGCTACCAGCACTGATGGATGGCTCCCGACCTGCTGTGCTGACAAAAGCCTGGGATATTTGCAATGGTTGGTTATCAGTGAAAATGGGCATTACCTGACTTGGCATTTGAGCACTTTGCAGAACCTGATGTGATGGTCAGCACTGAACCCTGAAGACATGATGCTAGCAGGGTTAATAGATGGGAGAATCTGTCTGTCCACTCTAGTGACATGTTATTTACTGAATCCTAGAAATAGGCCTTTTGATAAACATACTTGGAAAGTAAAATTTTTAATTTTTTTAAAACATTTTTTTCAGTTGGGAATAATAGTCAACACACAGATTCTTACTGGTTTCTAACATTTTTTTTATGAGATCTTAGAACATGAAAAACCTTTCAAAAATCTCCTGGTTTCCACATTTATATTTCTGCCAAACTACTATAAATTTATATTTTGACGTTCATTTGCCTCATAGGCATTATTATTTTTCTCAGTCTGTCTATAAATAGAATTATGATTTTGCATGCTAGTTTCATTGGGTTTATTTTTATGTATTTATTTATATTCAACCTACTTAAAAATATAAACTGCTTTAAAGTCTTTGTGGGAAAAAAAAACTCACAAAAAACAAAAACAAAACAAAATCAAATAAAACACCAAGGATCCTGGCATAGTGGATAAAACAAGAATCAAAGTAAAAAGACAAAAGTATTTCAAAAATAATGCTGAAGGCACTGCAATTAAAAACAAATTTAAATCTGGGATTCCAAGTAGCTCAAGCAACAAGGAAAATATTCAAGATTACAGACCTCATTTCATCTTGAAGCAAGCATATCAGTCCATCAGAAGAAATCAGCTTTTTCATGTCCCACAGTTCTGAAAATAAAATTTCCAAGTGGTTTTGGTTCGTTTAAAATAAGGACTATGGAATAAAATGTTGCCCAATGATCACAGTAGAAGTTTGTATATAAATTACAATAGTATCCATCACATGGCTCTTTCTTTTATTTGACTTTAGCAGGAGGCAGGAACATGATAAGCCAGATCCATCTGAATGAATAGAGAGAAATTATGTAGTTATGTAGAATTTTGGCAACCTGACCTAAAATGGGGCTCAAATCTCAGTAAAATTCTAAGAAATAAAATAAGCCAAAGGTCTACTAAAAGGTCATTTCTAATTATATTGCAAATCTAAGCAATTTTAATTTACAAATAATTTTTAGTAACTTCAATAAACTTTCAGGCTACTTCTTGAATAAATAGTAAGTAATAACAAGCAATAAACAATACAATAAATAAAAATAAAAAAATATATCTGAAAGTTGTTTTAGAGTTTCTATCAATGTATAGGGGAAATTTATATGCTTTCAAAACTCTGGTTAAAGCTGTCTATTGGCAGAGCAGGAGAAACTAGAAACCCTGAGCTAGTTGCTGCTAGGTTATGATAATGAGTTGTAAATAAGAATGACATTCTTTCAGGAATACCATTGGTAAAGTAGGGGCAGAGATAACTTCTTATTCAAAAGAAGCATGGATACTCTAGGGATTCCTTAATTTTATAATATATAATCAAGCAAGTAAGTAAACACGAGAGGAAATTGGGTGTAACTGTTGAAATGTCTTTGCATAATTGTGAATTAGCGTTTGCAATGAAAAATATACAATTGCCATATTTTGTATATCAAAAGAAATCGGAATATTAGCAAAATCATATGCTTCTATCTATGATTGATTTTACTTCCTCAATCATATATATTGCAAAAATATAAAATTAATATTTATCTCTCATAATATATGTACAATTATAGGAAAAGTGTGTTATAATTTTACTGAGAAATTATGACTTGTTTAGAAGCAATGTTATAACAAAGAACATCTTTTACCCGCATAACTTAATAACCTACTTCACCCCTGCTGGGCTGCTGCTTTTGCTGTAAGAAAAAATATAGACAGAAAAATAGATTGCAAAAAAACAGATTGATTGATTATACTTACACAAACCTTAAGGGGAAAGATTAAAAAAAATAAATACATAAATTTGCCTGAAATAATATATTTTTGTCAGAACTAAACTCTATTTTTTGGATCCTATTAAAAGGTGATCTAACATTATACAAATTGCATATTTTAAAGCAACATTTTCCAAATTGGTGGCCTGAATCACAAGAAGTATACTAAAAGAAGTTGTTCTTTGCTCAAGTCTAAGAAAATACATTTTACAGAAACAGAACCTGGTTGTTTTACTCAACTATTTCTATATGTCTTTCAGGTGATAATACTTTGTAACTATTCTGGAAGGGTCATATGCTGAATTTGCTCTGCATATTTGATTAAGGAAAACTTTCTTAATTGAATGCATATGCTTCTTGGGTTACAGTTCAGGAAGTGTTTTCCTAGGGAGTCAACCAAAGAAATCCAAATTCACAATGAGGAATGATATCATTGAGATAATGATTGTAATACTTTCAAACAAAGGCATTATATGACCTATGAAAAGAGTAGAGTTTTTTGTATTGGTCAAAAATATCCATCTGAATAAGTCTCATTATTTAATTAAAACCCAAAGTCAAACCACATTAAATTTAATGATATAGACGGAATATCCTTTAGTTTTAATGTAGGAAACACAGAATCATTTTAATATATTCTAGCAATCTAACTTTCTGATGAACACTCATATCTTGAGATAAATAAATTCCTAAGAATTATTTTTTATCTCCATGAAACAGTACTTATAAGATATTTGAAATTTCACTAATAAGCTAAAATTTGGCTCTATAATTTGACTTTAGAATTTGAATTTAGAACTATATGATTCATGAGATTAGTATTTAATCTCCATATGATTTTAGTATTTTAAATGTTTTCTTCTTCTATATTAATTATACTTTATGAAAATGTGAATTTAATTTATGCAAAATATTACTGTTATTACAAAAACAAATGAGTATCTTTTTCATGCCACATAGACTGACCCCTAAACTCAAGCCAAGCACTTCATCTGGGATCAATATTACTGGAAGAAGTCTTTGTGCTTAACTTATTGTGGCAAAACAGCAAGATTATAGAAATGGATGAGATAAATTGATATGGAATAAAATTAATCAGAATCTAAAAATTCAGACAGTATTAGATTGTTAAATCTAAGTTTCTTCACAGTCTATAAGAAATGTAATCTTTGAATGTAAGGATGCATTAAAAACGTACGTCTACTAGGAATCATTTTTTCCCCATTGCTAGCAAATGTTTTTAAATAAAAGTGAGGAAATACAAGCCTCATAGAAAGACAAGGTATTCCTTTATTTTGTTTTGTTTCAATACATTATCTTGTTTATTCAAGGCATTCAGTGTCAAAAATCTGATGGAATCATAATAGCCAGCCAGATCCTTTCCTGCATTTGGCTGATTCCTAGGCCACTGTTAAATGGAACTTGTTTGGGACCCAGTGGTTCACGAGTCTTTGTGAGTGCTCTCTCTCTTGACAGCCAGCACCTCAGAACTGCCCTTATCTGAGGGGTCAAGTTTCCATCCTGGGATGCTGGATCTGATGAGGCCTCACAGCAGATCCTTTGGCAGCTTGTCGGCTGTCCTTCATTCCTTCAGTTCCCACTGGTCCAGGAAACTACCCTTCTCAGTTTGACCTCAGTGTGTCAGCCACATTATCTCATCATATTGTTGGGCAGGCTAGGTATTAAAATTCAACTGGGACCCGGAGATGGGCTTTGAATTTGTGTAGGCATAAAGGAGAATAGGTAAATTTTCATGATTCTTGGTAATTACATTGAACTTGTTTATTATAATGTAAGGAATATACACTGAAAATTTGTAGGTAAAACAAGAAAAATAAAAACAAATGAATTTACTTTATGATTCCTCTTTAAAAATAATGACCAATAAAATGTAGGTAGAAGTAGCTTTAGTAGTAGCTATAAGAAGAAACATTTTTAAATAATGAGGTCCTTTATTCCCTGGGACAAATATATTATTCAGATACCAACTATATCTTAATGCAATGTTTTCCATTTAAAATTACTAGGTATTAATAAAGTAAATGAATGAAGCATTGGCTCCTTGTTTCCTAAACATTCATGTAATATTTAAAATAATAATACTAATATATATTCAGTAAAAAAAATTCTTTGAAATTATTTTAAAGATTAAAAAAGAAAAGCCTTTCTCTTCTCCTTTTCTCCACTGCAAGATAACTAAAATAGGGTGAATGTTATGAACTTCATGATTCACAACAGTAGTAAAAGATTCTGAAAGTTGGTCTCAAGTTCAATTTTATTTCACATTTAAATATCCAGTACCCGAGGATGTTGATATCTGTTTTACTGCTTTCTTACCAAACGGTTTCAACTCTAGCAATTGAGTAAAATGTATCTCAGATGCATGTATCTAATGAAATCAAATAAACAAGAATATATGTGTGTGTGTATGTATATATATATATATATGTGTGTGTGTGTGTGTGTGTGTGTGTGTGCGTGTGTGTGTATATATATATATTAAAATGTGTGTATACACACACACACACATATGTAAAGTTATGCATGGTCTTTAAGTACATATAATAAATTGATTAAAAATTAAATTGTTAATAATATTATTTATATCTCAAATATATATGCATTAAAATATAAGGGAAACTATTACAGCTAAAGAATTCCAAGGAATGTTCCCAGAACTTGCCAAATCCTAGATAAATTAATAGATATACATAACAAAAAGGAACATGCAAAACTGTCTTTACATGATTGCTCTACTGTAATAGAAATTTCCAGTTTAAATGAATGATTTATGACTTTTTTGTCCAGCTCTTAGAGGTCTTAAAGAGGCCTCGTGATTCAACGCTGATGTCCCTGCCTCCGCATGGAATGTCCTTTCTTTCTCTACCACCGAATTGCTACATCTCTTTCAAGGCCCTTTTCAAAAGCTCTTTTCCAGGGAGCTTTCCCCACCGTTCAAGTCAGAATTAATTACTTCTTCCTATGGGCTCTCAAAGCACTTTGAACCTCTAAATGGCAATTACTTTATTCTGCCTTGTACTATTTACATGTTTAAATATGTCTGCCTCACAAGACTTCAGGATCCTCGAAGACAACATCTTAATCAGCTTTTTTTTCCCCTCCCATCTCACCGGATTTCTTCCCAACATGTGTACTCTTATACTTTGGGAAATGGTTACCAGTTACACAATAGGTGCCTAATAACTTTGGGTTTAAAAGAAAGCTGCATTGAAATTATTGTCTTTTTAGTGTTCCTTCCAGTCAAACTCTGGCTGTAATGGTGTCTTTCTAAGTTGATCATTTTATTCCTTTGACAAGAAGTCAAGCAATGTTAAAACTGTCTATGTGTGGTATTTTTCCGATATTCTTTGGACTCCTAAATGCACCCTTTAATATATCATACCTGTAGAATGTCTAAAAATGTCACTTGGATAACTACCTTTTCCATGTGCTTTACTAAGATTAACCTTTTGAGTCATATAAATCAAATATTCAAGGAAAGAGAAAAAAGCTGAAATGGATGTCACCTTTGTCTCTTTACTTTGTGAAACTTTTAACTTGAATACTGCATTGTTGGTGATATTTTAAACTTTTCACTGCATTTGGAAGGTTCTAAGGTATTTCTCCCCGTAGAGTTAAGAACAAACATTGGCCACTCAGATGTCCTTTAATTAGTTGACGTGCACTTTTCAGTTAGAAAAATTTGTTTACCAAGATCTAAAAATTATCTGAAGGAGTATAAATATTGAATATTAGTACTGAAAATAGAACTACATTTTTTCACTTGTAACCAGCATCCCAGTCACTAGACCATGTAACAAAACAAATGATGACTTGAGGATCTATACAGAACATATTAATTAAACCTCATTGGTCTAGGGAATTGCATTCATTCAATGTAAATGAAGTTCTCCACTTATTTTAATATTGCACTTAATATTATCATTTCATAAATTTTACTTAGTTTTAATCAACTGATTTTCTATGATGGGATGAATATCTGATCTCATATTATAGATAGAAGAAACTGAGGTTCAGACTTTTAACATTTAAAAAAATCCTTTTATTCTTTCCTATTCCAGAATCTTTGCTCATAGTTAAACTTAGTAACAGAAAAGAAATGTTGGAGACATGAGTGGGTGAAACTTAGAAGAAATTTAGAAGAGCTTGCCTTCAAATTGATTGCTATTTAATTATATATATGCATATATATACATACATATATGTAAAATCATTTGGCACGTGCTGGAATTAATTTTTAGATATTTTTCTTATTTATTTCAACTTCATGAAGTATACACACTATTGTCCATATATTTCTAATATCTTTATTTCTTATATGTATGCTTACCTTTTTGCATCTGAATATATATGACAAGGCATTAAATTGAGTTTAAATAAAAGAAGAGCAAATTTTAAAAATTACTAGTAATTATATGTTACTTAATTTTATTTGAATATCATTAAAGCCAGTGTTTATATTTTAACATATAATCTAAATAAAGTATGAAATTGCACCAGAAGTTACCATTGGAAGGATTTGTAAAATTCTTGAGGAAGTTGTACTATACAAAGGGGGCACAAAGCAATAATGTACTAGTACAAGTTCATCTCTGGATTCAAATTTCAAAATATGGATTGTCTGAATCTGTAGCAATTGAGAAGTAATAAGATAAGGAATGATAAACTAAGAGAACACATTAGAAGATTAAAGTTTCCATTTAGTTTACATATTCAATATCATCATTCATATTTAGGAGGAAACATAAATTTAGGGAAAGTATGAATAGTATGCAGGTTTATGGCCACTTAAAAACTAAAAGTGATGACTTTTTCATAGACAAAATATTTTAGAGTCTAGATAATTAAACTTGTTTGAATGAGGAAAGAATTAGGGTCTTCTCAGTTTACAATGTTAGCATCTTTCACATTTCAGTTTGCAAAGTAAGTTTTGCATATATGACATTGTCTTCTAAAATAATAGTATAAGTACACTGATGAAATCAAAGAACTTGATAGTTCAATGTGGGCAAATGCTCTGTGCCTGCAGCTTTCAAAAGAAGAGTGAAATGTGTTCTGTGTGCAGTGAGTTCAAATTTGGTTTTGACAATAAGAAGTCTTGTTGAACCCATATCAACTTACTTTAATTTTAACAAAAATAAAAGAGTTCAAAATTGGAGCATTAGGTTCTTAATTATACTATGTGTTAGCTTGTTCCTTAGGAAAAAGAAATATATTATCATTATTATAATTATTACTAAGAAACATTTTACTCAAGTGCTTACAATGAAGGTCTAATGATAACTACCAGAGATAAGATGCCAAAAGTTTCATATTAGAATCTTTTCTTACAGGATCTTACAATTAACAGAATTTACATTAATTATAACAAATCCAAATGAAAAATAAACCTCAACAGACCAGATAAAATCTCAATATTTACAACATATTCTTATAAGTGATCAATGTAAAACTAATGAAACTCTGAACTGGCATATAACAGTGCCAATAAGTAAAATATGAATAAGTTAAGATACTTCAGAAAAAGGACTGTACTCTCTTTCAAAATGGAGAAGTTGTATTCTCATCAAAACATCAGGGAAAAAAATCTAGAATTTACCATGACTACAAAAGTGTCCCAGAGTAGAACTTTTATCTTTGAAATCTTCCCCATACTGAGGATTTAAATGGAATTTGAAAAGAAAAATATGTAACAATACAATAAATCAAACATTCAGATGATTTTTGCATGTTGGAAAATTTCAATTATAACATTCAGTGATGGTCATGCTGATAAATTATTCAGACAGGTAGTGAAAAAAAAATCTCTTTACCTCTTAATCTACAAATTGATATTTGAAGAACCTATCATCTTTGTAAGTTTTAACTAAAATTTTAATTAATTTTGATAAATAAAGTAAAGCTAGATAACTGTCTTTGAAAGATTCTTAAAAATTCTTTAACATATGTAAATATTTTAGATATATTTCTATATATACATATATATGCATATAGTGTTAAGTATATGGTTTATAATCAATACATTTTTGTTGGTTGAAAATTCTAGGAAGTCTCTATCATTTACATCATTTTAGATTTATCACATACAACACCCACTTAAAAGTTTTAAAGGTTCTTATTTTTCTGGACATTTTGAAATCTTATTTGACTTGGTGGAAATATCTCATCTTCCAAAGAAACAAAAACACTATGATAATTAATAGACTTATAGAAGCCATAATAAAAATTGTTCCTAAACCAGTACATGTTATCCCGAAGTCCCAGTGACCATTGCCCATTTTCTCCTAGGTCTGTAAAAATAACTTATGTTCAGCCATAAAGTTTATTTTTATTACTGAACCCAAGTCAAAGTCTCATCCTGGGGTTCAAGTTCTCAAAGATGGGCAGATTTAATATATTTGTCACCACCTTGATATTGCTTAACTTCAGATGAAAGTGATGGCTGGTAAGTCTGTGAATTGAGGACAAACCCCGAGTTGTTAATGTTAATATGCTGTTCAAGAAACCCCAAGTATTTATTTTGGTTCTATGTTGCAATATGTCTTGCTAGGCTCATGTTAATTAATTTTGACAATGGCCTCTTTTTCTCCGATTTATTCAATTATTTTAGTCAATGACCTGATGTATTATTATTATTGTTTTTAGAAAAATAAATAGAATGTGATGAAATTCCTGTATAATCCTTTTGTTTCTGCTGGATAATTTTGTAGGAAAACTATCTAGAATTATTTCAGGTACAAGATTCTACTTTCTTTAAAGCAAAAAGAAAACTATAAAAGTTGTATGCTCCCATAAATGGATTTTTTTTTGAAGATCAACTAAGCCAGGATGAATTTAATACATATCAGGTGATAAGTCCAGAGTTTGCATTTAAAAATGAATTTGCAATTGTCTTTTGTCTCTATTTCCTAATTCATTTTTAGGGCTTTAAAGATCTGTTGTAACAGGACTCTTGTTACATTTAATAAGTGCCATGTTGATTGGCGTTCTCTAAGTAGGCTTTTCAGTTTGCCTGTGGGGAAATTTAATATAAAAACATTCAACATTCTTTTATTAGTGTTTTTTACTATTCCCAGTCCCATCAGACCTTTGGTGCAAGCAGTGTATTATTGAAAAGCTTATCTGTAAGAAGTGAGCCAAGGGGAAATTCAGCCTTTATTAATATTGACATCATGTTCCCACACAATGGCTGTCTAAAGAAACTTTTCAATTGGATTTCAACTGCTTTGATGCAATATAAATGGAAACAACTGAATGCATGGTTTAGCACAGAATGGTGAATGATGCTGTATACTATACACCCAAACAGAAAGTCAGAGTTTAGAGGTATTTCAGGGCTATGTTATTATTCTCAATTTATGCTGGTTAGCAGAATGTTAAGTTATGTTAATTTGATAGTTCTTGAATACTTATGTTTTCTTTGGGTTCTCTCCTCTTCAATTGACAGTTTGAATAAAAAGGACAATTAATGTATTTTCAAGATGAAAATTATATTTAAGAAGTAGGATAAGACTTAAGTCAGGCAATAAGTTATGATTCAGGACACAATTAAGCTAGGATTGATTTCTATATTTATTATCATGAAGTATCAATATCCAGAAAACAGTAAGAAGTATAGAGAGAACTCAGGTCAATCTGTTGAACCTACTTAGTCTGAGGTATGTTACTTTCTTATATTAGGTAAAGGGTCAATGAAGCAAATGGCTTTTTCTAGAAAACTCAATTGCAGGTCAAAATGATCCTGGTGAAGTTTTTAAATTATTTATTTTATTTTATTTTTTATTTTTCTAGTTCTAAGGAATTTAACCCAGAGATACTCTGTCTCTGGGCTACATTCCCCACCCCTGCTTTCTAATAAGACAGGGTTTTGCTAATTCTCCCAGGGTGGTCTTAAACTTGCGATTCTCCTGAGAAATATATATTTGTCACTTCACTACAGAACCATTCTAGAGTAAAATGTACAACTATTAGCACAACCAGTAAACCAGTACCCAAGCAAAAAGCAAAGAAGTCTTTAAAATTAGAAGCCATTGAGTTTGCTCAGAACTTCAAATATAATTTATCATAGAATAAATTCTTGAATCAATGAATACTATCACTTCTTTGGTTAAACAGTCCAAATCTGACATCTAGAACATCTCTTTAAAGTCACCATTTTCCTGGAAACACTCTAATTTTGAGGAGTCTAGAGTTATATTTAGCTTTTGAGGAGTAGTCTTTCAAAAATATGGCTATGAAACAGATTGATTTAGAGGAGCATTATAATTAGCTGCTGAATATGTTAGAAGGATAGATTATTCTACATGAATCACAGAGCTCACTTTAAGTGTCATTCCCCATTCTAAACTGCCAGCTTAATTTCTTCTCATTTTTCACAAGATCCATTTTTTTCTATTGTGCCAATAATAAAGGTGTAGTTGTCATAAAATAGGCATACATTTGTGAAATAATAAATTATAAACTGTTTTGTTTCAATTTTTAAAATAACTAAGTCATGATTACTTGATTTGATAATAACCCTGAAAACCCACCCAGAAAATGGCCTCATTTAAAAAACTTATATCCACATTTAGTAGCTTTATGAGCCTCTGGCAAACATTTTTAGACTAATGGGGAAAAATCTACAACATAAAATAGCACAAAATCATGAAAATAGTTTTTGAATGTGAGAAAATTAATATATAAAGAACAACTATAATAATACTGATGACCAATATTTAAGAAAAAATTTAAGATGATACATATAAATCAATGTATGCCTTTAAAATAATTCCAAAAGTTAATGATTTGAAAGCAAAATATGAAAATGTCATTAGTTCTCAAAACCACTCAAAATTTGTCAGTTAAAAGTAATAGCTGTGAATTTTATAGAAGTCTCCACATTACTACACAATCTTGAAACTGCCTTTGTAAGAATCATATTAGCCAAATCATATAATCTTTATGTCCTATCACAAGTATAAGATAAAAATAAAAATTTAAAGTACATATTACTGGGCATGGTGGCTCATACCTGTCATAAAAGTAGATGAGGAGGCTGAGGCAGGAGGATTGCACATTCTAAGCCAGCCTCAGCAGCTTAGCAAGGACCTAAGAAACTTAGTGAGACCCTGACTCAAAATAAAATGTATAAAATATATAGAAACAAAGGGCTGGGGATATGGCTCAGAGTTTCAATCCCCACTACCAAAAAATAAATACATGAAGTTGCATTATTACTACTACTGCATGTGATGTGTTGGATGCACAAGGGATGTTCAGTATTTTATTTGAATACTTAATACAAATAACAAAGAAGTCCTTTATTGTTTCTTAGGAACAATGTGCCTATTTTCTTTCTTGGTGGTGTGTGGGGGGGGTATTTTCACATTAAAGAGAGAGAGAGAGAGAGAGAGAGAGAGAGAGAGAGAGAGAGAGAGAGGTGTTTCCCAAAGTTAATTATATTGGAACAGCTAATAGGAAATAAAGGGACTTGTTACTAAAATGATGAGGTGCTAGAACCCAGACTGACAACCAATGCAGAAGCAGCATTGCTGTAATAGATTCATGTTGATGTCGGCTTTTGTGTTGCTGTCAATGAATCAGTAAGTTGGAGAAAGAAGTGAAGGGAGGTGGAGCACTGAAGAAATTCAGCATAGATGCACACAAAAGTACAGATCCTATTGTGTTGCTAAAATGTGGGTACAGAGTGCTAAGGGTCATTGCCTGAGCTCCCCTCTAAGAGCAATTTGAGGACTTGTTACCTGGCATTGCTGCCCCAAGTTTTATTGAGTCTGGGTTCATGTAAGAATCCTTCTTTCTACCAAGTTCATCCATAAAAAAAATCACATTTTTATTACATTTTTGTGGTCTAACTGCTGATGTTGCTAGTCCAAGAAACACACTTTGAGTAGTACTGAATTAAAGAATGGTGTTGAGATATATATACACACATACACACACACACACACACACACATATATATAAATATATATATATATATATTCAATAATATTTTGCCTTTATTAGATGGGGAACTCCTTCACCAAGGAGCTATTAAAAATATTGATGTTACATTAATGTTTCCCTGATTCTTAGAGCTACCTATCATATATAAAGAATATAATCACTATATATAACATGCTATATCAAAAATTCTCTGTCTAATCATCCTTCCAAGTGGCAAACCTATATTTAGAGAAAAATGGAGACAGACATAGTACTTCAATTCTTATGTATGTTATATAGGTCATTCAGGAACCTGAATGTAGGTATAATCTACTTCAGCCCTGGAGCTATATACAGTCTCCTAAAAATAATCAATCAAAATATGCTTTATTCCCCAATCATTTGTAGAACCTATACCACTATAGGAAACCATCTCTAGTTGTTGTAAAAACTCTGTTAAATAATCTCCATTTAAATGACTCCTTAGAATAACTGGCATTCCGTATCCCTTTGATAAAATTCAGGGGACCCTGACAACTGTAGGGAAACTTCTGGAATTTCCAGTTCATTTCTGCTCCTTCCAGGTAAGCCGTTACTTATACAAAATCAGAATCAGTTGTTTGTTCTTAAATCTATTTAGTGAGTTGTATTTATTATTGTAATAATGTAATTTAGTGAGATATTGCATAACGTTTTGCATATTAGAAAAATATAGTAAGGTTTAATAAAATATTAAGTTGGGCCAAGAGTTGTAAAAAAATAATAAAATCTAGAAGCATTTTTGTAATTATATTGCTTTGTAAATGATTTCTAAATTGTGGTTTTTACACTACAGAAAGTCATAGGAAATGCATTATGAGGATGGTTGATGAAAGAAGGATTACGTTGGATTTCTAGGGAATCAATCCATTTTCAAAGAAAATGCTTTTTCCCTGAAAAGATTTATTAATAAACCTGCACTCGGATGTAAGCTAAAATATAATGATCAAGATACTTCTGCTTTATCATCATCATCATCATCATTATCATCACCACCACCCTCATCATCACCATCATCACCATTATCATCATTCTCTGCTTTAACTTACTGTAGTGAAGACATTAATTGAGGAGCCAGATAAGTCCTGTCCTTCTTCCATAGTAAAAGAGTTGTAGCTAGCATGTCTGATTAGGTACCACATTTCCTATTTCCTCCACCCTGTTACAGTTAGGTGTGGCCATGTGACTAAATTTTTACCTATAGCATATGAGCACAAGGGATGGATGACCATTCCAGCCCCAGGCCTTAAAACATTGCTGAGCGACCACTATTTCAGAACTTGTGTCTGGGTTCTTGCTCCTCTGTGCCTTTCCCTTCACAAGAGCAAGAATGAGAATGTGCCTGAGACAGAGTTCATGGAAATTATAAAGATGCCCTTGGCGACATAAGAAAAAAAATGGGGGAAACATTCCATACATAGAAAGGAAGTCCTGAGACTTAAAAAAATTACACTTGGTTCTTTAAGCAATTAATGTTGAATGTTGTTGTTGTAGCAACTTAACTTTTTACCCTAATGCTCTTTTTTATTATTATTATTATATAAAATACTGCTTCTGAGTGTGACTGAGAAGAGGATTTCCAGTATATGTTAAGAACTCTACAAAGGTGGCCTCTAATTTTAACTGTAGGTGAATGGTTTCACGTTTTTCATTTCTCACATTTTTATTACATTTTTGTGGTCTACAAGAGTCCTTCTCTTAACGTAAAATTATTAAAGCAAATAAAACTAAACATATTCCTGTAATAGAACATCAAAAACAACTAAAAAATGTTAGTACAGTGATTTTTATATTAAAGATTTTCTTTAGGAATAATTATCATGTGTCCATGCAACAGATGTAAAATGTTTATAACTAATGATACAATTAAAGTTCATTATTTTAAAGTCATTAAAAAATTTAAAACTTTGACATTAAAGTTGATTATTTTTTCTAGAATATTTGGGTACTGCTTAGACAAAACTATTTTATGGAGTATCACATGATTCAGACAATATAATATAATACAATGAATTTTACTGTAGTTAACTGCATTAGTAGACCTTATTACAGATGGAAATTCTTGTTGCTAGAATTTCCAGTGAAAATGTGGGGGTCTGTTCCAGTGGTGTTAAAAAACAAAAGAAGAATAAAATAGCAGGTGGCTTTTATATATAAAAGACTGCAAAATTAACTTTGTGTTTGCTTTTCAAATTTTAATAAACTCATTAGTCAAGCAAAACATATTTATTGAACCTCAATAAATATCAATGCCACCAGAATGGGAAATGTAATATATTTTTGATAGTGGTACCAAAAGTCTTCTTAAGGAAAGGATTCTCTTTAAATAAAAAAAAAAAGAAAGAAAAATGTCTTGAATCTACACCCAGAGATGTAAATGAGATTTGAGAAGGAAACAAAGGGAATGTGTGTGATAAACTGATTTTTACTGAATGAGGAATGAGCTGAGGTTGTTTTTTTTTTTTTTTTTTTTTTTTGGTTCTACTTGGAGGAAGAGCAGGTAGTGACAGGATGAGAGGACCTGGAGAAGGACAGGAAGGCCAGGGAAGCTGTAGGACAATGGGAAATAAAGGCACTAAGGGAAATTTTTAAGAATATGGATGCCTAACATTTAATTGGAAGGTTTTGTATTTGGGATGTAAGAAATCTCTCTTTCTTTATTTTTATACAAGACATTTTATTTATTTTTTTATTGATTTAAAAAAATGACAGCAGAATGCATTACAATTCTTATTACACATATATACCACAATTTTCATATCTCTGTTTGTATATAAAGTATTTTGACACCCAATTCATGTCTTCATACATGTACTTTGGATAATGCTGTCAAATATCTTCTCTGTTTTTCCTAACTTCTCTCCTCAAACCCAACACAAATTTTGAAAGTTACTACTCTCATGTGTTTGCATATGTTATTGTTTCAGTTTTTGGTTATTGGTGTGTACATGGGTTTGTGTGTTTGCAATTCAAGGAAGGGCTGAATTTTATAGCTGGATTATTAGTTGAATATGGGATAAATAGCATACACAAGGAATTTGGGGAAGGGGCAGAAATGAAGGCAGATATACAATTTCTTGGAACTTCGTATTCACTTGAAGGAAGAATTTGACTTCCATAAACCATTAAACTTGGAGACTAAATCCAATATTAAATAGGTCATACTGGGATGTGTTGGACATAGTTTTTGCCTTCATGAAACTCAGGCAGACGTGACAGAAGTGCAAATCAGAGTGCAGAGGTACTTGATTAGTGATTAACTATAAACCTCTTTTGCAGTGCAGTGTGATCACATGACCAGTTCTAGACAACAGTCCATGAAAGAACTTTTATCTCCTGTTCCCAAACTAAAACATATAAAATTTAGTGCACAAATATAGCTGTATCTTCATCATAAAGGCCACGTGTTTCAGACAGTGTGGCTACCAGATCCAAGGTGTAGGAGCCCAAGTCTTCCTGTGGAGAGGGCTCATCTGAAGAGACTCTAAGACCACAACTCACTTAGCATGAGAGAGAAATAAATTAGCATACGTTATACCACCAAGATTTTAAGAGAAACCTACCCTAAAAAAAAAAAAAAAGTATAGTTCTATGGGCACCAACATGTAAATCTAAATGAGGTATTTAGAGAACAAGAAGGGAAATTGAATTCTGTTGGTAGAAAGGAGTGTCAGAAAAAGATTTTTCATGACTTAACTTTCAGTGAACCAGAAACTAAAGTAAGCATTATGGACTGATGAACACAATATTTGATTAATAAAAAAATTTTTTAAGTTACTTTTGGTCCATTTGCTTAAGCTGCAAAAGCTAACAGGTGATCTACAGGATAGAGATAAGGTGACCAAATATTTTCCAGGATAGTCTCAAAAGATCTTCATAAAAGTTAGGGAAGAAAATTTATATTAAATGTTTCAAAACTTTTTTTCACTGGATTTCATTTATATCCCTCCATTCTTAGATTCTACCATATGTATATTTTATTAAAAAAATTAATATATGCAAATATGTTTTTAATAAATCAAATAAAATTTGTAAATGTATAATTTTAGATGTATGGTCTATATTTCCACATTCAAGTGTGTATATGAAACATTTATTATTAATATTTAGAGGAAGTGTGGCATAATTAGTAACATTGATTTAAGAGGTCAGAGATCTGGGATCTCTTTCACATTCTGTCACTGATTCAGTTAATGACTTGAACAAGGCAGTTATTTTATCTCTTTGAGCTTGAATTTCTCACACTGTAAAACATTTTATTTTTACATATTATTTCATAATGATTCCATTCTAAATTCCACTTTGGGAAGAATGATCATGAAACAGGTTATTTTGTTCTCTGAACCTTATTGTCACTTCTACTTTTGAGACAATGTCAGGGGTGTTGAGAGAATAAAAAAGAAATCATGTTTTATTTGTGTTGTCCATAAGACAATAGGTTTGCATCATTTTTTCCCTGACAGTGGGGAATAAAGTGATAAAAAACAGGTTACAGAATGGCATGACAAGTGTGCCACATAAGAATTTTGATAATGTCCTTTCTGTCTCTGGCTTTATGTCCTGCCTTTTCCATCCCCTTCACAGTTGGAGTTCTAGAAAAAGCAATGGCATGTAGTTTTCTTAATATCCCAGATCACTGTGTGTGCTTTTCCTTCTGACTGGGTTTCATCTTGCTTTTGGTTCATTCTTCAAATCCAGGCTCCACTATCAGCTGCTCTCTGTCTTCTCTCTCCTTCTAATAGAGTTAGTCATTTCCTTTTTCTACACTACGGATTAAATCTAAAGCCAGTTTCATTATCTGTTTACTTGTCTTCTCATATTGTAGTTGTTGAGTATAATTGAATAAAATAATTAAATTCTGTTATAAAAAAAGAAACAAGTTGTGGTAGTTAATATAATCACTTATAGCCATTTCTATGATGCACCCAAACACTTATTATGGTCAATCTCTATGAATGGATCAGAATTTCATTTCTATTACTCCTGATTATAGCCATCAGAACTTTGTATCAAACACTGGAATAGATTTTATGTTATCAATTCCACCAGAATTGCATCCAAGAATTTATTTGTTCATCTAGAAAACAATTTTTAATTCCCAGGAACATATATTGGTCATATTTTAATGTAAAGAAATGAAAACTTTTTGAAATAAGTGATAGTTTATTTGAAGTAGAAGCAAATAGCAATTTTCTCCTTTTGCAGTGAATCTTGGCCTTGAAGGTTTTACTCTTAATAAGGTTTGTGAAAAAGATGATTAATTATGGGAGCCAATGTAGCACAACATATTGGCCATTTGCTGCTTTTCATACTCAGCTCCATAGCTGGTGCTCTACTTTCTACACCACAAAGGCAACTATATAGAACCTTGCGAGAATGTACCTCCAAAACATATCTTCAAGGTGTTGCTACACACCTTCTGTAAAACCTAAAAATACCCTTAAGAAAGAGTTTTTCTCTGAGTGGGGCAGCAAGACAGAGAGGAAGGAATGGAAGATGATGTGGAGCTTTAAGTAAACTTCTCATATTGGAAAGCATAGAAGATTAAAGAAACTTTCCTAATAAAAAAATTGTATCTTAATTACTGTGGGCAGCTTTTGTGAATTTTTCATTTTTAGTAAACAAGTACTTACCCATTCAATTTTGGTTAACTATCAATTCAATTCGTCTTGAATTGGTTCTCCACTGTATATATGAGACCATGGAGTACCTAACTTCAGCCTTCCTTCCTACTGAGAGGGTTGACCAGACTGGGATGAGTTTGGATCCCAGAATATTCTTATTAAAGAACATTATTATTAAAAATGTTTCAGGCTCCATCCAGCACATGAAATGTGGTGTCTAAAAGATGGGTTCTAGAAAAATTCCTGCTATTAAGGAATTTGTGTTTTTTTTTTTTGGCTTTTAAATTTATTCTTCCTTTTGACTACCATTTTCCCTGTCTTATTATGATGAATTTTTCCCCTAAATTAACCAGAGTTTCTATTGCTTACAACCAAAATACACTTGCAGCATAATGGAATGGAATAGCATGTACTTCAGTAAGCTTCTGCTCTGACTTTGTCACTTTTAGCCATGTGGTCTCAGTCAGTCAGTTAATTTACCTAAGCCTAAGCCCTATGTCCCTAACTGCAAATGAAAGTAAAAATGTTCAACTTCCTATGATTGTCTATCTTCTTAAGTTAAATAATATATTTAAAGTACCTCATTCTATTTGAGGGAATGTACTCACAAAATATTAGAAAAATAAGAAAGAGGAAATCTGTTTTCTTCTTTTCCCCTTCTCTATAATTTGATTTCAAACTTAAATTTGCTAAAGACAATGTGGCTGAGTTTCCTGTGTTTCTTCAACTCAGCTTGTCCTTTATTTAGCTAAAGTTGCCACACAAAATTGTTTTGCTTCCATAAATTTAGACTCTTGAAGGAGACCATACTGTGGATGGTTACTTATATATTTGATTTTGTTTTAATGAGATTTTTCAAAAGACATTCTCCGTAAGTCATATCTTCTAGTTATTGAAAGCCCAAGCAAATTAGCAAATGAAAAGAATATTCTGAACCTAATGATCTCTAAGCTGCCCCCTCCCCATATTAACACTTTAGTTCTAGATGTAAAATTGGCTCTTGTCTTATAAAATGTCATCCCCTCCCTCATTTTCCTACATTCTCAATCATTTTGACTTGGGAAATGAATTAGGGAAATTTTTTTTAAGTGACTAAGATATTTTTAATGGGTTGTGAGACTTTGAACAATAGGTGT
Organism: Marmota monax; assembly: GCF_021218885.2. NCBI lineage: Eukaryota > Metazoa > Chordata > Mammalia > Rodentia > Sciuridae > Marmota > Marmota monax. The sequence continues at coordinate 232,207 of NW_026694221.1, read as the reverse complement.
TATTCAAGGGCAGAAAAATATCTTTGAATTTAGGCTTTTTAATCGACAATTCAAAGTTCTTTGAATATAGTGAAAGGCTGCTATGTGGCCTTTATTGTTCGGAGTCTGGTATTTTTTTTTTTTTTATAAATGTTTCATAAACCTATGGAACACGGGCATGATTGTTAGTTTTCATGATGAATTCCTTTTGGAATGGTGCAAATGCATCTGTATTTTTTAGGTTAGAGTGACATATGGAAAAGAAAAAAAGAGGTCCTTGGAAGGGCAGTGACAAGAGGGAAATGAGAACTTGGGCCTTCTTGTTTAAGCTGAGAATGAAATTTTAAATCATTGCCCTGGGTGATTGGAGTCATTTTCTGTATGTTTTTAAATCAAACGTTAACTATGTCTACTCCAGAATAAAATTTCCAATTCTTTTGATTCAGTTTATATTTTAATACTTCAATCACTTGCAATTTTAAGTTTGAAGATCTCTGAAATCTAAAATGAGCATTCCTTAATTATCATTACTTTTAACATGTCTTTTGTACTCTTGGTATGAAGGAGAATAATAAAAACTGTCAAATTTTGAAAGCAATATGCATCTCAAAGTTTAATGTGTTTATAATTTGTCAACTCTTTATTAAATAAATATCATACCATATAAAATATTAATGGTTATTTTAAATGTCTGAATTTGTATTAGAATAATGCCTAGAACCAAGGGCTTTTGCAACAAAAATTTTGATCTAAAAGTTTTAGTGATGATTAAAATAAGTAAAGTAATGAGTTTGTAAATCAAATTAGATATCCAAAGCAAGGGACACAGACTAACTGCAAAGTAAATCTCATTCTAAACAATGCTGCCAACCTAGAGAAAAGACACATGAAAAGAAAGGAAATTACTGAAGCTATTACACTCACAACACACCCAGCTGGGAGTCCAGCTGCTACAGGAAGCTGGTGGTTCTTGATCTTTGGGAGTTCCTAATTAGAATACAAGTTAGAAATATAACAGAAAACATAAAAGAAAAAGGAATTTAATATTAGTCTTAGCTCTTGTTTTGCCTCTTGAAATGTTAGCAAAGAGACTTTTGCCTAGCTAAGTAAGCAATAAATAATTTTTATAACTCCTGACTTCTGATACCAATTATACTTTATCAAAGATTCCAATATTCTGGCACATATTTATCCCTACTTTCAGATAGGCATGCCTACCAATAGCTTGTGAACTGTATACTGCATTTTTAAGCTGCTGTGTATGAATCAAATGGTGTGCACTTAGGATGCATTTATATATTCCTTAAAAAGCAGATTTTTCTTCCATTTGGCTCTCACTACACACTTCTCCAAGGGTTTTTGCAATAGATGAGCCTTCACAGGATTATAAATCATAGCATGCTAAAATAACTGCTATAGAAATTGAATACATGGTATAATATTTTGCAAAGTGATAATCACCTATATCCTGAAAGCATATAAATATAGGACTAATTTATATTTTTATTTTAAGAAACCCAAATAAATATGTGCCCATATATTTTGTCATTTATGGTATTTCAAATTATTCCTTTCGGGTTTATAGGACTAATATGACCTTCCCAAGGTCTATGCGAACAAAAGGAAAAGAGCCAAAGCAATTATCCAGAAACTAAAATTAAACAAAGCCAAAAATGTAACAATTCCTACTTCTATGCAATTGTCTGGTTATTTCAGGTAAATCATATTTAGGTTCAAATTTAAGTGGATTATCGTTTTCATTCTCCATTTCTTATTGTTAGTGAATCTTATTTTTCAAAGTTGATCAGTATGCAAGACAATGCATTCTCTGATTGATCAGTATGCAGGGTTGGATTACTCCAGAGAACATTTGGGCATTTTCACTATGTCCTGTGGATTAACCTGCGGAGTATGCATTTTGGAGGGCAGGTACTGAGGGAAGAAACAAAAATGACCTAATGGTTTGACACTGTGAAAGTTTGATCAACTCCCCAAGAGGAGGTCGAACCATCTTATGAAATCATTTGCCATATGACAATGATCCTACACACCTTTGAAAATAAATATATCTTATTGACATGGTAGAGTAATAAAACTGATTGAGCAAAAAATAGTAGCATTCATTTTTAGTTTTGTAATTATACAATGATATTTACATTTGTTCAGAAATGTTCATTTTCTTACAGTAGTGACCTTCAATGTTTATGTGATATTTTCTTCAATGTTTATGTGATATTTTTAGGAGAGAGTTTTTCAGTATCTACTGCATTATGTTCCATGATAGAAAATTTAGAATTTTTTTTTTGTGTGTGTGTGTGTGTGACATGTAGTGGAATTCTTGCTTCAAAATACCTTTCTCACGCTATCTATCTTTCTTTGTGGACTCTTACCATTGTCCAAAATCCACACGTTAGTTAATATGATACATAAGAAGGCAGTTGAAGATCTCTGCAAAATGTAGCACTTTTCCAAGAATAGTTTTCAAAAATCATGTACTACAAAAAGAAGAAAGAATGAAAAGAAAGGTATGAAACAAGGAAATACTTTATTAGTAATTCTGCATAGTTTCCAAGAATTAAGTGGAAGTAAAGTACTCTCAGCTCTACGTTGAATCTTATTTAAAGATCTTTGAAAAATTCTTGTTTTTTCTTTTTTTTTTTGGTTAGCTTGAATCTTTGAAATTGGATAACCTCAATAAAATTGAAGGGGAAATATGCTCAATAGGGAGGGTTTTATTCTTATAGAAGAATGAATTATGATATGCTTATATAGAAAACACATTGTGAAGTTTTATAAAATGTAAATTGATTTAAGAGTGCTGTACAAAAGAAACCGGGAGGGCAGGTAGAGTGAATATTAAAACGTTGCAAATTTGCTTTGTGAAACAAATGCACAAAGGAGAGACTCCTTTATAACAAAATGACATTGATTTGATTTAAGTATATTTAATCAACAATTATTGAACCCTTGCAGCTGATGCACCCAATTGAAGAAGGAAGGGTGTATGAAGAACAACGTCTTTTTCTAGGCTACCCAGTGTGGGCTTCAAAGCAGGACCTAGGTAAAAAGGAATTGCCTTAATTGTAAGCGGAACAAAAATGATTTATCTGCCTCTAGTCTCCATTTCCATTGTGCAGAAATCCCTTTCAGAAGCAAATAAGCAATCTAAAGAAAAGCTGACACATTAACCCACCATTAACATCAACTTGGACATTAACATTTGTTTTATCATATTAACTAATGTGTGTATTTTGGACAATGGTAAGAGTCCACAAAGAAATACATTAATATAGAAAACAGGAAGATGTTGAAAGGGGTTCTGGAAAAACATGGTAGAAATTTTTCTATTACTGAAAATTTGAAATTATTGAAAATTTGATATATTTGGCTCCCTTGAAAAAACTCCAAGACTAGAATCACAATTATTTCATTTCACTCCTTTACAGTTTGATGGAACAGAAAGTCTATGGAGTTATTTTAAGCAATGATATGTTTATTGTCTGAATACATTTGGAAATAAAGAATCAAGCCCTTGAACTTAGCAGGTCTTGGAAAAACAAACAACAAAGGGACCAGAAAAATAGACCAAGCAGAGACAAAGTATCAGCTGGAGCTACAATAGAGTTGAGCTTGACTGATACAAGAATTAGTACTGGTGGTAGTGGGCATCATTCAAAACCCCGCAGTCCTTTCTGGTGTCTCAGCAGCAAGAAAGCACAGCCACTCTAGAGTCTGCTGCAGGTGAGATTCTCTGTTCCATTCCAGGGGCTCTTCTCTGGAAATGTGCTGTCTTTTTTTCACACTTGTACCCTCTGCTTTTGTTCCAGAGCTTCTATCTACTTCTGTGTTCTGCTTCCTCATATGTGGTTCACTGAGACCCTGGTCCTTCATCAGGAATCCTCTACATAAGGACTTCTATTGGTATACCCTTTTAATTACCTGTCCCACTATTAGTGCCTTGGATTCTCTTTGTCATTCTAAACTCCTATACATTTAGCCAGAATCTCCATCCTTTCTGAGTAGAGCCATCCATAATAGCTGATCATATAGTCAGCCATTTCTTTAGATAACTTTTAGCCAGGCAAATAACATTCATGGGTACCTGAGAGGTAAATCTACTGGGAGAATAATTGTTTATTTGTTGAATATGATTGAGTCTTAGATGGAGACTTAAATTAGTCATGATAAGTCTTTTTAAAAATTATTTTAGTTGTAGATGGACACAGTACCTTTATTTTATTCATTTTTTTTGTTTGTTCTAATTAGTTATATATAACAGTAGAATGCATTTTGACACATCATACATAAATGGAGTACAGCTTCTTACTTTTCTAGTTGTACATGATGTAGAATCACACTGGTCATGTAATCATATATGCACATAGGATAATAATGTCAGATTCATTTGACTTATTCATTTATTTTTACATGGTGCTGAGGATCAAACCCAGTGCCTCCCATGTTGTAGACAAGTGCTCTGCCACTGAGTTACAACCCCAGCATCAATAAGTCTTAAATGTTATAATCAAGGTCCCTAAGAGCTGATATACATGTTTAATGATATTGAAAATGAAACATGATTGGCAGTTCATATGAAGTAGGAAAGTTTATCTTAAATCCTAAATATGATTTTCTTATCCTTCAAAAAGCCTAAACTGACTTGTAATTTTTAGCTTTGACATATGAAGAACTTGAAAGTCATTACCCCCATCCTCACAGGAAATAAAAATGAGCAAAGTGAAAAATTGATTGTTGTGCTCTGACTCTGCAGAGAGCTGAGCTAGCAAGGCAAGCTGATACCTTCCTATCTGGAGAGAGGTACACCTAGAACTGCATCTGAGATCTACTGACATGGAATGGAAGCTTCTGGAGCCATAAACTGGAAGGAAAAATTATAGTAAATTTTGACAATTTCCCCCCAGTTGGGAATGACTGTAAACTGTTTTTCATTTTTATGAGTGTAAAAGAATATCAGCAAGACAATGAATTTATTCCAGGTTAGGCTTATGAGGAAAGAATTTCTTCTCAGAGTTACAACTTTGTTCAAAGTGATCATTGGATTGATAATAGTGCTCCAAATTGTGAAAACTTGTGAAGTTCTGCATTAAAATTATAATAGTGGTAACTACAGAAATACATTAAATGAATATTCTAAACTTAAAATGGAAATTTTGAATAATTGCAATTATAATAAATACAGATATAAACAACTATTGTCTAGAATTATAAATGGATCATGGAACAATGTAAGATGTGAATGATAAGAAGATACCACACATTCAGGGGGAAAAAAACAATTAGATAAAAAATAAGAAAGGACATTTTTCCTGGGCATAATACCATGATGATTTTCTAGTAAGACTATATTAGAAGTGACTGTCAAAATTCTTCTATATATTATTTATCACTGGTAACATAAACTAATTATTTGTGATTTGTATGATTTTCAATACACAGTGAGTATTCCATCACTTTCAATTTAAGTAAATGTGTTGATTTAGGTAGCACTTATAATGTAGAATAATTTCAGGATTTGCTATTTAATATTTAATAGTTAAAGAAATTGTTCTTTAGATTTTTTTATGTGTTGGGACTTCATGAGACAATGAAGAAATAATAGGGTCTGACTTCAAAGTACTCACAGGCTGTGATGATATATAGCATTTTAATTCTTTTGATTTTAAGTAAGAAAAAAAACCAACAATTCTCAGACCTAAACTGGCTTAAACAAAAGGGGATTTAGCATGTGGATATTTCTTTGCTGCACAATGTATATTTGGTGTAATCTGATTTGGAAGTAAAGCAAGCTCACCAGGACTGAGTAGTTGGTATTCTTTCCTGAGGTGACATCCCTTTTTGGGCTCCAGCAATTCCAAACTCTCACAGAAACTACAGCTGTCCTAAATATCATATTCCCTCATCACCAAGCCCAGCAGAAGTGAGTCCATATTCCATACTTCCCAGTCAAAGCTTAAAATTCTCTTCAATTGGTCCATCAATGTTTTTAGGAAGATGCCATGAGTATGTGCCTTAGGCTTAGGTTTTCTTCGTCATCCCTGATGAAAGGTTAGGATAAAATTATTATTTTATGAGGAAGATGGGATAAATTGATGGTCTCAATTTGATCAGAGCCCATTCCCTAGAGCTGAGGGTGAGGTAAATCTTATTCTACACTTTTGACAGGGAAATTCAGAGCTTAGTTAGTAAAACAAGTTTACTCCTAAGATTATAAAGAGAAGACTGAAAATGTAATCTATTTAGTACTGTGATAAATATAAACACAGGTGCTATGGTAAGGCAATATATGAAACTTGATTCACCTGATTATGCTCGGGAAGTCATCTTGAGGTGAAAATTAAAAGAGAGGTACATATTTGGTGACTTAATGTTTGGAATGGGAGAAACTTCCAGAAAGAGAAGGCAACATGAACAAAGACATAAACCCAAATGAGGAATAGTGAACTGTGCTCACAGGAACACATTCTGATTATGATTATGCCACAGAACAGAATTATAGCAACGAGTGGGGTGATGAACCTGGAGGTATTTTAAAATTTCTAGATTATTGTAGGCACAGTCATGCAATAACAATTATTTCTGTGGATATTATAGAGCCAATGAGCAATGCTCAAAAATGGAACATAATCAAGTTTGATTTTTAATAAAATACTTTAGTTCTTACTATAGTGTGGAGAATGGCATAATGATGATCAAGACTAATGGAAGGCAGTTAGCACCCTGTAATAGTCTGGATAAAATACTCAAAAGGAGGTAGAGGCAGAATTGGGGAACTATTTAGGAGATCAATTTTACTGAATATGGAAGTTAACTGGATGAGGGAATGAGGGACAGGAGTTGGTGGGACATAAACAATCTGTACTAGGTTTCTACCTTGGTTGTCTTAGCTTGGGAGTTGGCAAACCTAAAAATCTGTGGTTTTTAAGCATTGGGAAACTTAATTCCCAATGCAACCATGTTGAGAGGTGGGGTCTAATGGGAGGTATTTAGGTCACAAGGGAGCTACCTACATGAATTTTAATGTTGATTATAGAAGAATTTGAGGCTGGAGTTCAAACCCTTCCCCCATTCTGTCTTGCCTATCTTTCTTGCATCATGGGATGATGCAGTAAAAAGTCTCTTGCCAGATGCAGAACCCTCAATCTTGGACTTCTTAATCTCCAGAATTTTAAAAAGACAAATCTCTATTTTTTTATGAATTATACAGTCTTGGGTATTCTATTATAGCAGCATAAAATGGAATAAAAAAAAGGAGGTATGGAGTCCCCTGTTGTTTGCTGTGATAAAAAACATCTGCAGAAAATTCAATAGGGTCTGTACATAGAGGGTAGTTAGGTACAGGTAGTTAGGTATAAAGTGTATCTAGTTGAGAGACAATGTAGATTCTTCAGGGTGAAGATGGTTTTCAAATAATAAATATAATTACTGAGTGTAATAAGGAGTGAATCTACCAAAGAACTCTGGGAACACTTTCACCTTCACAAAGCTCTGTTCTAGATGCTGAATATACAGAAGAAAATGATATAGGCCTGGTTTTTGTTCTCCTGGGATTCCCAAGGAAGGTGGAGAAGAAGCGGATGAAGAGATATTTAGAATACTCACTTTATCTGAAAAGTGAAATCAAAACTATGAAGCTTTTGCTTATCAAACATGGCAAGCAAAGCTCTTTGAAAAATATGTCTTATTACATTTAGCGCTTTGTGAGCACATTCTTCAATTTACTGTGACAACATAAAACCCAGAAAAGAGAGAATCAGGGGGAAAAAAAAGAGTATCTGTACTAAACACTCACATACATGATCAAATCTTATTTTCCATGATCAATATTATCATAGAGATATCCATATCATTATATACACCTGTAGTTTAGATATTCCTAATATGTTCAATTTATGAGTATGACACTGAATCTTAGAGACATTCAGTGACTTTCCTACTGTTACTTATTTAGCCTTTGAAGAAACAAGAAAAATAACCATGCTCTTCTAAAATCATATATTCTAATATTTTCTTTAGTCTTTACCAGCTCACTGCTTTACTTAAAGGAGCCAACACTGAAGATATTTGTGTTTATTTTTATTTGTAAAAGTTTAAAATAGCAGCACAGAACTATATGTATAATTTTTATTTGTCTTTTAACAAATAGCAAAGAAAGTAGATGTTTCCACATTTCCAGGTAGGAAGCATGCATTGTAGGGGAAGCTGTTATAAAGCTGTGTACCAAAATCATGGAGTATTTAACATTACTCCTAGTTGTTTTATTTTCAACCTGCTCATTTGCTTGGAAGAGAGAAATATCAGTGAACTCATTGTTTGGAGTGTTACTATGCTATAGATTGACTCGAGAGCAAATTTCTACAGTCCCTGCCCTTGTTTTTGTGTTGCTTTTTGCAAATGACTTGCCTCCCTACACAAAAATCCAGAAAACAGAATCAGGAAAAAAAGACCTCAGGAAAAAAAACAGACCTCAAAGACCCTGTGTATCTGCTTATAATGCAGAATATAGATCTCTAAATATATTGTTTTTTGCAAGGATAACAAGTAAATAATGATGGCTTTACTATTTGAATATGAGTTTCTTTCAATAAAATTTGGAGATCAATAAACAAGAAGAGGGAATATTTTTTCCTCTGTGACATCTTATTATTACATCAATTTTTGTTTGCCACAATTTGTTACTGAACCTAATAGAAACCAGAACCTGTGCATTAGTCAGCTTTATGTTGCTGTGACCAAATATCTGATAGAACAACTGAGCAGAGGAAAGTTTATTTTGGGATCATGGTTTCAAGGTTCAGTCCATGGTCAGCTGACTTCATTACTCTGGGCCCGAGGTGAGGCAGAGCACCTGAGGCAGAGGAAGAGACCGAGGAAAGACGGACCCTTTCAGGTCATTTTCCAGTAAATATCTCCTTCAGCCATGCCTCACCTGTCTATAGTTACCACCTAGTTAGTTGATTCAAACTAAGATGGACTTACTAGGCCACAGCTCTAATAATCTAATCATATTGTCGCATTTACACAGGAGCTTTGTGAGGACACCTCATATTCAAACTATAACAGCCTATAAGGTTCTGGAAGTTGGGAAGATTTGGTGAGCCAAAGTGGAAAATAAAGACTGTAGTGATATAGTGTGCATGTGTGTGTGCCCATAGAGCACATGTACATGTGAGTGTAAGTATTTAGGGGATAGGTGGGAACTGCTTAAGTCCAAACAACTACATTTTTGTCATCATTTTACCTACTTAAAATGACTATAAAGGACAATGCTATTCTAGTACCTAACTTAAAACTTCAAAGGTTTAACGTATTTGAGAAACCACCGTGCACCATATTGGAGATGAATTTGGAAAGAATTACCAACTTCATTAAGAATATTCTCTCAGTAGTCACTTCAGCAATTTATACAACACAGCATGAACAGGTTAAATGGATTGAACTTTGGAGTCAGAGAGACTAGAATTCAACTTCTAGATTTATCATCATAGGCTCTATGATCTTGGAGAACTAAGTTCTCTGAGTCTTAGTTTCCTCAAAAAAAAAAAAAAAAACAAAACATGAATTATACTTGCTGTAAATCTGAATAGGCTAATTACTTGATGAATAATCCTCAAGTTTTAGTTTCTTAAAATAATAATTCAATTTTTCATTCACTTAAGGTACTGGCATGGAAATTTCTGGTGGAGAGAAATCCTGATTATTTTTTCCCTAAGTGGTAACTCAGCGAATCAAGCTCCATCTGAACTGTTACAAATTGTGACTCCACTCTCCCCCACATCATTACAGCCCACTGGGTTGGGGGGTGGTGTGAGATGGCAATTGTCTTAGATCCTCGAGAAAAAAGAGAATCAAAAAGATGTATATCAGATTCTGAGAACTGGCTTGTGGGACTGGAGGTCCAGTCTACTATGTGTTTTGATGAGCTGGAGGACCAGGAAAACCAGTGTCATGATTCTGTTCAAGTTTGAAGATTTGGTCAGTAGATGGCCCAAGTCCTGGAGTCTAAAGTGTGAAGGCCCAAGAATCAGGAGCTCTGATGTCTGAGGACAAAAAAAAGGACATTCCAATTTAAGAAAAAAAGAGAGAGAATTTACCTTTCCTCCATCTGTTTGCTTTATTCTGGCCCTCAATGGATTGCATGTTGCCCACCCACATTGGTGAACATAGATCTCCTTTCCTTTGTTCACTGATTTTTATGCTAAACTTGTTCAGAAACACTCTCATAGAGACATCCAGAAATAATATTTTATCATCTCTCAGAACACCCCGTAGTCCAGTAGACACATAAAATTAACCATCACAGTACTTTACAGGATTTTGTAGAACATAACTAGAATGGGAAAACACAACTTCTATCCAGTTCCATTGGCCAGAACTCAGTCACAAAATGTCTTCCAAATGAGGAGGCCAAGAAATGTGTTGTAACTCCTCAGCAGAACAATTGCTGGAATTAGGGAAAGGCAAGTCAAGTTCTTGGGATGCTCAATGTCAGGTACCACTCACTCTCAAGGTCATGTCAGTGCAGAGTCATGCAAATGCAGGGTTGGTATTCAGAGAAACCTGAGAGCCCCTTACATTCGTAGCCCTATGTGCCTTGCTTGCTTTATTCTAGTCCTGGCTCAAAGTAGTTTGAAGAGGAGGTAGATAATCTTTTCTACATCCATCTACCTAACAGGACTACTGTGAAAATAAATAGAATGTTCAGTGCTGATGCTTGCCTACATCATCACACATAGGAACAAAAATTAATTCCTTTTTCTCTCCTACAAAGCTGTAATAATTATATTTCCACAATTTAAAAAACCTTAGCAAATATTTTTGTAACTAGCAGTATGCCAATGTTATAATTATAAATTATTTTTAAATAAAATCTTAAAATTAAATAATTTAAAAATTCATGGCAGCTTTTATTTCAGGAACTAATACAGTCAGCAGCAGGCTATAAGCTAGTCAAAGGAGCCTACAAACCCAGAGATGTTCTGCAACTTAACTTCTTTGAAAATAAGTTTTGGTTTGTACATCTTGATTTCCTAACGGTTGTTAGATGCACAGCGTTTCCTTCAACCACTGCTCCCTTAAAATTCAGCGAGGCATTCTTAGGGCGTGCTTTCCCATAATGAACCCATTATAGTAATCGTTACAGAAAAGAAAAGACAAGAATGACTGTGGTGTAATCTTCAAAATGTTTACATGGCTCTAATGTTGGTCATTGTAGGGATACAGCCAACAAGCTCATGAAGCAGTAAACATGCATTCTGTATTTAGAGAAGTAGTTTAACTTTCAGGATAGCCAATTCCAACTTCAGTTTATCTTGCTTTATGTACAAAAGAGCTGTTTGGATTTTGACAGCTTATGAGCGACCATTCTACAAAATGTGGCCATTGATCTGTTACTGAGAAAAGAGAAGATGCTGTTTGGAGAGACTGCAACTAAAACTAGTTGCTGTTATGAGCTGATGAAGTTTTTTTATTGTTAATTAAGTCTAGAAGAATCTTTTCATCTAGAAAGACTATTTTACAGAAATCCAAAGTGATGAGCGTTGATTCACTTATGCCTTTCTCTGTCTGGAAACTTTCACACTCCCTGCTCTTTTATTTATTTATTTTTCACTTGACAGACATAAAGTGAGGGCTTTCTGGGAACTAGCAAAGCACTGGGTGTTGGTGGATACAAAGACATTATGGACTTGAATGCACCTGGTTGGTAAGAAGCTTTAGGTTAAATAGAGGAAATGAAAACAGACATATAAGGATACATACATAGCTACAAATGTTTTAGGGCATGCAAGTGCCATGAAAGAGGTCAAGATAGAATCTCATTAATAAAAAGATGTTATATGCGGTCTCTTGTAGAGGTTTCGTTTGAGCTGGAAGAAAAATCTTCCATGAACATCTAGAGAGGATATGTGGTAGTGGTAACATGGAGGCTGAAGAGGAAGAACAGGAACACAGAAATGCTAGCTAAATCCCACCAGTGAGTATTTTCTTTCTAAGCTTGCCTAGAGAAATCATAATTAATATATTTGAAATGGGTATTAATAAAGGCCTCTGTAATATTACCATCATGTCAGACCTGAACACTTTCACTTCTCTTTATAACCATGGAAACAGGATGTCTGTGGACCACCTGCTTAAGATTAAGTGCTCAGCAAACACTTGTGTTTTTCTGGGTCATGGAATATTTATCATCTATCTAAATCTGTATATAACAGATTTATTTTGAAGAAAATCTCAGACATCATATAATTTCAAACATATATTTAAGCATATAACACTGAAAGATAAGGACCTTTTTTTTAAAATTGTCACCATTATCACACTCAAATATTAACAATAATTCCACAATGTCATTAAACATTGGGAATATCAAACTTTTCCAATAGTCCCATGTAATTTTTATTGAGTTAATTTGCTCAAATTAGGATATAAACAAATTCCCTGCATTGATTTTAGTTGACATATCTATGTCTTTTTTATTGTATCTATTCCCCTTGAAAATTATTTGTTGGAAATTTCAGAATCCTTGGAGTTTCCCATGTTCTATATTTTGCTCATTTCAGAGGCTGATTTGACAAAGCCACTAATTGAAAGGAATCCCAAAACTCACTTCTTCATTTATTTGTCCTTTGTTCTGTAAAATATCTACCTTCTAATTTGGTATTTTGTTTCTGTCTCTTTGTTTGGTGAATGTATAAGGTATATGTAAATCATATATGAATGATTCCTACCTTAAATAAATTAAAATATCCATCTCCTCCTGTGTTTTTCTTTCATCCTGACAATGAATCAACTCTTCCCAAACTCAATATTTAAGGCTCTGCCTGTTTTTCTAAATATCTTAGTGCCAATCTGGATCGATTCATTTCATATAAAACCACTCTTGTATTCCAAATGTAGTGACTAAATTCTTTCCAAACCTATCCTGAAGTTTTGCTGCTTCTACTCAATCTAATAATTCTTGTACATAGTTACAACTTCTTTACTTGCCAGGATTTGCTACCTGGTTGAATCCTACCTAGGTTCTTATTTGGCTTTCTGACCATAATTCCTCTGCTTTCCTCATTCCACACTGAATTTACTCACTATTGCCACGATCAATTCTGATCCCTTCTTTTCATTTAAATTATAGCAAATTTCAACTTTTTTTTACTCCAAGGTCTTCATAATGAGAGTAAAACCAAAAGGACAAATACACATACATTTATACGTGCATAAATATATAATTTGCAAGTGATTTGAATGTAAATATCTCTAATCTAATTTGAGTTCAACACATTTTTTAAAATATGTATTTTTTAGTTTTTTAGGTGGACACAGTATCTTTATTTTTATGTGGTGCTGAGAATTGAACCCAGGGCCTCACACATACTAGGCGAGTGCGCTACCACTTGAGCCACATCCCCAGCCCTCAACACATTTTTTTAAAAGAGAGATAAATAGCTAATATTAATTAACAGAAAAGGAATACTTTTTATTATCCAACCAATAGCAAAATTCAAATTCTAGACATTAAAACAAAACTTAACAAAGGGGAAAAACCCCTTCCCCAGCTCTCCATTCCTCTAATGCCTTTAACACCACAGAAATTAAAATAGAGAATGAATCTTTTCATATGTGTGTTCCATAAGCAAGAGGACAATATTAGAAGTGGCTGTAATTACAGAAAAAGGACTTTTCTATGGAGATTGTATTTATTGGCCCAGTACATTATATTGATATGTCAACTATTGCACTTTTGGAAAAAAAATTGATAGTGTACTACCATATGGCATATACAATATGCACACACACACACACACACACACACTCTAAGTTAAAAAGAGAATGATTTTTTTTTAAAAAATGTCTTGCATATCTGAGCTGTTCATTCTCAAACTTTTTGTACAGGCAACTGTAGAAGAGAATTCCTTAACTGCAAATCATTCCTCACTGATTGATCATTAAATTAACTTAATAGTCCCTGATCAATATTATTACATTGAAATAGAATAGAATGGAATTAAAAATAAAACATTACATGTAATAAATTTATACTTTTTACAATTTTGTTTCAGTGTGTGTGCAAATATGTGTATGTTTTCTGGGTTGTATTATAAATGTTTTTTGTGGTTGTAGGTCTAGGTTAAAAAGTCAATCTCAGGCCTATAATGATCTGAGATCTTCTTGGGACTTTTAATTTGTTAAAAAACAAAGTGGTACTGGGAGAAGTAGCACTGGAATGGGAGCAGTGGGTCAGTATTACATTATGGAAAGGGATACAGTTTTAGGTCCATAGCAAGTAATTATTCACATAGCCTTTATGTTTACTTCTAAGGTAAAGGAGAAAGGAGGGGTGGTGGAATGGTGAGAAGAAACAGAGTGAATAAGAGAGAGAAAGAATAGCAAGATATAAGCTGGGCACAGTGGCACATGCCTGTAATCCAAGTAGCAGGGGAGGCTGAAGCAGGAGGATTGTAAATTCAAAGCCAGCCTCAGCAAAAGCAAGGCACTAAGCAACTGTGAGACACTGTCTCTAAATAAAATACAAAATTGGGCTGGGGATGTGGCTCAGTGGTCTAGGGCCCTGAGTTCAATCCCCCCGGTACACCTCCCCACAAAAAAAATATATTGATACAATATAAACCACAAAATCCAGTCACCAACAAGACTTGTATATACATATCTAATACACAGATAATAATGACTCCGCAGTGTGTTATTACACTGAATAGACTGTGTTGTCCCCAGAACTTATGAATGATGGGAGAGATACTGAAAGAATGTGATAGTGCCTCTATAAAAATTTGTATTTAAATTGTTTAAATGTTAGAAATTATAGGCCAATGTATGTAACTTTAGTATATGTAAAAATACTGGAGTATATCATCAGAAAATCAATTTTTTAAGCACTATGATCACAGGATAATAATGAATATGAGTTAGAAGAGAAAATTATCAAAGACCAATCTAATAGCCTTTGCTGACAGAGCAGGGGACATTGTAGATAGCAGAAAAGCAATAAACACAATACATCTCAACCTCAAGATGGCCTTTGATTCTGTCCTATATGACACACTCATCAACAAGCTGAGAAAATACAGCTTAAACCAATATTTCTCAAACTATGTATTGTGACCCCCGAGGTTATCATGAAAAGGTACCAGAGAGGTCACAGAATTTGCAACTGAATTTCTTCTCCATAGCTCCTGAGCCCAGGAAGCCCCAGTGTGTAGAAAACACACTGACAAGGGTAAGTATAATTAACACATGTGGAAAAGAAGAATATGGGAAATTCCTAGGAATACAATACTCGCTGCAACTGGCCTAAGAAGGAGAAGGATCTGGTTAAGTCAGACCTCTAAGTGTTAAGCTTCATTCTTGCTTTACTCACCCTATTTCCCAGCTATCCACCTCATCCTTACTAAAAAAAAAAAAAAAAAAAAAAATAGGGTGCCTAAACCCAAATTAATAATATCTGATGTTTGTTTAATATTTATGATATGGAAGCACTTTATAAGCATTTAAGGTGTCAAATATTTAATCCATATAAAGATATTTTTATTTAACAAACAGCAGGCTCTATTGACAACTCATTTTATCCTCATAATAGCCCAATAGGTAGGTGACTATTATTTACAGGTAAAGAAATGGAGGCACAAGAGGTGAAGTAATGTTCCCACAGCTACATGCTAATAACAAGGGAGAAAATAGTTGGTCAAGACTTCAAACCATAAAGTTGAATCATAGAGGCAGACAAGAGTAAGATCACTTTCCTGCCCATCATGAAGGATCATGACTAATACCCCTGTAACAAGAGGCAGGTTAGCAAGAGAAAAGCATAACAAATTTATTAGATGATAGTTTTACGTGACATAGGAGTCTTTGGACTGAAACCCAAGGACACAGGATGCAAGGTCCCTTTTTCAAGATAGTTCTTCATTTTGGGATATCACTTTCTGAGCTGTAACAGAATCCAGAGCCCAATTCATCAATCATGAAAAAAAAAAAAAAAAGCACAGTGCTTGGTGCATGATGCACTTAATAAAGGTAAACTATTATTATTAATACTATACAAATCATATGTTGCCTTATATTACCCCACTTGACAGGTGAAGAAACTGGTGTTCCCCTGCCCTCTTTTTCTTTTGGGACTGGGGATTGAACCCAGGAGCACTTAATCACTGAGCCACACCCAGCCTTTTTTACATTTTATTTTGAGACTGGGTCTTGCTAAATTGCTTACCTTGCTAGATTGCTAAAGCTACTTTGAACTCTTGATCTCCCTAATTCAGCCTCCTGTGCCACTGGGATTAAAGGTATGCCCCACCATGCATGGGGAGTTGAAGGCTTTTAAAGAAAAATATGTTGTCTAGGCGTGGTGGTGCATGCCTGTAATTCCAGAGACTTGGAATGCTGAGTCAGGAGCATCCCAAATTTAAGTCCAGCCTCAGCAATTTAGCCAGGCCCTAACCAACTTGGCGAAAAATAAAAAGGGTTAGCTCAATGGTTAAACGCACCTGGTTTCAATTGCCAGTACCTCCCACCCCACCACCACCAATAAAAAAGAAAAGAAGTATGTTTTTAGATAGATGTAATGAGGCAAAGTGAGAAGTGAGGCCCTCATAAACTCAGCTCTGGTCATAAACTGATGAGTTCATCTGTGGGAAATCAGGGAGAGCCAGGGATTACTAAGCAGTGGTCATCAGAGCCTTGATAGAGTCAGAAAAGAAAATGGGAATAAGCCCTGTTCAAAGACATGGATGAGTTTGTGCAACAAGGGGTTTGGGTGAACCAAAGACTGTTTTTTTGTGGTTTTTTTTTTTAAGTTGTAGATGAACACAATATCTTTATTTGTATTTATTTATTTATTTGTGGTGCTGAGGATTGAATCTAGGGCCTCAGGCATGCAAGGCAAGCATTCTACCACTGAGCTACAACCCCAGTCCTAAGACTGCATTTTTTGATAGCATAAATTCAAACTTCCGTGGGATTTTCATCCAAAGAGATTTTATTTTATTTTTTTTTTACTTGAAAAAAGATAATAATAGATGAATTTGGGTGTTTTCTTAGGAAGAAAACTAATTTTGTATTTCAACTGAATTTTAACTTTAAAAATGTTTTGAAAGAAACCATCTCCTTTTGACTGAATTTCAAAAGAGGACTGTGAACACTTGCTATTTTACAAGGAGGAAAACATAATTTTAAGCTATCTAGACAAATGTCTCATATTCTTCAGTGCTCGATTAAATTTCATATTTACTCTGAAAATTGTAATGTCTTCATCTCCCCTCCTATTCATGCTAGTGTACTCTGAGTTTGCAGATTTACAAAGAATTGTGGAATTGCAATAAAAACAAGAGCATTTGAAGATAAATGGTCCTTTCCTCCGTATGTAGTGGTTCTTCTGCAGCGGAGGTCTGTCCATGGCCGCATTGCTGCTCTATTCTGTATGTGACAGATTGTCAGACAAAATGTTTATTCTACCCTTTTTCATTTTCTCTGCCCATTTGTTATCCTAAAAATAGAACATTTAGCTTTTCTCCAGTATAAGAGGTCATTCTTATTTTTAATGTTCCAACTATTTTGCTAAGTAAGAAAATAAAACATGGAAAGATACAATGTTTCAAAAAAAATCTTTTAAGCATTTTGGGGATGGTTAGGAAAAGGTCAACTTGAAGGAGGCTATAAGGAAGTCTACTTTGTGTTATTTAAGAAATTAAGAATAAATGTTGATTATTTATGGCCCAAGTTATTTATTCCTAATATCTGAAACTGTCTGAATAGAAATTATAGAGTATGTTATAAAGGTTGCATGAACTAGTGAATAAACCTAATGTGCCTAGGATTGTGTGAAAGTTTGTATGGATTCTCATTAAAAAAAATTCCATCAGCCAAAGTATAATATAAGCAATGCAGTTTGTTACCAACATATTTCAAAAACTGATAAAGAGGAAAGCGAATTTGCAAATAGCAAAAGATTTTGCCAATAGCAAAAGATTTCTTAACATGGTCTCTGTTAGTTCTTTCCTATTCTCACTGTTTTCTATATGAATGGTCATTAATCCCCGACAAATCTCTGCCCCATTTTCAACTCTGTATTCAAAATTTACTTTCAAGGTCAAATAGCCTGTCTTCTCAATTTGCTTGCTTTCCCTTTCCTCTTTTATTCTCCTTTTCTTCCTTGCAAATAAGTGTTTTTTCTTTTGTTTATTGTGGTAAAATATGTATAATGTAAAATTTACCATTTCAATCACTTTCAAGCTACAGTTCTGTTTTATTTTATTTTTTTTATTTTTTTCACAAGCCAATATCTTTAATGGATGTTGATGCAAAACTCAACAAAAAAGTAGCAAACATAATTCAAGAACACATTGAAAAGATTATGTCATAATCAAATGGATTTAACCCTACATGCAACAATGTTTCAACATATGTAATCAACAAATGTCACATCACATTAATAGAAGGATAAAAGACAAATGATAATCTTGATAGATATTTTTAAAGTATTTACCACTATTGAACACCTTATACAATATCTTCATCAGTACAGTTCTGTTTTAGTCAGCGTTTTCCTGCTGGTACTAAAAGACCTGACCAAAACAATTTAAAAGGAGGAAAAGTTTATCTAGGGACTCACTGTTTCGGATGTCTCAATCCATAGATAGCATGAGGCAGAACAACATGGTGGAGGGAGTGTGGCAGAGGGAAGCTGCTCACCAGATAACCAGAAAGGAGAGGTAGAGAGGGAGAGAGGGAGAGAGGGAGAGAGGGAGAGAAGCAGAGGAGGAGGGGGAGGAAGAGGGAAAGAGAGGGGAAGGGGAGAGAGAGGGGGAGGGAGAGGGAGAGGGGGAGAGAGAGGGGAGGAGAGGAGAGGGGAGAGAGGGGGAGGGAGAGGGAGAGGGGGAGAGAGAGGGGGAGGGGGAGGGAGAGGGGGAAAGAGGGGAGAGGGAGAGGGGGGAGGGAGGGGGAGTGAGTGGGAGGGAGAGGAGTGTGGCAGAGGGAAGCTGCTCACAGGATAACCAGAAAGGAGAGAGGTAGAGAGGGAGAGAGGGAGAGAAGGAGACAGAGAGAGAGAGGGAGAGAGGGAGAGAAGCAGAGGAGGAGGGGGAGGAAGAGGGAGAGAGGGACAGAGGGGTAGAGAGAGGGGGAGGGGAGAGAGGGAGAGAGAAGGGGAGGGGGGAGGGGAGAGAGGAAGAGAAGCAGAGGAGGAGGGGAAGGAAGAGGGAGAGAGGGGGAGGGGAGAGAGAGGGGGAGGGGAGAGAGGGAGAGAGAAGGGGGAGGGAGGGGGAGGGAGAGAGAGGGGGAGACAGGGAGAAAGAGGGGGAAAGAGGGAGAGAGGGAGAGAGAGAGGGGGAGAGGGAGAGAGAGGGAGGGAGGGAGACAGAGAGGGAGAGGGAAAGAGGGAGAGGGGGAGGGGGAGACAGGGAGACAGGGAGGGAGGGAGAGGGGGAGAGAGAGGGAGAGGGAGAGATAGATCTACATTCACCAGATACAAGTATGGACCCCATAGTCAGGCCCACAATGAACAACTTTCTCCAGGTACACCCCACCTGCATCCAGTTAACCTTCAGTTAATCCCACCAGGGATTAATTCACTGATTAGGCTAAGGCTATGACTGAATCATTTATCTTCCAAACCTCTTGCATCCTCTCACATGTGAGCTTTTGGGGGACACCTCACATCTAAACCATAGCAAGCTCTTTCACATTAAGTGTATGTATTCACAGTGTTGTGCAAATATCATCATCATCCACCTCCAGAACATTTTCATCTTCCCCAAATGGAAACTCTGTACTCATCAATCACTCCTCATCACATCCCCTGCCACTAACCTTCTGTTTTTCTTTTCTGTGAATCTGACTAGATTAGGTACCTCATACATGTGAAATCACACAGTATTTGTCTTTTGGGCACTGGCTTGTTTCATTTCGCCTAATGTCTTCAAGTTTCATCCATATTTGTAGTTTATATCATAATTTGCTTCTTTTTTAAAGATTGAGTAATATTTCATTGCATTTATACATCACATTTCTTGTATCCATTTATGCTTCAGTGGACAATTGACTACTTCTATCTTTTGGTGGAAGTAAATTACGCTTTTCTGAACATGTGAACACTGAATCTCTGCTTTAATTAACATATGTCGCACTAATTCTATGTTTACTTTTTTTCAGGAACTGCCTTACTGCTTTCCATAGCAGCCACACTATTTTGCTACTTAAGTAGCAATGAACAAAGGTTCCAAATTCCCCACATTTCTCACAAACGTTTGTTATATTCTGTTTTGTTTTGTCTTTAATAATAGCCACCTTAATGCATGTGAAGGGGTATCTCATTGTAGTTTTTAAAATTTAAATTAAATGCATTTTAGCTGATACATAAAAGAGAAAAATTTATGGGGTGTCATGTGATATTTTGAAACATGGTGTCATTTTAAAATCAGGTTAAACATATCTATCTCTTTAAACATTTATCATTTCTGTATGATAAAAACATTCAAAATGATTTATTTCCTCTAGCTTTTTGAAACATAAAGTACATTATCATTACAGTCAGCTTACTATGCAATAGCACACCAGAACTTATTACTCCTATGTAGCTATAACTTAGTTTTAATTGATCAACTTGTCCCTATCACTTGTCCTCCTGCTTTCCCCAGCCTCTAGTAACGACCATTCCAGGTATAATTTCTACGAGATGAATTTTTTTTTATTTGTTCTTTTTAGATGTACATGAGAGTAGAGTGTATTTTGACATATTCTACATACATGAAGTATGACTTATTCTAATTAGGATCCCATTCTTGTGGTTGTGCAGGATGTGGAGTTACCTACCCTGGTCATGTATTCATATATGAACACAGGAAATTTATGTCAGAGTCATTCTATTCTCTTTTCTATTCCCATCCCTCCTGCCTTCCCTTGACCCTGCTTTGTCTAATCCACTGAACTTCTATTCTCCACCTCGTTATTGTGTGTTAGCATCCACACATCAGAAAGAACATTTGGACTTTTTTTTTTTTTTAGGATTGACTTATTTCACTTAGCATTATAGTCTCCAGATCCATCCATTTTCCAACAAATATCATCAAGTCATTCTTTTTTAAGGCTGAGTAACATTCCATTGTGCACCACATGTTCTGTATCCATTCATGAGATGAAATTTCAGTGTAGTTATAATTTGCATCTCTCTAATTGCTAGAGAAGTTGAACATTTTTCATATATTTGCTGACCGTTTGTATTTCTTCTGTGAAGTGTCTGTTCAGTTCCTTTGTTCATTTATTGATTGGGTTATTTGGTGTTAAGTTTTTTGAATTCTCTATACATTTTGGAGATTAATGCTCTGTCTGGGGTGCAGGTGGCAAAGCTCTCTCGGGATATTGTTGATTATTTCCTTTGCTGTGAAGAAGCTTTTTAGTTTGATACCATCCCATTTATTGATTCTTGATCTTAGTTTTTGCATGTTAAGAGTCTTGTTAAGGAAGTTGGTTCCTAAGCTGACAGGACAGAAAGTTGGGCCTACATTTTCTTCTAGTAGGGGCAGGGTCTCTGGTCTAATACCTAGCTCCTTGATTCACTTTGAGTTGAATTTTGTGCAGGGTGAGATGTAGTGGTTCAATTTCATTTTGCTACATGTGGATTTTCAGTTGTTCCAGTACCATTTGTTGAAGAGGCTATCTTTTTTTTTTTTTTTTAGCATCAATAGTTCTTTTTTATTTTTTAGTTATAGGTGGACAAACACAATATCTTTGTTTTATTTTTACGTGGTGCTGAGGATTGAACCCAGTGCCTCACACATGTTAGGTGAGCACTCTACCTCTGAGCCACAACCTCAGCCCCTGAAGAGGCTATCTTTCCTTCACTGTATGTTTATGGCACCTTTGCCTAGTATGAGATAACTGTCTTTATGTGGGTATGACTCTGTGTCTTCTGTTCCATTTGTCTTCATGTCTGTTTTTTTGTAAATAACTGGTGGTTTTTTGTTTTGTTTTGTTTTGTTTTTTACTGCAACTCTATAGTATAATTTAAGGTCTGGTATTATGATGGCTCCTGCTTCACTTTTCTTACTATGGATTGTTTTGGCTATTCTGGTTGTCTTATTTTTCTAGAATTTCATTACTACTTTTTCTATTTCTATGAAGAATGTCATTGGAATTTTAATGGGAATTGCATTAAATCTGTCTAGCGCTTTTGATAGCATGGTCATTTTGACAATATTAATTCTGCCTATCCAAAGAACATCCATCAGAGATCTTTCCATCTTCTAAGGTCTTCGTCAATTTTTTTCCTTAGTGTTCTGCATTTTCATTGTAGAGGTCTTTCACTTCTTTTGTTAGGTTGATTCCCAAGGTTTTTTTTTTTTTTTTTGAGTCTATTGTGAATGGGATAGTTTTCCTAATTTATTTTTTAAATGATTCACCATTGGTGTATAGGAATGCAATTGATTTGTGAGTTTTAATTTTCCACACAAGAGTAAGATCATGCAGTACTTCTATTTTAGTGCCTGGTCTATTTTACTTTGTATGATGATCTAAAATTCCATCCATGTTGCTACAAACCACAGGATTTCATTCTTCTTTATGGCTGAATAATATTCCAGTGTGTCTAGGTATCACATTTTCTTTACCCATTCATCAATTAATGGGCACTTTGGTTGTTTCCATTTCTTGGTTAATGTGAGCAGTGCTGCACAAAACTTGGGAATGCAGATGTCTCTGCCACATACTTATTTAATTTGTTTTGGATATAAACCTAGTAGTGGAGTTCTGAATCACATAGCAGTTCTATTTTTATTTATTTTTTTGAGAAAACACCATATTATTTTCTGTTATGGCTGCACTACTTTATAGGTTCCCTTTCTCACCCCCTCACCAGCACTTGTTATCTTTTTTTTTTTTAGTTTGATTATCCTAATTGTCTGTTTTTGCTTTTGTTTCCTATACTTTTGAGGTCTTGTCCAAAAACTTCATTTTACTTTTATGCTGTTGAAAATGGAATTGTTTTCTATATTTCATTTTTCAATTGTTAGGGTTTGGAAATGTTACAGAATTAAGTGTGATAATTTTGTAGATATTCTGATGAATTTGTTTATTATTTCTACAGTTTCTTGTGGAATCCATCAGTATTATCTACATATAATATCCTATATTCTACTAAGATTCTTCATTTCCAAGTATTAATTAATATTGATGTTACATTGCTATTTGGGGAGCTCATTTCTTTTATCGCCTAACTCTTCATTCTAGGATGTCCAGTTTCTAAACAAGCAGTGAAATCTTTTCCTTTTCTTTTTTTTTTCCTTTTCCTGATTTTAGGGCAAAAGCTTTCAGTATTTCATCATTTAGAATAATGTTGGCTGTGGCTTTTTCCATATTAAATTTTATTGTATTGAGGTGGTTTTCTGCAATTCCTAGTTTTAAAAGTATTTTAATTATGAAACTGCACCAAATTTTGCCTATTTATTTTTTCCTGTTAACTGAGATGAATACTCTCCCTTCACTCTATTAATATATTACATTACAATGATTTATTTTTATATGTTAAACCATCTTTGCATTTCAGAAATAAGTCTCATGAGGTCATAATGTACGAATTCTCCTAATAAGCCGCTTAATTTGGTTTCCTAGTATTTCATTGAGAATTTTGGGATCAATATTTATAAGGCATTTAATTTCTAGTTTTTTAATAGTTTCTATTTTCTCTTTTTATTTGTTATTATTCTCCCTTTTAAGTTAAAATACTCATCAAAGTTTTCTTCTATGATTTTTGCACGTTAGCTGGAAGATGCTCATTCTTACTTGGAGACAATTCTGGGGAAACTGGTGTTGAGGTAGGAGTGAGATAAAATTTTCTTTGATAGGTAAGAAGGTGCAGCAAATTGCAAATAATTGTGGTTTAATATCTTTCTTTTATCCTTGTCACAAACAAACTCAAAAACTAAGTTGCATTCCATAGCTGAGATAAACCTTCCAAGAAAGGGCTTCTAAAAAGAAGAAAGGTCCATTGAGATGTATGTGAGGATACAAGTTAGTGTTGCTCAAAATTTTTGTTTTCTTATTATGGACTTTCAATGTTGCTTGGTTCATTATTTTTTTTAAATGTCTCCAAACCTAAATCTATCTATAAATTGTATCTATTTACAGTTCTAAACAGCAAGTTAATTTGTAAATTAAACACAGCTTCTTCCAAATAATAAAATTCAATTTAACAATTTTATGTGATGAATGATGTTTACTGGAAACAAAATGTTAGCTCACATAATGCCAATTATGACTACAAAATTGTTTGGGGTTCATCACGTTTGTACATGTTTATTTTGTGATGACTCAGTTTTTCCAGCACTTATCTTTATATGAATTACTAAAAAATATTTATTTGCATAATATTTGTCTGTGATATTATTTGGACTTCACCTGACCTGAAAGCATAATTTTCATATTTAGTCTGTCTTTTTTATTATTTAATTAGCTTGAGATCATTAGGTCAGTGCTCTCTGGCATCAATAGCATGGTAAATGCAAACTGAAATGTGGACCCCAAAGCTGTTTGGCAATAACCTGGGTGTAAGATAGTCATTTAAATAATCCTAACCATACTTATGTTAATTCCTAAATTAGCATCAAAATGAAATACTCAAATTTAAATTTTCTAGTGATGAACTCACAGACTTATTTCCAAATCATTGGAGAACACTGATAGAAAGAAAGAAAGAAAGAAAGAGAGAAAGAGAGAGAGAGAGAGAGAGAAAGAAAGAAAGAAAGATATTGATTAGGAGTAGGGTGCAGAGAAAAGTTAAGAGGAGCAAAAGAATTAAGGGCAAATGAGGGCAGGAAACTGCTGGTTAAATAGGTCATTTGAGAAGCTATTGGGCAGAGAAAGGGAGGTGACACTTAGTGTCAGACACTACAGAACATGGTAAAGGACAGCGTCCGGGGACCAAAGAAAGATAAAGAACAAAATTGATGCTCTCAGGGAAGCCAAATGTTATTCTGAGGGCCTGGCAGAGAAGAGTTAACCAGAGAGGGAGCAAAAGGGCTGGAATCTGCGAGGTCCACGTGGAGAAGTAGGTCCAGGAAGAGCAATCAGTAAAGGCTGGTGGCAGAGTGCCAGCTCAAAGTGTTGTCATTGTCAGTGACTGCATTCCATGGGTCCATCTCCAGAGTGGAGACAGGATGGAAAATGGGAGCTATGACTTCAGGACACAAACAACTGTCTTCAATGTTTACTAAAGCCCAACCCTTACTAGAACTGATAAACAAAGGGGAAGTATACAAGGCCACTGATGGACAGGGGTCAAAGTGACCACAGAAAGAATCACAAAACTTTTTTTTTTCTTTCTGATTCTCTAGCCCTCATTGCAGAGTTGTGGGAAACTCGAACCACCCACCCACTCAAAACCCAGTTAGCTCATCCACTATTTACTAAATTTTCAAACTCCTTTTATTTTTCCAAGGAACTTATAGGCACTGGAAATATAATAACGAATAATACATAGATGCAATTCCCATGTCCTAAAATCAAAGCAGGATATAGATGAGCAAACATGCAACTATCATATACAGGGGGCATAACTGCATGTAGAACCACCTTTCAGGTCTGATCTCTTGCATCATCCTTCTTGGAGGAAGTGATGTTTGGATGGGATGTGAGAGAACAGACTGGAGGGTGGGGTGGGGCATTGCATCAGATAGAGGAACCAGAATAAGCTGAGACCTACCTGGTACAAGAGAGATACTTACATCTTATAGAATCTGAATGTCATCGGGCCAGCTTTTGTACAGGAGCTATGGAAGACTGATACATGTCAGCAGCAAGAGATTACACTGGAGAATTAAAGGGGATCCTAAGGAGTAATTCAGAGCCACACAAGTATTTAAATTAGAGCAATAGAGTGGCCAATTAATTTTTTTTAATAGATGAATTCAAACATGACCTTCTCAAAGGCCAGATAGAAACTGTTGTTTTATATTCCTATTCTGGATCTTGAAATAATGTTTTTAACCACTCTCAGTATTTACCAGGGATTTCAAATGCAATTGTCGAAATGGTTTGGCAGGTAAGTAAGTGCATAAAGTGGGTGACATAAGACATTAAGAAATGACAGTGTTACTGGCAAAGGAGGGAACTTATGCCCATATTCACAGCAGCCATTACTCAGTTCCAACTGAATATTAAAATGCCACAGCACTGATCAGGAATCATGATTTTTCTGTATAGACTCCTTATTGGTGAGTACAAAACCATAAAATTTGTGAGTGAGGGTTTGTTTTCAAACCCCTCATTTATGACCTCTGTTCCAGTTAGGAAAACCTGTGAAACATTAATTTGTTGTCAAAAAAAAAGTACTCCTATCACTTATTTCAAGAAGACAATAACTAGTCACATTCTCCTTGTTTTGTTTTCAAAAATCTTCAGCCTAGCAATCAAAATGGTTTAATTCGGGGATCAGGTGTGCAGTGAAATTAATGGCAAAACACAGATGAAATAGTGATTTCAGTATGTTGAAAAGAAGTCTAAATTTTAATCTGAGAAGGAGGAATGTGGGATAGAGCAAATCAAACTTTATATTTAGCTAGGCAAACATTTTCTTATACTTTCTAATACACTTCCTGTTATAAAAAATAGCAATTATATACACATATATGTGTATACATATATATATGCTTATTCATGAAATAACTAAAAGAAAGATGGTAAGATAAATGTTAAGAGATGACTGATAGTAAAATGAGGAAATAATTACTCTTTTTGTCATCTAATATATATAACAATTGTTTGGGGGACGTACTGGAGATTGAACACAGGGGCACTTAACCACTGAGACACATCCCAGCCCTTTTTAAATATTTTATTTAGAGAGAGTCTTGCTGAGTTGCTTAGGGTCTTGCTAAGTTACTGGGACAATTCTCCTTTCTCAGCTACCTGAGCCACTATATATAACAATCTATTTAGGATGACTTATTAGTTGCTTGAAATCCAAACACTCTCTGTAATACCTTCATAGAAACCAACAACAAAATCTCATTTTGTTATAATTTTTAACAAAATTTGTATTTCCCTTGTGCCTTCTGACTTACAGAAAATTTGTTGTTCCACAAGATGTGATCAAGTGAATTGGAATAAAAGGTGGATGTTCCAGTCTACACACTAGTTCCAGTAATGAACCCCCATTTGCATCATAAAAATGGTCCACTTGGGCTGCACGGGACTTGGCAGACTTGTCTACTAATAAGTTGTATGGTCTTTGGTCAAGGCTTTTCACATCTGAGTCTCTCAGCTTCTTATCTATACAAAAAAAAAAATGTCTGGCTCTGTTAAGAAAAATTACTTAAAACTTGGAATTAAGGCAAAGTTTAGGGCAGCGTGTCTTTTTAATGTCATAATGGGGCAGTGTTTAAGAAGTTCCCACTATTAAACATTTGATTAGACTTCAGTTTAAACTACTGTATATGTGGAATATTTTTTAAAAGCCAAGTATGCATATATAAATCTCAAGAAAACTGAGAAATCTATTTAACTCCATTTTGATGTATCTATCTCTTTGTGATCTAATTTTTGTCATTTATTTTAAATTAAAGCCTAAAACATTTTCAATTATGTAGTGAATTCGACTTATTTTACAGGCTTCAACAAATTTTTTTCTCCCTAAGAAACATGAAAATATTCTGGAGAAAAATAAAAACATACTTCAATAAAATTTAAGAAAAACCACTAAGGGCATTTGTTTTTTATAAACAATATACACAGCTGTAGCAATGTTGCCAGGGACACGAGCCAGAGAGCTACATATTTACTACTACAAACTGTTCTGTTCACCCTTTATCCAGTAACAGCTGGTAAAATGGTATTTAAGAACAGTTTGATTTAATCTAATGAGAAACTATGCTGCAGTGCATGATACTGCCTGCAGAAAATAATTGGACAAACATTGATTTTTTATGTTGCTATAATAGTTACATTTTCAATAAATAGGAATTTATATGCATACTTATTTGGCAGCATTCCTTTCTACATGAAAGCTCGTGATTGGTTCTGAACACACATGTACCCACATGCACAGACCCATACACACAGAGATAAATTAACATCTAGAGTATACAGACATACTACAAAATTTTAGTGTTATTGTTGCCAGGAAAAATGTTATTTGGAAGTCTATTTTAGAGTTTATTGCTATTTTTGAAACCAGAATTATCCAGAGGAGATACCAGTTTGGGAAGAGTTCTGTTAACAAAAAAATCCAGTAACCCTAACAGCAGTAAACACTGAGCCAAGAGTCATTCTGGCCAGATAACAAAGGACATGCCACAGAAGACACTTCTCATTCTTTCAACATCCCACCCTAGAAACCTCTAGATAATACTAGATACCAGACAACCCAGGTGAGTTGATATGCATGAGATCCAAGGACCAATTGCCTTTTATCCTATGAAATGGGAGGAAGAAAATTTTCTAAGAGCATTACAAAATCCTGGGCAACAGAAAATAGATAGCAGTAGACCTTGAAAAATGAATGAATGTGGGTAAGTTAAAAAATGGATGGAGTTGGAGAATAACATGCTAAGTGAAATAAGCCAATCCCAAAAAATCAAAGGCTGACTGCTTTTTCTAATATATGGATACTAACTCACAAATAAAGCGGGGGCACTAGGGAAGAATAGATTTACTTTAGATTTACTTTGGGTAGAGTAAAGTAAAGAGAGGGGAGGGGAGGATATCTGGGATAAGAATGATAGTAGAATGAAACAGACATTATATATATATGACTGCATGACCAATGTGATTCTACAACAGAAAAATGAGAAATTATACTCCATCTATATATGTAATATCAAAGTGCATAAATGCTTTCTACTGTCACATATAACTAATTAAACGAATTTAAAAATTTTTAAAAATTAAGACATTCTAAGTGGAGTCAGAGTGTATGTGACATTAGGATTAGTAAAAAGAACAATTGTTTTAGGGTAAATATCCTACATAGGAAGGAGAAGAATTTTGCTTGGGAGGAGCAAGTTAGCTATGAGGACTAAATTCAGGTAGGAAAGTTTTCATATTTTGTTAAATATGATGGGTAAGAGGTATCAATAAAAGTTGGTTTTTTTTGTTTTTTAATTTTTGAAGTGGAGTGATGTGAAGAAAGGAGTATTAATAGGAGATTAATTAAGCAATAATCCAAAAGATGGTTTGAGAAATGATGTGGATGGTCGAGTTGATCATTTTAAAAGTTACTGCAAAAATTTATATTGTAAATCATTTTAAAAGTTACTGCAAAAATTTATATTGTAAATAACAATGATTTAGTTTTTTGCTAATATAGAAAACAAACAAGAAAAATGGAGTTCTGCTTCCAGGCTTGGTATTAAAAGAGACTGGATTATTCATCCCCTCACCATAGAAAATCTTTAAAAAACAAAACCCCACCAAAAAAAAACCCCCCAAAAATCAATAGGTTAAAAATAATTTAAAAACTCGTGTTTTTATATGATAGACAACAGGTAATATAAAACTATTGTTTATAAGGCATGTAAATAAAGGAGGTAAATTGATAATTAACCCAGATTTCTGACTGGATTTTTTTATTATGATGTAAGATAGTGTTTTTCATACTAAGATGAGGAGACAAATAAAAGTTTGTGGAGACCCAATTTGATGACATTTGCAATGCAAAGAACCAGAGAAGAGAGAATGAGAGAAAGTGATTCTCACTCAGGCTCAACAATACCTAGAGTTCACAGAGCTGCCTTGAATTCTTACCCAGAAGAGAGCAGAGTCCTTGTGGCACAACCAGACCCGTGGAGACCCAGAAGGATCATGCCTCAGCAGTAGGACAAAACTAGCCCAGAATAAAGATGATGCTAAAATAAAGCTTTATAACTACTTTCAAATGGCTCAAGCCGATGTTAATGTAACTGGCAAAAAAGATCAAATGTTTTTTTGAAAGAAGACAACATAACCTAACATAAAATTCACAGTATATAGCATACAATGAAAAACAACTTAAAAAGAGAAGAGGTTAAAAAAAAAATACATGGGGCTGGGGTTGTGGCTCAGTGGTAGAGCGCTCGCTTAACATGTGCAAGGCACTGAGTTTGATCCTCAGAACCACATAAAAATAAATAAATAAAGTAAAGGTATTGTGTCCAACTATAGCTAAAAAAAAACTACAGCATAATCAGGAGAAAAATCATTCAATAAAAATATCCATAAATAGCAGTATTACAGTAGTTGGACAAAGAGAAGTGCTATCACAAATATTAACCAGATTCCTGGCTGGACAATTTTTTTATTATGATATAAGATAGATTAAGAGTAGAACACAATAATAATGTGGAAAGAAATGGAAAATGTAAAAAAAAAAATCACACAAAAATGAGAGTTCTAGAGATAAAAGTATAAAACCTATAATGAAACAAAATATTAACGAATGGAATTAACAGCCAATTAGATGCTTCAAAAGAAAAATCAGTGAACATAATATAAATGATCCAAACTGAAGTATACAAGAAGAAAATAAATTTAAGAGACAATCAGTAGCTCATCAGTGACCTTGGATAAAGTATCAAGAGTGCTGACATATGTAACCAGAGCCAAGAAGGACAATGTATATTTAAAAAATTAATGTCTAAATTTTTTCAGATTTTTATTCCCATAGAGGTTAAAAATTAAACAACAACAAAAACAAATAAAAATAACCGCATACCAGGGCACACCATAACACATGATTTAGAGTAAAAAGGCACATCCTGTAGAGAAGAACATACACACAAGAATTATCTCAGAATCTTTAAACTATCTGGCACAGAAAATCATGGAGCCCCATCTTTAAAGTGCTGAAAGAAGAATTGTGAATAGCAATCTCCCTGGAAAAATAGAATGCTAACACTAGAAAAAAAATTCCTTCAAAAAGCAAGGTGAACAATTCATCTAATATGGGAGGACATTACACCAACCTAGACTGGGGTACACTGCACAGGATACATGGTCAGTAGTCTTTAAGACCATCAAGATCATGAAAAAAAAAGACAGATTGAGAAACTGTCTTAGACCAGTGAAGACTAACGAAACATGGCCACTAATTCCAATATGGTAAACTGGACTTCATTCTGAAACAAAATGTGAGTGGAAAAACCAGTGAAATCCAAATAAAAGAGTTTAGCTACCGTTGATGTATCAGTAGAAGTTTCCTATGTTCTACAAGTGTACCATGGAAACATACAATGTTAGCAGTGGGGAACACTGGATGAAAAACATCCAGGAAATGTATACTATGTTTCTTTTTGTGAATCTCAATTTTTTCCCAAAATAAACATATGTTGAAATAAATGATGGTAAAATAAAGATTTCTTTTTGTTTTATGCAAATAAAACCTGAGAAAATTCACCGCCAGCAAATTACATGATATCCCATTGCTACCCCAAGTTAATTTTTTTTTTCTTGAAGCAGAAGATTGCTAAGAGCCAAGTATATGATGCATGGCATTTTTGGTCGAAAGGTGATGCCAGCTAGCCATTGAGATGATATGATTATGTTAAGATTTGCATTCATATGGATATTGGACCCCTGCTGTTCACCTAGAATGGCTACGGGACTCCTGGAGAGTTCCCATTGGTTGGGGAAGTACAGTAGGAGGGAGTTCCGGGGGAGGAGCTCTCTCTGCGCTCCGGGAGGAGGCCGCGTGGGTGGAAAAAATCTTCCCGGGCGGTACTGGACATTGGCGGCAGTTTCAAAAAATAAACTTTGTTCCTGCTTGAGTGGCTCGTGATTTTGTGCCCAGCCAGACTGGGGCAGAAGATGATGATACAAGAAGCAAATTTGTATGAATGAAGAGCACCTGATGGTAAATATGTGAAAAAATATAATTTTTTTTCCTTTTAAAATTTCTTTTACAAGAATATTTCTAAAAGCCAAGTAAAAAGATTGAGTTTGGGGAATTATCACATATGTAATGTTTGTGTATATGTACATAAAGTGTCTAGAAAAAATAGCACACACAATGAGAGAGAGAAAAATGCAAACATAAAGTAGACTATATTAAGTTTAAGATGCATAGTGTAACCCCTAAGCCCCTAAGCCCCTAGAGCAAGCAAACACATAAAAAACAAATAACAACAAAACAATGAGTTAGGGTTAATAAGCCAAGTTAAGATAAAATGGAGTACTAACAATTGACTCAAAAGGAGGCAGATTAAACAAACAAGAAGAAGAAAATAAGAGATAGGATGTATAGAAATTAAACACAAAAAGCATTTAATTGTAGAACTACAAAGACAAAATTTACCAAGAGAAATGGGGACATAAGTTTTGTAAAGACTTGTTTATGAATAAATGCTTTATTCATAATAGCCCCCAATTGGTAAAAACAAACAAATAAACAAATGTAAAACAGCAATAGGTAAATGGAAAAGCACTTTATGGTTTATCCATATACTGGAACACTGCTTATCAATTAAAAAAAAAGAAGTACTGATATAAGCAAACACATGAGTAAATCTAAAATACATTATGCTTACTAAAAGAAACCATTATTTTAAAAAAAGCATATAATAGCTGGTTGGAATGACATGCACATGTAATTCAGCTATTTGGGAGGCTGAGGCATGAAGTTTGCAAGTTCAAGGCCAGTCTTTGTGGGTATGGCTCAGTGGTAGAATGCTTGTCTAAGATGTATGAGCCTCTGAGTTCATCCCCAGCACCATAAAGAAACGAGCACACAAAAAATCACATATTTTATGAATATATTTATATGAAATTCTTGAAAAAGCAAATCTGCAATACCAGAAAATTTTGACAGTCCTGGGTTTGTGAGAAGAACTAACTGCACAATAAAAAAGTCCATGGAATCATTTTGGGACAATGGAAATGGTCTATAATTTGGATGGCATGGTAGTTACATGAATACACACATTTTCAAGACTCAAAACTGTCCTCTTAAAACAGGCACTTTTTATCACATATAAGGTGCTATTCAATAAGTTTAATTATATGAAAACAAAAAATAAGATCCATACACAAAAGTCTTTAGTTGCCATTATATTTTGAAGAAAAATAATGGTGAAACATGAAAAAAGAGGAAAAATATGATAGAAGAAATTCAGACACAAGATATTTGGGAAATAAAAGTTGGCAGAAATAGCATGACAAACATACATATTTTCTCTGAAAATTTATGAAAAGTACATACTACTCTGTCACCTTTCAAATGCCAAAAAATTCTTCTGTGTTTTGGAAAGTTTTAGCACAAACCTCTCTACCTATAGCAATGTTCAAAGGAAACAGAAAAACACAATTGTATCCTGGAACTCTGGAAAATGTCAATGTAAATTCAATGTAACTCCTGAATTAACAAAGAAAATTACAATTGAATGTCATTTTTGCTGATTTTTTCATTTTCTGAGTTGATAATTCATGCATGGTTCATATTGAAACATTTTGCCAATCACAGTATGCAGGGGAAATCTCTCACACAATTCTGAAATAAGCAAAAAATTGCATATGCCAACAGTAAAATAGTCATGGTGTGTAACAAAATAATGACAAATGCCATTTTTATGCATGTACAGCCTCAATTTCTAATTCTTGCCACAAAACCACAAGGTCAGTATTATCATTCCCATTTTAGAAAGGAAAAGCAGATAGTGAGAAAAGTTACAAACTGAAACTGAGAAAAGAATATATTATGCCAATGATCCTCTGACCAGTAAGTATTGGAATCAGGATTAAACTTTGATTGCCTTTTCTCAGTGAGTCTGAGAGATTAAGGTTGACTTTTTCTAGCAACTTTTATCAGAAGCCTCTGGCAGAGTTAATCACTCTCATCTGTATCCCCCAAATATTTGGGGCACAGTTTTATTAATTAACTTTTACTATTCATATACCTAAGTCTTTAATAGACCCAGCTCCTTAAACATGGGTATTAGTTCTCAGTCATTCATTATATTCTCAGCAGGCAACAGTGTCTGGTACATATTTAGTGGACAATAAATGGCATTTTAAGTAATGAATTACTGAAAGATATATAAAAATGAACATTGAAGAATTAAGATGCAGATTTATTTATAGTATACAAAACGAAATTAAAGAAGAGAATATTAAAAACTATTAGGAAAAACTATACATTATACTAACCATCATAGGTCTTGAGACATAGTTGCAGTCAATAAATATTTGCTGAATTAATATACAAGAATATATTTTTAATATTGTAGCAAACATAGCTCCATAACTCAGTAGCTTTTGACCAAGGGTTTTAAAAATGTACACGGTACAGTAATTTCAAAATCATGGCACTTGGGAAGTCAACATCTTCATATTGGAATGCATTCTGGAGTTACTCTTACATTTCAATGAAATATTTACAATAAGAAGATCACTTAGAGACAAGCTCTTTCATTTTATCCCTAAGCAATGATTTAACCTGGGGGATTACACTGTGTATATGATAATGCATTCATTTGAGTTCTGATTCTAGCTATGACTGAGTAACTGCTATTGGACCAGCCTTCTATCAGTGAACAAAGAGAAAAGTTGAAAAATATATGAGTATCCAAGTTTGGATCACAGGCACTTAAGTAGTTTGGTTTCTGACAGAAGAAAAACACACAAGATTCATCCCATCTTGTCCTGCCAAGGGACAATTTTTCCAGCCTCAGGAAGAGCACTTCTCTTTAGGCAAAGATGGCAGCCTTGCTGCACTCAGGAGGTAGAGATAAGAGTATGGGCAGAGGAAGCAACAAGAATCTGCAGGGAAAAGCGTTTGTGAAGGGAGCTGTGCAGAGAAGTAGAGAAATCCAAATGGGAGTGTCCTATATGTGTCTGAAGACTGGGCTATAGGTAAGCAGGGAAAATTTCTAGAGGATTATTTGATAACAGCTTCCATGAAGGTTAGAATGGAATGAAGGTACCAAGGCTCAAGTAATACTGAGACTCCAGCAGCTCTGGAAATCTAGTCCCAGATAATGTTAACACCTTTTTAAAAACCCTGACATCCAGCTGAGATAAAAGAGGACCACTACCTTAGAGATAAAGACCACATTCTAGGGAAAGACACAGAAAAGCCACATTAACAAAATTTAAAACCACACCCCAACAAGTTTCACATGTTTAGGGGTTGAGTCCTGCCAAGTTAGAAAAGCTTGAGATAAAAACTAAGACTTCCACAAATTTGCACTAATGATATTTAAATCCAAACCAATGTAAAATCATGATGTTCAGGCATTAATTGAACTGCTCTGCAGCAGGTCAGAGTGGAATCTGGGATCTTAACAGCCTATCACCCATAATGTCAAGTGTTTAAAAATCACTAGATATGACAACACAAGACAATACTAGCCATTGAGTTACAATCATCAATTAGGAGAAACTAAACTCGAGATGATCCAGAGGCTGAACTTAGCAGAGATAATGACTTTAAAGTAGTGATTATCAATATGTTTAAAATATTAAAGGGAAAATAGTCTCAATGAATAAAAAATCATGAAATCTCAGGAGAGAAATAGAAATTAGTCTTTAAAAATGGAAATTCCAGACTGTAAAATGAAATAACACAAAAGTCACCAAACAAAATAATATAGTGTAGGTTGCAGAAAAGGAATCTGTAAACTTAAAGACAGATCAATAGAAATAGTGCAATCTGAAGAAACTGATGAAAAAACTAAAGTTAAAAACAAAATGAACAAGCAAACAAAAACCATATACAGCATTAGTGACCTCTAGGACAATATTAACATTTGAGCACTTAAATTCCAAAAAGAAGAATATAAGATTGCACCAGAGAAATAGTTCAAGAAATAAAGACTGGTAGCAAAACAAATATGATTTTAAAAATTTGATGTACAGAGCCAAGTCCAGTAAGTTTTTAGAAATATGAAAAAAAAAAAAACACAACAAGGCACTCCATAGTCAAATTGTTGAAAACCAAAAACAAAGACAAACTGTGAGAAGCAGTAGACAGAGCATCTACTGGCTCTAGGAGACAAAAGAGAACATAAGATGTGATAAAACCACATCTTCTAAGTGATGAAAGCAAATTAATATAATCCTATCAATACAAGATTCTATATGGATAAATACTGTATCTTCTTCAAGTCTTGGGAAAATAAAAAACATTTTCATAAAAACAGAAGCTTAAGAAAATTGTTGATAATATCCCTGAACTATAAGAAAGTTCAAAAGATCCTTTGAGCTGACTAAAGATCTGGAGGAAGGAATGAAGAGCACCAGAAAGAGAACACAGAAACCCATTTTAGAAATCTTGCTATCACTGCCATGGTGAAAGTAAGTACAATCCACAAGATGATTTTTGACATGAAGAGTCTGAAAATAATGGACAATATTTAACTTATTTTTCTGACTTACCTAAATGTACTTAATTTTCTTAATCATTGTCATACTAACAATCTTCCTCTATGAGTTGGCCATTTTGCATGTTTTTGTTTTCCTTCTATTTTTTTTTTTTAATTTTTAACCTTTGTTCTGTCACCTTTCTATTATGTACTTAGGGATTGTGTAAACCAAATTTACAACTACTGGATGATCTTTTCCATGCAGGACATGCACTAAAGTTGTTTTTCTAACATAAAGTGTTGTACTTTTAAAAATCTTACATTTCAAGGAGAAATTTTCTGGATATTTTGATCTTTTGTTGTGGGAGGGATAAAAAATTCTAGCCTTCTGAATCAAACAAACAATTTTAGAAATGCAGTGATATAACAACACCACCTACAATGGCTAAGATTACAGGCTAGCAACAGTAAGTACTGGCCAGGATGCCAAATAACAGGGATTCTCATACACTGCTGGTAGGGATGCAAAATGCTATAATTATTTGGAAAATAGTTTTATGCTTTTCTCAGAGAATCAAAAATACACACACACACACATTGACTCAGCAAGTTAAGCCTCAGATACTTACTCAAAAGAAACCAAACCGTATGTCTCCAAAAAATGTGGATGCAAACATTTATGAAAGCTTTATTAATTATACCTAAAACTGGAAACAACCTAAATGTCTCTCAATAGAAAATGGGCAAACAAATTATAGATGTACTAATGTTATAGCATACTATTAAGTAATTAAGAAAGACAAAAAAAAAAAAAAAAAACCTCTGGTATATACAAAAACCTAGAAACAACATAAAAATCTATCTTGAGCCAAAGAAGATAGATGTGAAAAAATACATATTTTGTGATTTTTCTATTTATATAAAGTTCAAAAATATCTAAAGACAGTCTATAGTGTTACAAATAAGATAAAAATTTCCCTACATGGGATTGGCCTGGAGGAAAATGATTTGGGGTGGGGAGACGTAATTGGAAATACCTTCCTTCCATGGAGTGTAGATATAGCAACATATACATTTGTCAAGACTCATAACATTTTACCCCTTAGATCTATGCATTTCACTGTATATACATTTTG
This sequence comes from Marmota monax, assembly GCF_021218885.2. Classification (NCBI taxonomy): domain Eukaryota; kingdom Metazoa; phylum Chordata; class Mammalia; order Rodentia; family Sciuridae; genus Marmota; species Marmota monax. The sequence goes on along the minus strand of NW_026694221.1, from coordinate 194,808 downwards.
CCTTTTAAAAGTTCATGGAAGATTATTTAAACCTTATTTAGGTATCATCACAGGCATAGATCTTTCAGGAAGATAAGTTTGTTCATTGCACTGAGAAGTTTCATTAGCTGCAAACTGCTGATGTATGGAAATAGTTGTACAGTAAGAAAATTATAAATACCCTACAAATTAGTTATAGAAATGAGGACTGGAACCTCCACCTGAATTTCCTTCCTTGTTTCATGTAAATTTACTTTTATTAACCAATTACTCATTTATCTTCTCTCCCTGGTCTCCTCTATTCCACACAGAAGGTGTTACTGTTTCTTCACACTATGGTGTACAGCTTACAAATTACTCAGGTGTGATTGCAATAGGTATAACAAAAAAAAAAGAACATTATCTGGATTGTCTGGGTTAGAGAATGAAAATTTGCATAGTCTCTCCTTAAAAATAAGTAATTTATATTGGGTGGGAGTTTTGTTTTTTTTAAATTAACATTAGCCTAAGACATGGTCCAATTCAATCACTTTCACTTTCCAAAGGAGCAATATAAAGGATAGAATGAAGGATTGCAGACTCTCTTTAATGTTTTCAGAATTGATTATTGAGGCTAACTTGATTTGTTGGTAAATGTCCACATTTGGTATTTACAAAGTAGTCATAGAACCAGTATATTTAGAGGCTCTAATTCTGATCTATGGATTTGTAACCATGAATGAATTAGGCTAGTGTGGAGGACATCCATTTATGAAGCCAGTTTTGCACAAGAGTTAGAGCCTGAGTATGGGGACCAGGGATTCTGCTGGGGAGGGCTGCCTGGCATAGGAGTCTGGACAGAAGTTGTGTGAGCAGGACATCCATGTGGAGGGTGACAGCCCTCTGTGGCCGCTCCAAGTTGTCAGCTCAATGGGTAATAGTTCTCAAAAGATTTCCTTTCAATAAACTGAGAAGAGTCTTTGAAATTGTTGAACCATATATTAGGATTTTAATATTCTTTTAATACTATGAATAGAGTATAAATTACAAATTTATTTTAGATGCTGCTCCTAATCAGTTACTCCCTGTTTATAATTCAGTAACACATTGTTTAGAATTTAGATTCCATTTCCGGAAACCCCTTTACCCTTTGCCACTTGGCACCCCCTTATCAAAGAAAAAGAAAACTATTTCAAGTGGTAAAAACAAATGGTATTTACTGTAATATTGTAGTCTGATTAAACAGGGCATAAAGTTTACAGTCAAACTTATAGTATAGTATGGTGTGCTGATATTTGGGAGTCTTAAAGACTATGATTTTGTCTCAATCACACTTTTATGCTTCCTATAAACCCTGACTCTACCTCAAATTTAAACAGGGTATTTCACTCTGCACCAGAAAACAAGATGACAATTCTGTTTTTGTTTCATGTTTACAACAAGATTAAAAATTCTGGTTTGTTTTGTTTTTTGTTTTTGTTTTAAGTTTATGTTTACATTTTTAATTGCAAAGTGGGCATCAGGGCTCCTGGGGAAGCTAATAAGCATGAACAACTGCTTTTCAATTTAAAACAGCTAAGCCTTGGGTTTTTCAAAAAACAAATTCTCAAAGGTCTCAGGATATAAAGATCATGTTCCAAGTACCAAATTTGAGAGAATAAAGAATTATGTAAAATGAGTTTGTTTTAGGATAAAATTGCTTTGGGATAGTTGAAGGTGGGAAGTGGTAAAGAGAATGTCAGGAAAAAACAACCATGGTGAAGATTCTTTCTTATACCACTCTCCCTGAAGTCCACACCCATTTTCCTATGGACAACTAAGATGTGGATAATCTCCCAGTTCCACATATCATAGCTTGAAGGACTAAAATAAAGATGACTGACTTGAACTATCTAAAAGAGACTTCTGGTGAGAAGGAAATCCAAGGCATGGGTTCAGGTGAAGACTTGGGACTTTGAGCACTGAATCACCCAGTCTCATGGGATGCACTCAGGAGAGTCCTCAGGTGTTTACTACTCACACCTGGAAAGAGGTAGCCAACATCATAGCCAACATCTCTCAAAGAGTTGGGAGACACCTAGCAGGAATTAAACTCCCTAAGAATGACAAAAGAAGATTCTTAAAGGAACATAGAAATATTCGTTGTGAGGGCCAGGGTAATTGCCCCTTCGACTAGGAATACTTGTTCTGAGTAGCCATTTTCAAGCAGATAGGTTATTCTATGTTGTGCCAAGAATAAATGAGTTGACATTAAAGAAATTTTCATAGTTTGCTGATGTCAAACCTCTGTTACTCAAGCTGCAAATATTTGGGATGGCTATGGGACAAAATTTAGCTAGAGTCCACAACAAGGCATCAGAAAACAGGGGGAGCAGAAGATTTTTCCCAAGGCACATCTAAATGTACTTCTGATGATAAAAGATGCCAAAGAACACAGGACCTGGACTGTATACCTAGAAGCCACTGTGACAGACAATATTATACACAAAATTCCAAAATGGACCCCCAAGATTTCTAACCCTAAATCCTCAGGACTTTGAATATGATGAGACTGGCCATTATCTTTCAGATGTAAATAAAGTTACTAGTCAATTTGCTTTGAGTTAATGAAAAAAAAAAAAAAAAAAAAACATTATCCAAGTGGGTCTAATCTAATCAATTTTTCTTTGACCAGTAGCAGAGAGCATCAGAGAGATGGAAAACACATACAATGGACCTTGGCTGGCTTGAAGATGGTGAGGCTCCCACATGCAAAGCCTGGGGAGTGACCTTAGGAGCTGAGAGTGAGCTCAGCTTACAACCAGCAAGGACACAGTGACCCCTCTCCCCTGACTGTCTAGGACTTGATTCTGCCAACAAATCAAATAAGCTTGGAAGTGAAATCTTTTCTGGAAACCCTGGATGTGGATCCAGTCTAACTAGTGTCTTCATGAGACCCTAAAAAGAGAAACCCGTTGTGGACTTTTTATCATTTCAATTATGAGATAATAATTAAATGTTATTTAAAACAATCAAGTTTGCAATAATTTCTAACAGCAACAGAAAATGAATACAGAGATCTTTGCAGTTGCTGGTGTAGAGGATGATGACTAGATCTGCAGACGCCATTGTCACCATGATGCAAAGGAGAAAGACAGTGAGGATCAAGAAGGTTGCAAAGTCACATATGACATAAAAAAAAGAATAAACCCTAGACTTTAAGTTTATTTTGATTTGAATTGATATTTCCACACAGAGCAGAATGGGGCTTGAAACAGACAACGAATCATATTCATTAAAAAATGAAAAGATTTCTCTTACAGTTAATGCAAAGGACTCTCTTTATGTTATACTAGTTTTTAGTCTTCACTACTTCATATTTCATATGGGAAAAATAATAATCATCTTGCAGAATTGGTATTAGAATTAGAAAGTATGAATGTAAAGGGCTTAGCATAATATCTAGCTAGAACATAATGCTAGACTAATATCATTAATTCTAATAGGGAAATAAAATATAAATAATATCATATAAAAGTAAATTTTAATGTTTGTTTCTGTTGTTTTATATGAAATATCTCACATTTTTATTTTTGATTCATTTTAGTATATGAGGAAAGCAAAACAGGCCTCAATTTGCTTATAGGGACTTTTCATGATTATTTCACTTATGGTAGAAAAGAAGTTGAAATTGCAATGAGTTTAGTTAAACTTCAATATCTACTTTTAAATATGTCTTAAAATGTATAATAATTCATACTGGTCAGCACAAATTGTCCATAAATGCATTTTTGTTCCCAAGTAAATCATTTCAATACATTTGAACAGTGTTGCTACTTGACTCAGTACTTGCCAATGGGGAGATATCTTGGGAAAAAGAGGTAGCAGTGGTTTAAGTTTGTCCCTGAAATCACACTTGGTCCAATCATTGGATTTAAGAAGCAGCAGAGGAAATGGGTTTCAGGGCTTGGTGTGGATTGTGAACCCATAGCAAGCTGGCCCAGAAATAACTGTTCTGAGTGCTACTGGGAAGCCAGTAAGTATGAAGGGTCCCTTAGGGGAGCTGTAAAAAAGAAGAAAAAAAAAGAATTTACCCCTAAGGCATATGAAATCTTCTATATGTCCCTTAACCCCTTGTTTTGACATCAGTTCCAATAAAGGGAATATGTCAGTCATCCTGTCCAAAGTCCTCAAGTTTAACAGTCTACCATGCAATTTAAAAGGTTAATTTGATGATCTGAAGCACATTTTGTCAACATAGGATTGATCTCACCATTTTTAAATTTCAAAAATAAGGTCTTCAGGTTCATTTTAAGGTTCCAGTCAAGCAAACAGAAGACCCAGAGGATACGGCATTGAACCCTGCTCCCTGAAGAATAAGCAGGTTTAAGCAGTTGCCTCCATTTTTCTTTTTCTTTCACCAAAAGAATTAGAATGTATCCAACAGTGCAGCTCTTTTCGGTGTTTTCAACAAAAGGCTTGAATAACGTGGATATTTAATAAGGTGCTGAATTGCCAGATATGGTATTTTTGAGAGGCCTCACTTAACATTTAAACCTCAAAATTACTCATGTTTCTGGCACAAGGATTCATGCTAGTTGATGGTAGCACTATTCTCTTATTTCTCTTTCATCCCTATAAGTATGTAAGTAAGGAGTACTTTTATCTTAGAAAGGCTGAAAACATAATGAATAGAGATTATTTGCTTCTTTGCATCATTAGGTCCATTTCTGTACTGCTGTGAATCAGTGAACAAACTATGCCATCCACATCCAAAGAATAGGTTATCCAGTGTAGGCCATCAGTTGCCACAAAGCAAAGCCTATTTGTATTTTTTTTTTTTTACTTTTTTTTTCTCAGTTAGTAACACTGAGCTTAATTCTATAATTATTCCATATAAGAAACTCACACTGAAGTCAATGGGTGTCTTAAAATAAATTTGATTACAAGATTTGGTCCATTGAGTAAATGAATGAAATTTGGCTTTTATTAATTTGGAATTTCTCAATTAGGATTTCAACTTCCCAAGCAATTTATAGATATGTTTCTAATGGTGCTTATCTGTACCCAAAATGACAAGACTTTTTTTTTTTCCCTCCTCCTAAGGAATGTATCTTGCTTCCTGAGATATTAAAAAAAAAAAAAAAAGTTTTCTGAAATGTTAATTGGAACTAAATTCTTAGACAAGAAAAAGGAATAAAATGACATTATTTCTTCCATTTCACATTAGTAAAATATAAAACATTATACACCTGCAAAAATTGTTCTCTGTTTCTGATAAAGCTTGTGATTATATTTTTCAGGTTTGGTTTGAAAAGCTAAGACATCTGTTTATCCAGTGCATACAGAATAACTCTCATGTCTCCTCATCTCTGAAGATTTCAAAGGCTTTCATTCTGGTTTAAATCCTTTGAAGAAGCAGTAATCAAAGACAAAAATTATCAGAGGTACATTTTTGTTTCCCAAACAATGAAAATAACAACACTTGCCCTCCTTGGATTTCAGGCACTAGCATAAAACTTCAAAATTGGAGATTTGCCATTTAAATAAAAAAGTGATATGGATAAATAGCTGCCAAAAAAAGCAAACTAAAAGTGCATATTCTCTACTTCATTTTATTGCATAAATTTAAATTCAATATGTGAATAATTTAAAAAATACTATGATGCACAACATCAAACAGCATATACTAGCATGGTGTGACAGACTACATCTGGCTAGTATGTGGGTTCAGAAAAAGTAGTAGTTTGAGCACTAAGTTTTTTTACTTTAGTGCATTTTGCAAATTGAATTCATTAAAATAATAGCAGTGAGAACCCAAGGATGATAATAATGCAAACTGTACCCCACACAGATGAGGCAAAAACATTCAGAATAAACTGTGCTTAGAGGACTGAAGTAATTGAGGTATTAGCATTTGGTCTTTCCAGGCTTTTATTAGCTTCAGAACATATCATTTGACCTTCAACACACGTAAATTCACGTATTAAAGAGAGAGATTATAATTCATTATATCATCCGGTTTGCAAAGACAATGATATAAAAGTAATATCTATTGCCTTTTTGACCCTGTTTAGTTAAGAATAAAGATTTTGAGCTCTGACCTCTTTCTGCATTAGGAAAATTGAAAGCAGGCCTTTAGGATATATGGCTGAGATGAGTTCCACTGGGGGTGGAAGTAGTAGCCATCTTGCATCCAAGAGAAGACAAAGGGATTTTACTTTTCCTGCTCAGAGCCTAATAAAAACAATTAGAGAACAATAAGACCTGTTCCCAATATTCCCCTTTCTTCAACAGAGAGAAAATGGAGCTTCACTTTATATTTGAGAGTTTTAAAATGACCTTTAGTTTGGGAATAAGTTTTAAACTGAAAATAGAGATTTTCCTAGGGTCTAGGGAAAAACGTGACCTCAAAAGAAGAGGAAATCATGCAATTCCCCATCAATCAGTGGAGGCAGATGAACATATTAAAGAGCGGCATAAGTCAGGTCTCCCAGGATTATATATGAGTGATTCTGAGCCTTGGTTCTAAACATTTGGATGGAAGAAGATATAGAAGCTTATTTTTTTAAGGAATCAGCTCACATGATTGTGGAGGCACAGGAGTCAAAAATCTTCAGGGTTGCTAGGCAAGCTGGATACTCCACGAGGAACTGATGAAGACACTCTGGAGAGAGAGTTCCTTCTTCTGGTGGAGATCAGTCTTTTTTCTCTTAAGAACTTTGACTGATTGAATCATGGAATGTAATTTGCTTTATTCAAAGTCTGCTGATTTAAATGTTAATCTTATATAAAATATCTTCACAAAAATATCTAGACTGGTATATGACTATATATTTGGGTACCATGACCTTCCCAATTGACTCATAAAACCATCACAGTGACCTTGGGAAGAACTGTTTTGATAAATTGAGAAGAATATATTAAGTATTAAATATAAACCCTCAATGTAAGTGTTCATTTCAAGACTCCCAATTTCTGAGTATAGATTGGGGTCAGGAATATAATGTAGGGCAATTGTTCCCCAACTTGTTCATGCATTAGAATCACCTGGATATGTTTAAAAAATTCCAATATCCAGGTCACACCCCAAACCAGTGAAATCTCTGGGGCATGAGTACTGAATGAAATTCCCCAAGTTTCTCCAGTGTGCACACAAGTTTGTGAAGTCCTGACATAGGACCTTGTTATAGCACTTGAAAAAGTGCTTTCAATAAACTATACTAAAATCACAATAGAAGGGGTTATGTTTATAAATTTCCATATAAATCAGAGCATATTACCCAATTAGAAATGCTTATTTAAAAATGACTTGACAACTTGGTACATATGAAATAGCTGGACTTTGTTCAAAGAATATTTTAGTTTTCTGATAATATGCATTAGAAAATAAATCTTTAAACTCTGATTTGAAGTGTTTTATTTGAGGTTTAAAATAGTTTTCTGAGATTTTCATAATGCCAAACAAAGAATGACCATCAAAGTACTAACATGTACTCTTTTAGTTTCTATATTAGTTTTTTTAAACTCTTAATTTTGTAGGCAGAAGGTGATGTGCATATCTTAAAATATAGTTTTGAAACTAAACAATATAAACATGATCCATTGTATTGAACTGAAGCTATGCTTTCTTTTGCAAAAGAAAAATCTGCTCAGCAAGCATATGATTTTTAATCTTCTATACCATCTTTCTCTTCTATTTCTATCCAGCAATTACACTGCAAGGTACTACTTATCCTGCTGCTCTTGCCCAGCCTTTAGTTGATACTTAGGGCAAGCTTAGTTATATTTAAGTATTTTCATTTCTCCTCTTTTAGTGCTGTCATAGTTCAAATTTTAAATATCCCCCAACAGCCACATTTTAAAGGCTTGTTCACTACCCTGTGGTGCTACTGGTAAGTGGTAGAATATTTAGGTGGTGGGGCCTATTGGAAGGAAGTTAGGTTATTGGGGACATGCCCTTCAAGAGGATATTGGGACTCTGACCCCTTCCTCTCTCTCTCTTTGCTTCCTGGCCATAATGAGGTGAACAATGTCCTCCTTACCACATTATGGATCACCAAAAGCAATGGAGCTCATTGACCATCATCTGAAACTCTGAGCCAAAATAAATATTTTCCCCATATATGTTGTGTAATTGAAGTATTTGTGATAGCCATAGAAAGCTGACTAACATAAGCATCAAGCCCCAAGAACAGGCCTTACTTTTGAAATAAAAGAAATTCACTTAGAAATCAAGACAAAGAGAATCTAGAAAACTTTAAATTTGTAAGTGTGAATTTGGCCACCTTTATTGTTAACCAAGCAGCAACAATATGTGAGTCTTTTTCCAGGCTTTCAATTCTGTTGCATTTGGTTTATTCTTTTTTTAATATCTCAGCCACAATGCCACACTTATTGATGGCTTTGTAGTGTGTCATCTGGGCTAAACTAAATTGTTTCCAAGGACTTCTTTTGTGGGCCTCATTAGACTCTTTGGGTGATAAATGAAAGAGGGAACTGAAGTATTTGCCATATTATTTCTCAGGCTTCGAAGGCTGGGGCAGGATCACAAGGTACCCTAGTAGTTCTGGTTGATGTGGGGCAGCAACCAGGGATGCAATTGACCCAACTTCCCCTGGAACCATTTCAGCCTTTCCTAGATCATAGATGGATTTAGGACCATAATAAGGGATACCCGCTTTCCCTGCAGGACTTTCACTTTTTTTGAGTAGTGGGAATGAACACAGGACTCTGCTGGTCTGGGATTTCCAGGTTGTGCTCCTGGTTTCACCTTTGCCTCACTCTACCTCACTTTACATCCCTCTTCTCTTCCAGCTCTCTAGAAGAGGTCCGATACTTGTATACCTCATCTTGAGTCCTTGATACTTGTAGACCTCAAGCTCCAGCATCAGATGCAAACAAAACGGCCTTACACAGGCTGCCCCTAAATCAAGTCCCACAATCATGTAAGGTGAAGTCTCTGGGCCGAACACACACACACACACACACACATACACCTATAGCCATACATTTTAATACCTTCATGCTTCTGATTCTCTGAATAAATACTTTTATAATCTTAATTCAGCATAATTTATTCTCCAACTTGTTCTTTAAAAATATCTCAGCTCTTCTTGGCCCTTTAAAATTATATATACAGTTTATAAGCAGTATATCAATTTTCACATACATTCACACTCTTGCACACACAACTGTTGGAATTTTGATTAAGATTATACACACACACACACACACACACACATGTCAATGTAGAGAGAACTGAGATCTTTCCATATTGAATTTTCTAGATGATTGGTTCTCAAACATTAAGATATGTATACAATTCACAAGGAGATCTTATTAAAACACATTCCTGTTTCAGTAAGTCTGGGATGAATCCCAAGATTCAGAATTGGTTATAAGTTCCAGGTATGCTGAGGCTGCTGTGCATGGACCATGCTTTGAGTATCTAGACAGGGACTGTCTCTCCATTTAATTTCTCTAACAATATTTATAGTTTCCTGTATAAAGGTCTTACACATTATTTGTTCCTAGGTGTTTGAAAGTTTATAAATCATGTCTATATTTTAAATTTTATATTCCATTTGTTGTGGATTTATAGCAATTCAATTGATTTCAATATGAATTTTTCTTGCTAAACTCACTTATTAATTCCAATAATTTATCTCTATATTCTTTTGGATTTCCTACAAATACAATCATCATATAAAAATAATGACAATTTTATGTCTTTCTGTATCATATATATTTTATTTCTTTTTTTAGCTTGACTTCCCTAATAAAAATCTTTAGGATGATGTTGAATAGAGACAGTGACAGAAGATATGTTCTCCAATATACCAATTTCAAATAGAAATCCTACCATATTTGATTATTAAATGTGGCTGCTCTAGGATTTACTTATTTGTTTTGGTTTGTTTGTCTTTTTTTTTTTTTTTTTTTTTTTTTTGCTGCTGGGAATAGAACCCAAGTTTTCTTGCTTGTCATGTATGCACTCTCTCTGAAGAGACTGAAAACATCCAGGGGAAGTTGTAACAATTGCATCCCTGGTTCATACTCCACACCAACATGAGTTGAACCACAAAGGTGCCTGGAAATCCTACCTTGACCTTCTAAGCTTAAGAAATAATATGACTGCTGCTTCAGTTCTCATTCATTTCTTACCCACGCATTTCAAGATGTGTATTGAGGCCTACCTCAACCTGAAATTCTCAGGAAAAGGAGTCATGGGAAGCAGTCTAACTTAGCCAAGTTGACACATTAAAAAGTCATCACTAGGTTTGAGTGTGGGAAACAATTCCAGTCCTGTTCTAGGATTTATAGAAGTAACTGTTAGTCAGGTTTTCATTGCTTGGACCAAAGACCTGAAAAGAACAACTTAGAGGAAAAGATTATTTTTACTCAGGGTTCCAGAGGCTCAGTCCATGGTTAGCTGACTTCATAGGTCTGGGCTGAGGTGAGGCAGAACACAATGGTGAAAATTTGAGGTGAAGAAAAGCTACCTTCTTCATGCTGACTAGGAAACAGAGTTTTGAGTGCAAGGAACTCAAAATATAATATAATCCCCAGGGGCATGCTCCCAGTAACCTACTTCTTCCAGGAACATACTATAGTTACCATCCATTAATCCATTCTAATTATTAATCCTTCAAATGAATTAATCCATTGGTTAGGCTACAACTCTCACAATCTAGTCATTTCATCTCTGAACATTCCTATATTGTTTCACACATGAGCTTCGGAGGACACCTCATATACAAACCATAACAGTAACTTCTAACAGATTAAGGAAATTTTCTTTGATACTGTACTATAAATTTTGAATATGGATTGTTTCACTTTGTCTAATGTGTTTCTTCATTTATCGAGATGCTGCAATGATTATCAAATACACATTTGTATATGTATATCAAATATACATTTAAACTGTCCCTCTAAACTTTAGCTACCTGGTGATTAGATCTGTTGTTTTCATTTTCTAATTTGTAGTGTGATTATAATTTGTATGGACTTCTTTCTTGAGTTAATAGACATATTTACATGAGTATTTATTAATTTATGAACATAGGAGATGTTTTAGTTACTATTTGTTAAAATGATTTAATATATAAAGATCAAATCTATTTTGTTCAGAAAACAAATTGTATATTACTAAAACTTGCTTTATTGTAACATTACGGTCAGTTTTTGAAAAGGTTCCACATGCCTTTAAAGAATGTGTTATCTGCAGATATGGCTGCCAGATTCTACAGATACTCCATTAGGTCAGGTATGCTAATTTCATTGTCTAAACTTTTGATATTTTTATAGATTTGTGCCTGCTTATTAAATCAGTTACTGAGCATTTTATTTAAGTGTCTCTCATAATTTTGGATTTGTTCATTTCTCATTGTATTTTGGGTTTGGTTCATTTGATACTTGACAAAGGTGCCTCAAATCCCAATCTTTCACCATGCACACATTCAACTCAAAGTTTATCAAAGACCTAGGAATTAGGCTAGAAACTTTGCAACTGCTAGAAGAAAACATAGGCTCAACACTCCAATATATTGGTACAGGTACTGACATGCTTAACAAGACTCCTAATACACAAAAAATAAAACCAAGAATCACCAAGTAGGTAGGCCTCAAATTTAAAACCCGCACAGCAAAGAAATAAGAACACAAAGATAGGGTCTGCAGAATGGGAGAAGATTTTTGCCAGCTACTCCTCTGACAGGGGATTAATATCAAGAATACATAAAGAACTAAAAAAACTTAACACTGAAAAACAAATAACCCAATTAATAAATAGTCAAAAATTTTGCAAACTAATTTCTACCTTACATTTCCTTTTGGATATGCTTTGGTATGTTCTTTCTTCTCTAGAGAATGATGTGCAAATACAAAAATAAAATTATGATTTTTAAAAAAATTAAATCTTTTGGGACCAAAGTGGGAAAGCTTACTCTGAAGGGAAAAGGAATGGATTATATATGTGTAATTTCTTGGATGGGTCTGACTTCTTCTGTAGCCTAACATCCAGTGCTTGTCTTACCTGGAGAAACCCCTTTGTATGATTCCTGGTAAAGGCAAGGCCCCATATTTAACCCTCCCTCTAAGACCCAAAATGGAAGCTCCAGTCTCTCTTTAGGTATTGTGAGCTACACCAAAAGAGCCCCTGAATCTGATAATTCCTCTCTCTTTCTCAAGTCTTTGGTTTTTAGGAGAATGATCATTAGACTGAAGATAACTAAAGAATATTGAGATTGAAAATACATTGTTTGGAGTCTGGACATAGAAGATGCTTGTGGTATTGAGTATTAATGCCCCTATGAATGTACAGAGTTCCAAGTCCCTGAAATATTATGTTGATTTGCCTGATTGACTTCCAATATTCTTTTTCTCAGCATATTTGTAGAACCTGGCTATTCAGGTTTCTTCCAATAAATTGCCTTTCCTTTTAAATTAGCCATCATTAATTCTGTTGCTTGGGAATTAGTTAAGTGGAGATCAATTAACAAAATTTCTACTGAAGGATATAAAATAACTGAGTATTTCCTATGATGAATATATTTAATTTGCTAAGATCTATGTGATCTAAATTACATGAACATATTTTAATAATAATTCTTGGCTTCTGATTTAAAAGAAATACATGACTACTTCAGAAGCTGTTATGCATATATTTTTTAAAAGATTCTTATTTATGGATCTTAACAAATTAAAACTGAGTTAGAAGATACATAATCAATCATTGAAATAATTTCCTCAATGATGTGGCTTATTAACAATTGAAGGTATAGATTCAAGGAAAGCTATTAAGATACATTAAGTTCCATTTCTTTAAATTTATTGCAAAATTCTGTTTTACATGTGTCATTGTGCAAAATTCAGGCTTCAGTATTTGAACCTTAACTGGTTGTAAGTTGCCGTGGAAGCTCTAGAATGCTCCTGTAAGTCAGTTTGATAAGATAGAAAGGCATAAGGGATGAATGACCTAAATTAAGAGCTGAACACTGAAGATCTGGTAGCAAAGCTGGACATTCAATGGAAATAGTATTTTTTTCAGCCACAATTCACAATTCACAATTCATCACCTGCAATGATGAAAGATAATACAAGAGGGGTGGGTGAGACAAAGAGTCTACTGGGGAGCTGAAAAGCAGCCAATATTTAGAAGTTTGGTTTATATTTTAGAAATATTAATCAATATAATGGGAATAGGATTCTGTTTTAGTCAGCTTTTTCACTGCTGTGAGCAAAACATCTAACAGGAATAATTCTAGAAGAAGAAAAATTCATTTGGTGCTCACAGTTTTCAGGGTCTCAGTTCATAGACAGCCGGCTCCATTGCTCTGGGCCCAAGATGTGAGGATGAACATCATGGCAGAAGAGTGTAGAGGAGGAGAGCAGCTCAAGACATGACACCTGGAAGCAGAAAGAGCTACGCTCATCAGGGACTAAATATGTACTCCAAAGGCACACCCCCGATGATCTAACTCTCCCAACCACACCCTTCCTGCCTACAGTTACTGCCCAGTTAATCCACATCAGTGAGGATTAATGTCCTGATTAGATTAAGGCTCCCATAACCCAGTCAATCATTTCACCTCTGAACTATCTTGCATTGTCTCCCACGTGAGCTTTTAGAAGACATCTCACATCTAAACCATAACAGATTCTATGGTAAAGAAGATTTCTTACAGGGTAGAGGTAGGATAAGACCAAAAAGAAAAGATCATTACCACACTCTTAAGAATATGGCAAGCCTTAGCTATCCTCACCATTCCCCACCCCCTGGATGGGACTGGACTACTAGACAGAAGCTAGGAGGCACCTGAAGAAAGAGAAGGGAACGAAAAGCAAGGATCCTGGGTTTCAGTGAGTATTGTCAGTATTGTTATGTCCTCTGGGAAAATATCACATGGGCCTGATGGTTGATACTGTCAGTCTCCCAGGCAATTTTGCTACAGCCATTTAAATCTATGGTCTTCTCTGCCTTCGAGCCAAGGATCACAACAGAAGGCCCTCTGTACCATCTCATCTTTTTATTGATGCTCTATGTGCAAAGAGAAAGGAGCCAACAATCTTTCAAAAACAACAACAACAACAACAACAACAACAACAACAACAAACAGAAAAGCACCCCTTTTCCCTTTCCTTTGCTCTTCAAGGAAAAAAAAAAACTTAAGAAACAAATAAAATTAGTGCAGCTTAATTAATGGTGGGGGCAACTAAAAAACAAACACATTAAGTAAGGTATCAGAACTGTTCTAAGTACTCAGTAAATGAAGGCTGTTTTTACCGGGTAAGTTGAGTGGGACTTTCTCCTCCTACAGCCCATTTTAAGCCATCCCAATTAATCTGCATCTAACCCTCTTACCATCTCAGAGTGATAAGACTGACAAGCTTAGATGAGCTTTATCTACATAAATTCCTGAAACAACAGAAATTAATGCAGAACCCATTATCAGAAATCATAGGATAGCTGGTATACGACTCTGATCATTGCAAATGAGGTTTTGAATAGACCTGGGAGCACTTTAAGTTCTTTTGAAGTGTTTTCTAAATCAGAAAATCTTTCTCCTAAAAGCCTTTCTAAAAATTAAACATCTTGACCAAGGATGATCTGTTTCTCCCCCAGAAAGTGTCGTGCTTATTTGATTTTACAGGTAACCTGGCATACACCACACTCCTTCAGCATGTTTCTGTATTAAAATTAAAGTGAAAAAACACTAATTTTAACCAATGCCTGAATATGAACTGAATATAACATGGACAAAAGACCAGACTTACTTTCAAAATAATAGACTAAATTTTTCATGAAGAACTCTTCTGGAAAGAGAAGTTTAGGAATGGCTTGAATTCTAAGTTTTTCTAAATGATGGATGCCTTTGTAACTCACTAAGAATTTGCATGTACATACATATATATATATATATATATATATATATATATATATATATTTATACATGTATATGGATATATATGTATGTATGTGTGTGTATGTGATATATGTATGTATATATATATATATATATATATATATATATATATATATATATATATGATTTGATTGATATAAGAAGTGACCCAGAGAAGTTTTATTTTGGAAGAATTATTTTTCATCAGAAAAAAATCTTATTAATTTTGTTAACTAAAGAAACATGATAGTGGAAAAATATCAGCCACAATTTCACTATCCCTTAAGCAATTGTTAATCTGAAGGAATCCATCAGTGGTTTCAATGCTTATTGCTCAAGTGAGGCAGATTATAAGAACTTTACATGTAGTAACATATTTACATCTCATACCATAATATAAGCATTATTGCTATCTGTAATTTATAAGTGAAAAATTAAGACACAACACAAAAATTGGCCGAGTGACCAAGGTCTTTCTTAAAACTGATGGAGTTAGGGGGAAAACTCTAGCTGTCATCCAAACTTCTGTGCTAGAATGTGACCTACTGAGAAACTGTGCAGTGTTCTATGGAATGATTATAACACCCTCCTTGTTGTTGAATATTTAG
Source organism: Marmota monax (assembly GCF_021218885.2). Classification (NCBI taxonomy): domain Eukaryota; kingdom Metazoa; phylum Chordata; class Mammalia; order Rodentia; family Sciuridae; genus Marmota; species Marmota monax. The sequence goes on along the minus strand of NW_026694221.1, from coordinate 179,354 downwards.
ATGGCCTGAAAACTTTTCCTAATAATTTAAGAAACTTTCCAGTGTGGAATTATGAGCTCACACTAGATATCCAAGAGAGGAATTGCTAAATTGAAAGGTTTGAACATTTCTTTTGATATTCAGAATTTAAAAATTTTAAAGTAATTACTTGTAATTGTTTTTCAGTATTACTTTTATTGTCTCAATTCTTACAAAGAATATAATGTAGCATATCATACATAGTTCAAGAATTTCCTGAGTATAAAAACAAATATTATACTCCACCATATATTGATAAATCCATCATTGCATGCATAATTATATAATTAAGGATGCAACATTATCTATAGAGAAGGATTCCCAAAGTGACTTGTGATCAGTGCCTGTGTATAAATTATATAGACAATGAATAGAAGTGATCTTGAAACTTCTTGACTCCTGAGATAACTACAAAGTCTCCCTTGTCAATATATGTATTGACCTGTTCTGAATGTGACACTATTTTCAATGCTCATTGGCATTTAGAGATTAAGCATAGCTCTGACACTTGAAGGAGATCTGTCAATTGTAAAAAATAATGAAACCCTTTTTGTTTAGGTAAAATTCTTGAGTTGCATTCAACATAAAGAAAAAAAGGGCATCATTGAAAAAATACTGGCTATTTTTATAGATTCAAAAGCTGAACATATAAAACTGAGTACTGAAAAAAAATTTGAAAAGCAGCTTAGGGAATTCTAGGCAGGAACTCAAGGATCGGGTCCTTCACACATTGATAATGGAATAAATTTCATCATTTGTAACTTCATTACAGATTCAGATTCCTGGGAAAGGGAGTTTGATTGACTTATCTCTTACCTGAGACTGGGAGAAGACAAGACTGAATTGAACAATCCCACAGCTACCAAAGGGTTTGAAGAAAGCTGAGCAAGCAAGAGCAACAGATGCCAAGTTCTATTTCCATCTTAATGTGGTAACAGAAGCTCAGAAGTCAATAACTTCTTAAATATCCAGAAAGCAATCTTCATGTTGGCAAGTCTATGCCTCGAGACATCTTAATCAGTATGCAGTTGCAATATATTACCTTTACAAAGTCATTTCTTTGATTTGTTATAGATTTTCAAATTTAGCCAAACACACGATATTTTGGCTATAAGGTCTTAGTTCTATAATGAGAAAGAAAACAAAATCAAGTTAATGTGAGAGATAAGACCTAGTGCTTGACAATACAGGACATAGCCAGGATCAAAAAATATTAGAAAGTATCAACTACATGTGAAAACAGAAGAGTCCAGCTACAATGATAGTACAGCCCAGAACAACCTGGTGAGGGATGAAGGGACTGACCACAGGAGTAAGTGCGTGTATGAACCGATTATTCTAGAAAGTGGTTCTTAAAAGAAGGGCCTCTTCTAGAAACCTCAGATCCTAGTGGGCAAATTAAACATATGCATTACCCAAGGGGAAAAAAATTAAGAACATGTCATTAGAAAAGAGTTTAATGTGTATTTTTTTTAATTTTCTTTAAATGCACTGGGATAGTCTTGAGCATTATTTTGAAGGTTTACAACTGCTTTTATTTGGAATCCCATTAGAAGAGGGCATCTATATTTTTCAGTGTAATGGTCTTTGAATGTCTTAATCTCATCATGTTTAGTAACTAAGAGTGCTTTCCAAAGGTATGGCTTTTCAGAGAAAGCTACATAATTTAACTTCCACTGGGGGAGGGGGGGAAATATATATATATATATATATATATATATATATATATATATATATATATATATATATATATGAATAAATTTCATCATTTATTCCATTATCTATCTATCTATCTATCTATATATATAGACTAGGAGATATATATCTCCTAGTCAATAAATGATTATTAAAATCTTACAATGACTTGTGACTTGTAGAATTTAAAATTAAAAATTCCAAATAGAATATGAAACTTGGAATATGTTTGATTTTTGTTTATAGTTCTTAATATGACTAATGTGTTCTTTTTTTAAATTATTTTTTTAGTTGCTGATAGACCTTTATTTATTTGTATGTGGTACTGAGAATCGAACCCAGTGCTTCACACATGCCAGGCAAGTGTGCTACCACTGAGCCACAGCTCCAGCCCCATGACTAATGTGTTCTATAGATATAATTTAGTATTCTCCCTTTTGGTTGATACCAACACTACTTTCTGGGGCAAAATGAAATGGAAAAAAAAAACTTGGATAGCATATATTTTTAAAAATACTTTTAATCATTGAAGAGATGACAAAATTGCAAGGTATTATCAAACCAATAATCTGTGAAGGCAGGAAACTAGATGTTGGTTGAGCCTTCCTCCTTGCTTGTCCCTCACTCACCACCACCACTACCTTTGCCTTCATCACCACCATCATCATCATAATTTACTTCTCATTTCCTTAGGGCATCTGTCTCAGCAGAACCATGCACTGTGAGTTTCAGTCTCTTGAATGTGGGTTAACATTCAAAACCCAAGGGGCTGGGGACATAGCTTAGTCGGTAGAGTGCTTGCCTTGCATGCACAAGGCCTTGGGTTCAATCCTCAGCACCACACTACCAAAAACAAAACAAACAAACAAAACAACAACAACAACAACAACAAAAACCCAAACAGGAGATCTACATCTGACCTGACCTTCTCATTATTTAACAGAGTGGTTAAATAATGAGTTTAACACTCATGGTTTAACAGAGTGGCACAGTTAAACCAAAAGTAACACCTCATTGTCCCCAAATATATCCAGGAGAAAGCTGTAGTGCAGTTGAGCAGAGCAGGGCTGGTGGAGAGGCTGAGAGCTGGTTTGTATCAAAGCCTAAATCTATTACCCTACTAGGTAGGGAAAACCCTCCAATTATGGATTTTGATTAAATGAATCTGATTGGTAATGTCTGAGAGGGTCTCAAGTAAGACAAACAAAAACTCATCATCTATAAATCTTAATCCAAGGTTTCAAAGAATCTTTACTCTGGTTTTCCAAGTAAAGGAGCTCCCTATAGAAGATAATCTAAGGCAGGAAGCATGGTACTGGAACTAAAAAACAAAAGGGAGAAATAAAGACTTTATATATTATAATACTTATGCTTATTATATTTGAAAAACAAAATATTCAAATATCTACAGGGAATGGCAAATGACAAAACAGAGCCTAAATTAGCAGATTTGCAAAGAATTAAACAGAACTTAGAAATAAAAAATAGGTAATTGAAAAATTCAATGGTTAATTTTAATAGTTATTAAACAAAGAAGACAGAAAATTTGGTGTAATGAAAAACAAGTCAAGACAAATTATTCAGAATGTAGTACAGAGAAGAAAGGAGTGGAAAATATGGAAGATAGATTAAAAGGCATGAAAGATCAAATGGAAGAATTTACTATATATTGAATCAGATTTGCAGCAGGATGAGAGAGAGAGAGAGAGAACAGAGAAGAGGCAATGAGGAGATAAGAAGTGAGACCTTTCCTTAACACATGAAGATTTAAGAAGTTCAACAAATCCTAGTGAGTAAAAGGAAATATGCATGCACCCAAATATAGCACAGTGATATTGCATAACACCAAAAGCAAACGCCTTAGAAGAAAAAAATAATAATAAATACAGACTTTCAAAGCAAGAACTTTTCAACAGTATCATCAGAAGACTGAAATAATTATTTCAATATGATAAAAGAAAATAAATGCCAAAATGAAAGTCTATTCCAAATGAAAATATCTTTGAATCATAAAGACAAAAAAATAAAGATGCTTTGATGCAAGCAATAAAAAAAGAGAGAGAGTGACTGTACAAATTGAGTGTGTGATAAACAAAATTCTAAAAACTCTTCTTTAGGAAAAAAGATCACAGATAGAAGTTCTAGGATATAAGAAGCAACCAAGTCCAGTAAGTCAGTAAGTTGTTTTATAAAAAAGTAAATACAAAAACTCAGTGGTTTTATAATTCATATTCCTTGAAAATGCAATAATATTCAAGTATTCAAAATATAGGATTGGGGATGTAGTTCAGGACTAAGTACTTGTCTGCTGTACACAAGACCCTAGGTTCAATCCTCACTACCATGCAAAAAAATAAAAAATAAAAAGTATTCTTAGGTGATGTTTTAGATAATTTTCCACTGTCATTCTCACAATCCTGAGCTAGGTGCTATTTTTGTCATCCCTGTTTAACAGAGTGGCACAGTTGAGTTTAGGTAATTTTGTCCAAAGCTACAAAACTGATAATTGGGGCAACCTAGGTTTAATCCCTAGCTTTGAATCCCTGGGAATGAATCCTTTGTTCTTAATTGCTCTGTAATAGTGATTCTGTTTAAATGAGGAATTAATGGCATATTTGAACCTTAGACATGAAATTGTATTCAGTGTAACTGAAGGTCTTCCTTTACCCTCAAGTTGGCACATACAAAAATAAATATAATCATCTAGTGAACTTGTTCTGAGATTATGCAAGAGAGATAAGGGATTACACAAAGAATGCATTGTTGGAACACTTACCTTAGCATTACAGTGCAGGATGGCACAGGATTGGACCTAGAAACAGGGCACTGTCAGGACAGAGAGTGGTCCAGTGTCAGGGCAAAACACACGTAAATAAAACTGAAAGATCGTGTTAGAGAGAAGTTCCAAGCCATAAATAAGTGCCCAGGAATAAAAGGCAGAATTAGATGTAAGAATGTGTTTAGACACAGAGCTATACAAATGGAGAAGATGAAAGGAAATTAGTTGAAAGAGTCTGGGATGCAATATGATAACAGATCTGAGCTGCTCACAGCTCTCCCTGTTGGATGCTTAAATCATGGTACAAACACAGGTTAGAAAGGGTAGGAAATCCAGGGGTGGAGTGGGCTCGCTCAGGTTGTTGGTTTTGAGAGCTTGTTTTTCTGGATGTGTATTGAACCAACTGTTTTTAAAGTCGCTTTTGACTGCAACATACACATCACTGCAGAATGACTTCATGGAAATGATCCAGCTGCTGTCTTTGGGCTGTTTGTGGATATAGCATTATCAGTATGATTTTGTTGTTGTGTCATTTAATGAAGTTCTAAGAACATTGCAACACGAAGGCTATTCTAATTCTGATTTCAAAATAGGTGCACTGATGAGGCTTTACACAGTAAAAAGGATACAGGGAACTTAGGATTCCTCTTGGGGTAGGAGAAGCAGTGTCATTTGGAGGTCAGTCAAAGGAATCTTCTTGCTAATTATCTCTGGAAGACAACAGGCACAATCAGGAATTGGAAGGGAATGGGAAGATCCCAAATTTTCTCCCTGGCATTTGAATTTTTTTGTCTTAAATAGGAAAAAAAAGAAAACCAGAAGGCAAAAAGGTCACAATTTTTCTGAGCGGCTGATCCTAGGCAGATGAAAGATGAGATTTCATTTCTCAAGAAGAGACAGGCTGCCGCCGGGAAGAGAAAGCAAGCTATACCGGTATTTTGGGTCCTAAATTTAATAATTGTGGGATCAAAACCCTATAATTTGGAAAAGTAATTGTGATAATGGTGTTTGCATTTCCTCTAATCATTTTCCTCTTGTTCCTATTTTTCATATAGTAAATTCCTAATGAAATGACAGAGCATCTGAACAGGGCAAAAAGGAACCCAGGGAGGTTTCTTTTCTTCTCTTACTACACTTGGTCCAACTTGAAAGGGAGGCAGCATAATTGTAGGGATGAGGTGTTATGATGTTTATGATACTAAAATGAAAATTATGAAAGAAAATGAAACCCAGAGACCCAAAGTCAGGACTATATTTTTTAAAATAGCCCTTTGCTCATCAACACTCCCACCTCCCTTGCTCCACCATCAAGGCTGATGGCTATTGGTGGCATAGCCCAGTGGCTATTGGTGGCATTGCTGCTGCCACTAATGTTTGCTTCTCAAAAACATTTACTCCCCTTTGCACCATTAGGACAGCACTGATGATGCTATAGCTAGGAATGTAAACATTCAAAAAATATTTGGTAGATAACATTGGTAAGATGTGTGGGATGACACAGAGGAAAGAATTCAGCACAATTCCCAGGTTCCTGGTGAGAGCAACTGGGGTGAACAGCATTGAGTTTTCTGAGACTAAAGTGTTAGAGGGAAGGATACATTTGGTATTGATGGGGAAGTTAATTTATTTATGGAAACAGTAAAAGAAGTATTCTCTTTTATTTGATCCATTTCATTCTAGGCAATGATTTCAACACTTTCAATGATCTTTCTTTCTTTATTTATTTTTTTCTTTTTTGATAAGCTCATGTTCCTAATGAGCACAGAGACTTTGCTCCTACATACCAAATATGGAAGGGGGCATTTTAAGGGGAAGCAGCCTTTATTGTTTCAGACAATAATTAAGAGCAAAGATGTATGAATGCTTTCTTTTACAAATCTTAATATTACAAACTTCCCAAGGGAAGTCTGTGTAGATAGTTTTCTTGGGTAGACACAAAAAAATAATGCCCTGTGCATTAAAACTGGTTCATTCCATTAACTGGTTACATATGAAATATTATTCCTTTCTCATATTCTCAAGTAGTCAATCAACTTTTTAGGTCAATCAGTTTTCCTTCAGCAATACATTTTGAGTTTCTCAAAGTAAGTCATCTCTTTACAATAACTGGGTAATTACTGATAGTTCTTATTTTTCAAAACCTTGAAAATTGTTTATATTCAAAATTGTATTTAATTCTTTTTTGATTCCAGAAAACTTATTTATTGCAAAGCAAAGGAAATATACCTTATCATTTTTATATAAAGTATTAATTTATATAATTTGTAAAGCACCTTTAACTAGTTAGCAAGAGTTCATTGCATATTATAGGCTGCGTTTTTAAATGGCTACTCCTGCAGTTTTCTGTCTTCTATCTTCTGTAAATGATAAGTGATATAGCTCTTGTTAGGAATGCTTGGAGAGCTTCAACATAAACTCTACGTGGAAGTCAATCTTAAAATGTGTCATCTAAGGAATCTTCAAAATTGGAATATTAAGATGGATAGTATATAGCTCTTCAGGGTGAGTGCTAATGCCATCACAGGTTTTGTTATTCCATTTGTGAGACTGGACAATGACTGATGGAGCTGGTGAGAAAAGAGCTTTTAATAACCCTTGAAGTTCAGCTCCTTTCTTAATTTTAACTGATGTGCATCCAGTGAAATACCTTATTATAGCATTTAGCACTTAGGGTGTATGTGTGCCAGAGCACGTAGTCTGCGAAGGGTAAGGAAATCTGCACCCATATGCCTTTGTTATTTTGGTCTGCTCATGAGATTGCTTCTTCAAATCAAGCCAGCATCTATTTAATATACGAATAGTGAAGACAGATTGACTCAACTAATATTGCTAATTCCTGCAAAGTGGCATCTGAAATAAAAGATCGGTTTGGTTCCAGAACAGACTCAGTTATTTACCTTTGTGCGTAAGACTAAATTGGCACTGCTTTCTGTTTTCAGTTTTCATTTAATCAAATTACTAGCTGGTTACCCAGAAGATGATATTCTGGAATTTGCAGTATTCATATCTGCTTGGCAAAATCTTAAAATCATTAACTAAAAGATCTATGTGCGAAGGATCAGACCAGGTTATGCAATCTACAGATTTTTCAAAAGGTGACTTGATTTCAGGTACCCAAGGTTATCTCCTTTGCCTAAGACAATATTACCTGTATTTTCTACTGTCATGTGAAATTATTTTTTAGCTTAAGGGTAAATCCCTTCTAGGAGGTATATTTTCTTCCATACCTTTAGCTCAGGTAAGCCTGAGGTGCTATCTTAACTCTAGGTTCAAAGGCATTAATCTACTGTCTAAGGAATCCTCAGCATGGAGACGATACACTCAATATGGAGGTGGAGGTGAGTTCTGACTTAGGGGACATAAGGTGAAGACTTTGCTGACCTGCTTAATTCACCCCCTCTGCAAATGTTTATTGAGAACCTATTATGTGGGAGATATAATATGCTAAGCTTTGGAGGTATGAAAATGTCTTTACAAAGGAAAGCATGTTGTCAAAATGTGTTGATTGAGCATGGTGGCTCATGACTGTAATCCCAGCAGCTCAGGAAGCTGAGGCAGGAGGATTAAGAGTTCAAAGACAGCCTCAGCAATAGTGAGGGACTAAGCAACTCAGTGAGACCCTGTCTCTAAATACAATACAAAACACCTGGGTGTGTGGTTCAGTGGTTGAGTGTCCCTGAGTTCAATCTCAGGAGAAAGAAGAAAGAAAGAAAGAAAGAAAGAAAGAAAGGAAGGAAGGAAGGAAGGAAGGAAGGAAGGAAGGAAGGAAGGAAGGAAGGAAGACGTGTTGGTTTTCTGAGCCTGCCATGATAAATTATCCCAAGCTTGGTTACTTAAAACAACTGGAACTTGTTAATTTATTTTATGTTCTCAAAGCCAGAAAACTGAAATCAAGGAGTCAGCATGGCATGCTCCCTCGGAAACTTCTATGGGAGGATTCTTCCTCTCTTCCACTATCTGGTAGCTCCAGATGTTCTTGGTTTGTTGCAGCGGAAATCCAACCTCTGCCTCTGTCTTCACAAGATCTTCTTTCCTTTGCCTCTGTATTCTCACATTTTTTTTTAATAAGGATACAGTCATAATGTAAGAACCACTATAATCTATATATTCTATATTCTTGACTAATTACATCTTCAAGGATCTTATTTTCAAATGAGGTAAGATTCTGAATTTCTGAGTGGAGATCAGCATGGTGGGGTGCATTCTTCAATCCACTGCATGAAGGTAGGAATACAAAAAGGACACCAGCAGTCTTACAGGGGATTGAACCCCTAGAAGCAATATCCCCAGCCCTTTTAATTTTTTTAAAATTTATTTTGAGACAGGGTTTGTAAGTTGCTTAGGGGCTTGCTAAGTTGCTGAGGCTGGCTTTGAAACTGTGATCTTCCTGCCTCAACCTCCTGAGCTGCTGGGATTACAGGTGTGCAGCACCATACCAGCCGTATAGCAGTCTTGATAGAGGGTTATGCTAAGGAAGGTGATAAGAGATACACAAAAGGACAAAGAGGATAAGGATGAGTATTTTAGGCAGAGAATATTTAGAAAGATCAAAAGCAAATAATGTGGAGTGCCTCCTCAGAACTTCAGTGCGGTGGGGACCTAGGAGAGTATAAGGTCAGGGGCGAGGGGAACTAGAATGGCAACAAGTGAAGCTGGAGGGCCAAGAAGGGCCATGGAGGGTCAAGGAGGGGCTGATTTATGAAGCCCTGAAGACTTTTTCCCTTTGATAAATAGGCAGCAACTGCAGGGTTTGAAGTGGATGTCATAGTTCTGTTTACATATGTGCTTCAGGAAGGTCACTCTGGCTGTGCACAAAATATGAGGGAGGGACCTAAGATTGGAAACTCTTGAGAACTGGGGAATTTAAAAGGATCACACCTTACAGCGGTTTCCTGGGCAGCAGATAATCAACTCTCAAAGTCCTGCACCCAGACTTGACCAGGAGTTGGGCCCATGGCTCAAGCGAGGCAAATTATATCCTCTTGTAGAATTTTACCCTGAGATAAATGACAATAAACTACAAAATTGTGTGATTCACTCAAATAAGCAAAGGCACCATTCATTCCTGCAGCCTCAGATCCTGTTCCTGTTTGGTTTAGGCCAAATTGTTGAAACTTCCCTCTAATTCTGAGAGCTATTTTAGATCTTACACTTCATAGTCTTTGCTTAAGAAAGTTAAAGCCCATTCTCTTGACACCAAGTGAAATGTCCTCATTGAGTCAAAGGATGACAGTGACATAAAGTAGAGTAGGGGACTGAAGAGATGTGGATGACTTTAAGTACTTAAGAAGTGACCTTGATATGACTTGGTGATACATTAGAAGGGGCTAGTTAGGGAGCTAGCTGGGTTGAAGATCAAGTTTCTAACCTACACATTAGGTGAAAAGCAGAACTATTAACTGAGGTCAGAGCAGGAGAAAGGGAATTTCATGCTTTTGGTTTCAGACAAATGATTTTGAGCTGCAGGAAAGACATCTAAAAGAAGGTAACCAAGAAGCATTTGAATACAGGTCTGAAGTTCAGATGTGGACAGAGAATATTTAGAAAGATCAAAATATTTAGAAAGATCAAAAACAAAGAATGTGGAGTGCCTCCTCAGAACTTCAGTGTGGTGGGGACCCATGTGAGGGTTATTCACTTGTAAAAGCTGATGCCTAGCCCGGTGGGTGGTGCATGCCTGTTATTCCAGGAGCTGGAAAGGCAGAGGCAGGGAGGATCCTGAGTTCAAAGCCAGCCTCAGCAAAAGCGAGGCACTAAACAACTCAGTGAGACCCTGTCTCTAAATAAAATACAAAATGGGGCTAGGGACATTGCTCAGTAGTTGAGTGCCCCTGAGTTTAATCCCAGGTAACCCCCAACCCCCCAACCCCCCACCCTCGACCAAGGAAAAAAAAAGAGTCGATGACTAAAGACCAGGATCTAGTCTTACAATCACAGCAGCGAAAACCTACCAGGACTTGTCACTGTCAGGGCTCCATAGTTCTCTCTTATCTATTGGGCTTTCAATCCCTTGTTGTCTCCATGAATGCTTTCTTAAAAAAAAAAAAAAATCTCTTCTCACTTCAAATAAAAGTAAGGCCCTGGGTTTGATCCCCAGCACCAAAAAAAAAAAAAAAAAAAAAAAAAAATACCATAAGACAAGTAATACAAACACTGATTATAATAATTTATCTTCTTTACCCCTCTTCTGGACAATATAATTTTTCTTTGAGAATATGTCTATTATTTTCAATATAGCAAGTTCAAACATCTTTTCTTGTATTTATGTATTTTACATCTTAATTAAATTTGAGGTTCATGAAAGTTGGAACGCTGCTTTTCATATTTAGCTCCAAATGAGATCCATTAATGTACAAAGCATTCAGTGGGCATTCGCATGTTTATTGATGACAATTTTAATGTCACAGCATTTCCACATTGAAACAGACACCAAAGAGAAACAATATGACTCAAATTTTCTAAGATTGTAATTATAATTATATACCATAAAAAGAAAGTGAAAAGAGACACCAAACACAAATATGATTAGTGGATCATTTTGCTTTCTTTTGTAAATAATTTTTCATGCACAATTACACTCACACCTGCATGTACTAAATTCATTTTTCTGTGATGATGAATAAGGCACAGTGAATGCCAACTGAGAAATACTTTTTCATTTCAGACCAGAGAGCTTCCTGTTATCTGATCAGAAGAGAAGAGATGGAGTGGCATGAGACGTTTTCTCTTCATAATGTTGCTTTAAATCTCAGTTTTGTGGAATTTGCATTAGTGTCAAAAATATAAAACTACATGCCTCAAGAATAAATGTTCTCTTCACTTAAGCCAACATTAATTTTTCTGATATTTCTGTCTGGGCCTAGGTTGATGATTATAACACTTAGCACATGAATCATTTTCTTCAACTTCAAAGGGCATAATGAACATTAAATAATTATTCCCTGTAATGCTCCTGCAAGGTAGGTATTTTTGTTTCTATCCCATTTGACAGACCTGAAAACTGAGGGATGTCAGCCAAGCAGATATTCTAGGATCCCAAAAGATTAAAAAAAAATAATAACAACCTTTTGAATCTCAACCATCTTTTCTTTTTTTAACTTGGCTCTTCCTATGGACTTTAAGATATAAGAAAGAGATTAGGAAAAAAATTTAACTCTGTGATGTTTTCAAAGGAAAGGAAAAATTTCACACCTTTTTAACTGCAGTTCAGCTGCAGATAAAGAATTTAACAGCTTCCAGAGTGCTAATTAGAGCCCATTATAACTTGATTGACCTGCATTGGCAGCAGAACTGCCTGTGTCCTTGCAAGATGAAGATTTTCCTTCTTTGCACAGTTCTGATTCAGGTAACTTGTTTTTCTGACTATGGAAGCAGTGATAATTCAGAGGCAGCAATCAGAACCAGGCTGCATAAATCAATATTTAAAATGGAATTTTACCTTTGCATGCTTTGGGAATAATAAGCACCAAATTCTGTTCAATACTTCCAGTGGCCCAAATGTTATCACATTCACAAGAGGAGACAGAAAATTGAGGTTCATTATCTGTCTTAACTTCTTTATTAGCCAAGTCAAGGAATTTCCAAGAAACAAAATATCTGTACTTGGCCTTTGTGGCATTTGATATTTACTATTTGCAAAAGAAATCAAGTAGGTATATTTACAAGGTTGAACTCAGTGGCAAAATGAGCTTTTCTGAATGAGTACATCTTTGGGTGAAAAGTATTTTCCTTTGCTTCTTTGATTATTTTCCGTATGATCTAATGGGATTTTCTTCTGTCCCTGATAATTAAGTTTAATGATGTTCTGTATACTTAGTCACTCATTTTTTCCTTGGTTTCCTATTTTCTTGTTTCATAGAAATCTACCGTGTGGAAAGGCATTCTAATTCATCCCCCCTCCTTCCCACACATAATTCTCTCATTTCCTGTATTTCTAACATTCTGCTTATAGGTCTTCACACTAAATATTTGAACAAATATCTGAAACTAACACTAGAAGATCTTGAAATAAATTTGCAGTTTTTATTATTATGGAAAAATATACATCTTAACCATTTTTAAGCGGACAGTTCAGTAGCATTAAGTACATTCACTTTGTTGTGGGATGATGTCACCATCTACCTCCAGAACTCTTTTCATCTTGCAACAGTGAAACTCTGTATCTACCCATTAAATAATAACCTCCCAATCCTCCTGCACAGCACCCCCATTCCCTGGAAACTGCAATTCTATTCTTTGTGGGATTTTGATTACTCTAGGAAGTCAAGTGAATTCATACAGAATTGGTATCTTTGTGAATGCCTTATTTCACTTTAATGTCCTCAAGGTTCATCCACATAAGATATGTCAGAATCTTCTTTCTTTTTAAGATTGAGAAATATTTCCTTGTGGGTATATGCTCCATCTTACTTAGCCATTCTCTTGATGGATGCTTGGGTTGCTTCTACATTTTCATTGTTGTGAATAATGCTTCTATGAACATGGATAAACAAGTATTTCTTGAAGACCTTGTTTTCAATTCTTTTGTGTATAGAACGATGGGATTCAGATATGGCGTCTCAGCATTTGAAAAAAATAAAAGCAGGACGGTCTCACTGACTTCTACAGTTGTCACTTGAAGCAGACCATTAAAGAATTCTCTTCCTCTAAAATAGATACTAAGACTCATTCCAAAGGGCTCCTACTGTACCCGGAGGAAGGGAATTAAGTCACAGAAAAAAGAAAAAAAACTAAATAAACAGACCTTCCAAAGCCCCCCTACATCATTACCATTAATTAGATTATACTCCCTTTGTCCAAATGAACTTTTGCATGACTGTCCACTCATCATTAAACCAAAGCATAAAATACAGTTTGTTTGTTTGGTTTTTGACTCATTCTGTTCTTTTGGTTTTTATTTTTGTAAGTTTCTATGTCATGTAAAACTTATAGTAAATAAGTTTATATGCTTTGCTTTTGTTAAGCTGTCTTGTCATAGGCATCTTAGCCATGAACTTTATAATGGGCAAAGAAAAGATATTCCTTTCATTTCCCTAAAAGATCCAAAGTGGAATTGCTAGATCCTACAATAATTCTAATTTTAATTTTTTGAGGATCCATCATAATGTTTTCCACAGAATGTGGTCCATTTTTCATCCCACCAACAGCACCAAGTGTTCTAATTTCTCTACATCCTCACCAGTACCTGTTAGTTTTTGTATTTTGGTAGTGGCCATCCTAATAAATGTGAAACGGTATCTCACTTGATTTGCAATTCCCTAAGAATTAGTAATGTTGACTATCTTTTCATGTGCTTATTGATTGAATATTCATCCGTTTTCTTTGGAAAATGTTCATTCAATTTCTTCTTGGCCCGACCCTCTTTTTTGTGTTACTGGGAATTGAACCCAGAGAAATCCTACCATTGAGCCATATCTTCAGCCTTCTTAACTTATTTATTTATTTTTTAAAACATTTGATACAGGTTCTTACTAAGTTGCCCAGGTTGGCAGCAAACTTGAAATCCTCCTGTCTCAACTTTCTAGGAACTGAGATGACAGGAGTAGAACATCACACCCAGCCCTTTGCTCAGTTTTGAAATTTTTTGGTTGTTGAGTTTAGGGAGTTCTTTATATATTTGTTAACATTTCCTCTGATTTTATGTGTTGCTCCTTTACTCTGTTGATAGTATAGCATCTTGTAATGCTTGTTCTTAAAATTTCATGGAGTCTGACTTGTCTGTTTGTTGTTGTTGTTGTTGCTCATGCCTTTGGTGTCATTCAAGAAATCAATGCCAAATCCATTGTTGTGAATGCCAAATATTGTTTTCTTCTAAGATATTTTTAGTTCTACATATTACATTTAAGCCATGAATCCATTTTTAGTTAATCTTAGTATATGATGATAGGTAAGGGTACATCTTTCTTTTGCAAGTTGTTATCTAATTTTCCCAGAGCAGTTTGTTAGAAAGACTGACTTTTCTTCCTTCATTGGATGATATTGACTCTCTTGTTGAAAACCATTTGATTATATATGTAAAGGTTTATTCCTGCACTCTATTATGTTTCTTTGGTATTTATATCTGTCGTTATGCCAGTATCATACTATTTTATTACTGTTACTTTGTATGATGCTTTCTTGGGTTATCGAGGTCCCTTAAGATTCTTTATGAATTTTATGATTTTTTTCTATTTTTCCAAAAAAAATCATTGATATTTTGATATGGATTGCATTAAAACTGCCAATCAATTTGGATAGCACTAACATTTTAATATTAGTCTTCCTATCCATGAACATGGAATTTCATTTATTGGTGGTCTTGTTTGATTTCTTTCAGAAATGTTTTGAATATTTCATTATAAAATTCTTTTGTCCCCTTGATTAAGTTTATTCATAAGCATTTTATTCATTTTTGATAGTATTAAAAATGGAATTACTTATTTAATTTCCTTTTCAAATTGTTCATTGTTAGCAAATAAAAATAGATTTTTGTGTGTTAACTTTGAATCTTGCTACTTTGCTTATTAGTTCTAACAACTTTTAGTTTCATGTGTGAATCTTTAGTTTTCTATCTATAATATACGGTCAGCTGTGCAATAAGGTACTTTTACTTCTCCCTTTCGAATTTGGATTTTTTTAAATCTCTTATTCTTATCTCATTGCACTAGCTAGGACTTCCAGTAATATGTTGACTAGAAGTATCAATGGTGGGCCTACTTCCCTTGTTCCTGATCTAAAGGGAAGTGCTTTCAGTCTCTTACCCTTTAAGTATGATGTTCACTATAGGGTTTTTGTGTAGAACTTTTATTATATTGTTATACTTTCCTACTACTCTTAGTTTGTTGACAATTTTTATGTTGAAAATCTATTTTTGGAAAATGCTTTCTGTGCGCTATTGAGATGATTATGTAATTTTCCTCTGTTCTTCCTATTAACAGAATATACTGCAGTGATAGGTTTTTAAACCATCCTTCCCTTCCAGGAACAGTTACCACTTACTATATCATCCTTTCAATAGACTGCCAAATTCAGTTTCTAGTATTTTGTTGAGTGTTTTTGCCTCAATGTACATAAATAGCATTTACTTATAGTTTTCTTATAGGATACTTTTTTTGTTGGGTATGCGAGTAATAGTCACACAGAAAGCCATGCACTGCTAACAGTATTGTTTTTTTTTCCTTGTTTAAGAATACGTCAGCCTGCTGATCCATTCAGTTTCAGTTGACAAGTCTCTTTGACATCTTGTTGAGGATCCTTCTATATGATAAATTGCTTCTTCCAATATTCTCTTTTTGACTTTGGATTTTGACAGTTTGACTATAATGTGTCTTACTGTGAGTGTCTTTGAGATTATCCTTTTGAAGCTTGTTCAACTTTTGGGGTGCTTATAGTCAATTTTTCTTCAAATTTTGGGAAATTTCAGCCACACTTGTTTTTCAAATATTCTTTCTTCTCCTTTCTTTCTCTCTTCTACTTCTGGGACATCACAATGTGTATATATATGTTGGTCTGCTAGATGGTGACCCATAGATCCCTTAAGTTCCTTTTGTTTTTATATATTTTTTCTTTCTCTTTTTCACACTGGATAACTTCCATTTTCCTATATTCAGATTTGCTGGTTATTTCCTATGGTCCAGAAATGCCTGAATCCCTGTAATGAAATTTTCATTTTAGTTACATCAATTTTTTACTCCAGAATTTATTTATTTCTTTCTCTCTTATTGATATTTTCTTTTGTTTGTAGATAATTTTTAAAATTTTATCTTTATCATCCTTTAGATCTTTAAGCATCTTTTAAAATGGTTGTTTTAAATTCTGCCTAGTAGACTCACTACCAAGTCTTTTCCAGGGATAGTTTCCATGAGTTTCTCTCTTCCTCTTGAGTGGATCATCCTTTCCTGGGTTTTCTGTGCCTTGTAATTTTTTCATACAAATTACACTAATCTAATACTTTATGACTCTGGAAGTCTGATTCTCTTTCTTATTTAGAGTGTGTTGCTTTCTAAAACATGTTGTTGTGGCTGTCTCTGGGCTGAGGATCAACCTGACTATGTAAATCCAAGGTTTTCTCGGGTTATTTATGAGCCTTGGTATTCCCCTGAGCATGTACATTGACTTTCTTATTTTCTCCATTCATGGGATTGCTTTTGAAATCCGGGTTTTCAATGTAGGACTCTACATTGAAGAAAGAAAATGAAAGGGGAAAAAAGAGAAAAATAAGGGAGGAGCAGAGAGATATGTCAGTCCTTTAAATCCCTTAGAAGGCTCCTCAGTCAGAGGGGAAGGGATTTTCAACAAAGCCAGTTGGTGCAAAGTAATGGCTGCAAATTTTTTTTTTATCTTCAATGATCAGAAGCAGCAGTGATTAGAGCACAGATCTTTAATATCTGGGGGACAGGTTTATTTTTGCCCATTTTGGTTCCTGCAAACTATTTGCAAGTTGCTCCAGGAACATGTGCACAGTTTCATGTCATTGGTCTGAGGGATGGAATTAGGTAACTGTGCTAAGTGCTGAAATTGGTCAAAAGTAGCCACAATTTTTTTTTTTTTTTAAAGATAGAGAGGAGAGAGAGAGAGAGAGAGAATTTTTTTAATATTTATTTTTCAGTTTTTGGTGGACACAACATCTTTATTTTATTTTTTATGTGGTGCTGAGGATTGAACCCAGCACCCCGCACATGCTAGGCAAGCACATTACCGCTTGAGCCACATCCCCAGCCCATGTAGCCACAATTTATCATCCAACTTTGCCCTGAAAGTGCCATGCCTTCAACAGACTAAAGAGTTCTAAAATGGTTATTTCAATTATATTCTGCCAGTGCAGTTTTCAGCCTAGGTGTGTAGATGGATTTCTGGTTCTTCATCATATTTCCAGAATCCTTTCCCAAAACTTATTTTTAGCTACTTTCTTCCTTTTCCATGACTTTATCTCTGGACCTATCTGCTCCATCTATCTACATTTGGCCTTTGTTAAGCACCATCCTTAAAGGCAATTTTCTTCTAACATTTATTGAGCATTGCATTAGTTAGATTGATGTTGTTGTTGTTGTTGTTACCATAACAAATATCTGAGATAAACAACTTATTAGATAAATGCTTTAGTTGGGTTCACAGCTTTGGAAGTTCCAGTACAAAACTGGTTGGCCCTATTGGTTTTGAATGGTGGTAGCATATTATTATGGGAACACATGGAATAGCAACCCCCTCATCCATTTACCTTCTGGCCAGGAACTAAAAAGGAGAGAAAAAGGAAGACACTAGGGTCACACTATCCCATCCAAGGAAGACACTAGGGTCATACTGCTAAGAGCCACAGCCAAGTAATATGATGCATGGCATTTTTGGTTGAAAAGTGATGCCAGCAAGCCATTGAGATGATATGATTATGTTAAGATCTGCATTCATATGGATATTGGACTCCTGCTGTCCACCTCCCCCTGCTACGGGACTCCTGGAGAGTTCCCATTGGTTGGGGAAGTGTGGTAGGAGGGAATTCCGGAGGAGGGACTTCCTGTTGGGGTCCGGGAGAATGCTGTGTGGGTCGGCAATTTTCCCGGGAGCCTATGGGACATTGGCGGCAGTATCAAAAATAAAGTTTGTTCCTGCTTGAGTGGCTCGTGATTTTGTGCCCAGCCAGACTGCAGCAATTGGTGGCCCGTAGGGGGAAGGAACCCGTGACTTTGGTGTTATCAGCACCATGCTCTAACCAACTGAGCTAACCAGCCAAGACTTGAAGACCTCCCACTGAACCCCACCTTTTAAAGATTCTACCACTTCCCAATAGTGCCAAGCTGGGGACCAAGTCTTAATACATGGGCCTTTGTTCCAGAATCAAACTATAGAAAGCACTCTACTTGTACCAACCTCACCAGATGCTGGTTTCAGGAAAACGGTACCTCTGACTTTCTCATTTACCTATGTCTCTCCACTATTTGGGAAAGTGACTTTCACATGCTAAGGCTTCACTGGCATTTGTTGAATAGTCAAATAATCAAATTTTGATTCTTGCTAGCATCTTAAAGATTCTTTACATTAGTACTTCTACAGGCCACTCTCTACAAACATGATATTAATGATAGGTATTATGAAATTAATTGTCACCAATTATATTAATTAGTATCAGGGTTTTTTTTTTGTTTTGTTTTGGTTTTTTTGCACCTAAAGTACAAGTAGCCAAGTAGCCTGGTATCAAGAGAGGAAGAATAAAGAGACCCATGTAGGTACAGTCAGATGCATGCCGTCTTGAGGTATTTGGTGTCAGTTTTTTCAGCTATGGTAGTTAAATATAGTGTTCTATTTTCCACTTATTTTAGATTGGTGGTATGGTTCTACCCAGTGAACCCATTTAATGTATAAATACTCATCCTTGTCACAAGATGAATTGTAGTGGGCTGTGAAGATATAACAATATGATAATTTTTGAATGGCTAAGAGAAATAAGGCAAAAAACAAAGCAAAGCATGAACAATAAGGAGGCCTCAGTAGCAAGTTTGCTCTGTGGAATGTTTTCCATGATGACATTCACATTCAAGAGGTGAACCACAAAATGGAGCTTCCTGGCAGCTGATTTTGTAATGACACACAGAGCCTCATGTCACAATTGTTACCTTGTCTTCATACCATGTTGTTTTTCTGATTCTGGTCTTTGAACTTAACTCCAATTTCTTGTGTTCTTATTTTGGATGTTTGTTTTTGAGGGCTTGATGCTGATCAGGATAGTGTAGCAAAGAGTTCTACTTTTACATGAAACACACATGGAAGACAACAGACAATCCATGAATTCAAAGACTTAGATGTGTACCTTCTCTTCTATCCAAAATAATTTCACCAGTTACACTTCCCATCAAGAAAGTTATCGTCAGCAAAATATTATCAGATCCTCCCTTCTTTCATTGAGGGCATTTTTTATATTTTTAATTTTTTTTGACGTTATGGGGCTTTATTTTTATTTTTTTCATTTATATGTGGTGTTGAGACTTGAACCCAGTGCCTCACACTTGCTAGGCAAGTGCTCTACCACTGGGCCACAATCCCAGCCTGAGGGTGCCTTTTTATTATCCCTCTTATCCTTTATTATTTATTTAAATTTTATTTTTAGGTTTTATTTTAAAGTGTGACGCATACTAATGTTTCAAAATATTAGATAAACAAACAAACAAACAAAAAAACAAGCTAGCTGTGGTGCTCATGCCTGTAATCCCAGGGGCTCAGGAGGCTGAAGCTGGAGGATTGGAGTTCAGTCAGCCTTAGAAAAAGTGAGGCACTAAGCAACTCAGTGAAACCCTCTCTCCAAATAAAATACAAAATAGGATGGGGATGTGACTCAGTGGTTGAGTGCTCCTAAATTCAATCCCTAGTAGCAAAAAAGAAAAAAGAGAGAGAGAACTTACTCATTGATATTAGTGGTGTTTTTTTTCCCCTATAATGTGACTTTAAAAACATATATAAAATCTGTTTTTCAAATTAGTTTTAAAATCTCTGACATTTTTTAAATGCCCAATTTGTATCATTCAAAGGTAAATTTAAACTTTGAAACAACTCAGAGTAACTTTGAATCCTTAGTCATACTTATTTTGGTCAAAACAAAATGTACCTATAAAATAAGGAAAATATTTTCTTTCACAATTCAATTTAGAAAATAGTGCCCCAAAGAAAGTACCTAATAGTTATATGATATAAAAACTCACTAGGGGGTTTCTAACTTGACTACTTGGAAGAAAAGTAACTTTTGTGTGTGTGTGTGTGTGTGTGTGTGTTTCATACATCAGGAATAACATGGAATCATTACTTTATGATTAGCCCACATCCAGTTTGCTCTGACTGCATACTAACTTATTGTTATATTTGCTTGTGGGTTGGTAGAGGTTTAGTTTATTCACAGTGCATCTTGTAAATTCATATCAAAGACTTGAAGCTAATTTAGACATAGTTCATATGGTGTTTTGAGAATTAAATTAGACAATGAATGTCAAAGTCTTTGTAAAATTATAGAACAGTAACAAACAATGGTTTTAATTTATATCTTCCACATAGATTCTAGTACAATATGAACCATAGTCTCCATATTTAATTTGTGAACCGACCTAGCAATTGTGTGCTTAAGATTGTTTTTAAGTTTTTCATATTTAGTAATAATTCTTTTTTTGGAGAGCTTGCTTGTATGTCACTTAAAAAGGCAAGAAAATTTTTCATTGCATTAAAAATAAACTCGACACTCAATCCTCTGCAATTTACTCTAACTCATCATGTTTCATTCCATTGTACTTAAACATAAATATGCTAATTCTTTTAAAGAAGAAAAAGTTATTTTAAGGAAAATGCACTTATATCAGAGTATCAACTTGTCCTGGGGAGTTAGCGAAACTTGAATTTGTTTTGGTATATAAAACTAATAATACTTTGATGTTAAGAAAGTTTCCCTAATGACTGGCAATTATGAGAAACTATCTTTTAATAGTAAATATTCCACATTTAATAATATCCTCATATTCTAGAGGCCACACTCTTCTTTCCTGACACTCACATTTTCAGGGGAATACTCAGCCAGAGTTACAGAGTCTGAGGACAAGAGATTTCCTGACATTCTTCTTTAGTAAAATTGCTAAAGAACATGAAGTGAAGGAAATGAATATTCTTTTTGGCTTCCAAATTTAAAAATATACATTTTTTTTTGGAATGACATAAAATTGTAAGCAAATAAAATGGTATCCTGAGGTCAGAGGGAATTTTTTTTCAAACTTTATTCATGATGTAATATTTCTTGATAATAAGAAATTATTAGCTTTATCTGTGTAAATCAGATTCTTGTCCTTGGTTGTTATCTTCCAAGGCACAGAAGTCTAGTATTTTGGGTCAAATTTTTCCTTTCTCCTTTCTTTTCCCTCATGTTCAATAATGAACTGTTTTCCATGTTTCTGATTGGTGCATCTTTTTCTCTTCTTCCTGACAAGTTCATCAAGCAGAGCTCATACAATATGTCCAAGAATGGAAAGAATGAGGTACCCATATTTTTTTCCCCACTGTTTTATTTATTTTGAAATTCTTTCAATGTCTATGGCTGTAGGAATGAAACTAAGATTGTAATTCTAAACTAATTATAATTCTACTGATATAGTTAGAAAGTTAATTCAGCTTTTGAAAATATTCAACTTGTTCCAATAAGTAAATTTTTATTCTGGTAGTTGCTGACTAAATTTTTTTTTTAAAAAAAGGAAATAAAATTGTAGAAAGAAAAAAAGTTGTCCTTTATTAAATTGGTGTTTTCACTCACCATTTAATAAAGAAAAATACTAAAATATAAATTCATCACCTTACTATGGGTTTCCATATTGTATATAATCCTGATCATATTTGTCTCATCTTTTTTTAATTATACTATCTTTTATATTGCTAGCTTTTTTTCCTTTTTGCCTTCTATGCATTTGCATTAAATTCTGTTCTACCCAAACTTATCTTCCTCAAACTTATATCTTTTCATTCTCTCTAATTCTCAATATAATTCTTTGGTACAAAATTTCATAATTTGTTCCCAAATTTTTATTTTCTCACATTTATCACACTTGTCTTGGCTTTCCTCACTATCAGTCCCAAGGTTCTAATAATTAACCACTGACACCAATATAGGTAAGTCATATTGAAGTTGGCAACCGAATTCTCTTTTTCTGAAATTTCTTGAATATGAGTTTATAATTGCCATCTACACTGCTAATTATTTAGAGATCATAAAGACTGGATTTGGATCTTAAGGTGACCCAAATATATGATATTCTTATCCAAAATTCTAGTATCTGTCAGGGTTTAATAAAAACAGAACTAGAAATAAATAAATTAGATAACATGTGTATCATGGAAATAATTTTACAAAAATATGGAAAACAGTTAAATAAGCCCCTAAAATCTGTAGGCAGAAGGCCAGGAAGGCAGGATGATGAGTAGGTGAGAACTGTACAAGAGGAATCTTGGAGGGCACAGTCAGCCAGTCAAGGAGGGACTGTTACCAACAGGCAGACATCCCAGAAGCATGAGCCAGTCCTTGAAGTCCAGGTTCAGGGAAGTTCTAATTCTCTTTTATTTATTATTATTATTATTATTTATTTAGAGTTTAATTTTAATTGGTGAATTATAATTACACATAATAGGATACACTGTGACACATCTGTATACTCACATGTCACATACATGTCAATTTTCTAATTGTTTCAGTCAGCTTTTTTGTACAGTAGAAGACCTGACAAGAACAACATAGAAGAGGGAAAGTTTATTTGGGGATCACAGTTCCAGATCTCAGTCCATAGAGGGCCAGCTCCATTACTCTGGGCCCAAGATGAAGCAGCACAACATGGTAGAAGAATGTGAAAAAAGAAATAAGCTCAGAAATGGCCATCAGAAAGCATAGAGAGTTCTGCTTGTCCCACCAGGGACAAAATATAAACCCCAAAGGCATGTCCCCAGTGACCCACTTTCTCCAGTCGAATCCGACCTCCCAACAGTTACTATTCAGTTGATTGAATTACATCTGCCACCATCTAATAATCTCACCTCTGAATCTTCTTGCTTTATCTCACAAGTGAGCTTTAAGAGGACACCACATATCCAAACCAAAACACTCACCTTCTTTTAAAAGGTTTCACTGTTTTTCAATAGTAAGAACTGGTAGTGAGAATGATATGAGAGGAGGAATCATTGCAGGAAAATAAAAATTAGTAAACAAATTATGAAATGTGCTCCCACAAATTCCAGTGAGAGAAATGTAGGATAGATGGGGTAAGATGGCCATGCCAACTCATTTGATAAAATTTAAGGTCAAATGATTAGGGTATTTTGTTTATTTGCTGGTTTGTTTTTGTTGTTTGGGGCAGTACAGAGGAGTAAACCCAGGGTCCTTTAATGCTGATCTACATCCTCATTCTTTTTAACTGTTTATTTTGAGACAAGATCGAACTAAGTCACAGAGGCTGGCCTGGAATTTGCAATCTTCCTGCCTCAGCGTCCTTATTAGCTGGAATCACAAGTTTGTGCCACTGCACCTGGCTATGAATAGGGACTTTGAATTGCACCTACAAAATCCTCCACAGTTGCACATGGATTAGCACATAAATGAATGACCAGGAGAAGGACTGTGCATGCTACAAGTGGCTACCTCCTTCCATGTTCCAGCTCTTCTGAAAAAATGTCTCTCAGGCTACACTAACTGGAAACATACCAGAAATGCAGTTCTGGGACTAGTTCTGCCTATCACAGTAAAAATGACAGAACAATCAGCTTATCGAAATGGGATTTGACCAGATGCAGCTTTATGGTCCACCGAGAGTAATTGGTGCATTATGATTTATCTCTAATAAGCAAATGTTCATAAAAAGCAATGAAAAGATGACCATTTGTTGATTACAACTAATATTTATTGAAAAAAATGCTTAGTCTGGGCCATATATTGTTTTAAGCGCTTCAGATGTATTCACAGGATCTTTACAACCTTCTGAGGTAAGGTACTATTGTTATCCCCATTTTCTGAATAAGAGACTGAGGCATGGATAGATTAAATAACTTTCCCAAAAGCTGTCACACAGAGATAGTAACAAAGGTAGCTTTTTAACTGAGAAAACATAGTTCCAGAATCTATGAACATTACTGCTATGCATTCCTAAAGCATCAAAAGAGCCTAAATTTTAAAACTTGGTCACAAAAAATTTAAATGGCATAACTCAGCTCTAATTCTTAGGATAACAGTGCTTACTAAGCTAATTTTTTACACAACAAGTTACCCTGTTAAGATGAGTTCATCTCTTAATTTTCTACTAAATCCCTCTCTTGTTTGGTAATTTTTCTTCCATCCTATAGACTGTTTTATTTTGCCACCTGTTTGGGCAGAGTGAGTTCAGTTAGGAAAATGCTTTCTCAAAGACCAGAACTTCTACAGTCTAAGGACACACATCTCTCCCACTCCCTTGAGTTCCCTGTAACGAGAGGCAGAACTTGGTATTATGACTTCAAACATTACACTGCCCATTCCAAAGAAGCCAGGCTCAAACATGGAAAGAAGGATGGAGGAGGCGTGGATAAGCTGAAGGATTTTAGAGAAACCACTTATTCTAAGTGCGACAGACTTGGACGGGGAGGATGACAGTGTAAAGCACTCTGAAAAATCACTGGCTCCCACTGTTTTATCTCACTCACACTGAAGTTATTCCTAAAAATGCTAAGACTTGGTGAGGCCAAGGATTTCCTTCCAGAGGGCTCGAGGCTATTAAGGAATTGAAAAATGGAGGTGTCATTAGGCAGAGACTTAGAGGAGGAGGGAGTCCGCTCAACCTCTGTATATCACATTACCAGGATACACAAAGATTACTCTAATCCTTAGCATATCAATTAACAACCTACCTGTCGTTTTTCTGTATTTCTTTTTCATGGAAACGATATTCACAGCTGATGTCTGAGTTCTTAGACAGTAAAATGCTTGCCATAAAACAGGAGATGTTAGGGGCTTCTTATGGAATAATGGAAAAATGGAAATTAGTGTCAAAATGATGTCATGGCTTCAAAACATTGTTGGTACAAGTGCCTGACAGGCATCCTTGACACAATCTATAATGACATAGCAAGAAAGCAAAAATAATGTGACAATGACTTTCCATAGGACTCATGAAGAATGATTGGGTGGGTGCTGCACTCCATATGCTGATCTCAAGCAGAAGATGCATTTCCTCTCTGAGACATCAATATTTATGAGATTTATTGATTATCTTGTCATGTATAAAATATGTGCTTAACAGTATATTTAAGGGTCAATTGGAGTCACAGGGACACATATGAGAAAGCAGCAGCAGCAGCTACAAGCCGGACAGGAGAGACATGGTAACATTCTTCGTCAGTTTTCCCTAGCTCAAGCAAAATGCCTCTCTCTAAAGAAATAAATCAGTATGAATTTAAGGTAATTCTCTCAGAGAAAGTACCAGATCCAGAAGATGCTGTGGATAAGGTAAACCAAAGATATTCAGAAATTCAACAATCATGTTAATGTCATATAAATCCTTCCAGTAACCCTCTTTTTCAGTAGAGTTTTTAGTGTGCTATTTGGGGTTGTCCTGGCTTATTGTCAATTCATTTTCTGTATGAATCATAAAATCATATAATTTTATACATGGGAGAAATTCTAGCAGCCATGTAGTTTAACTCTTAGACAAAGGGCTCCCTCAATATCAGAGGGCTAAGTAGTGTTAGACCTAGTGCCAGTGCTTCTAGCAAGTTTGGCAGAGTCATTTCCTTTATGCCAGGTTAAATCAATTGGAACTCCATTTAGTATTATATCATGTACTAAGAGACCTGAAACAGGCAGTTGTAGAGCAGAGCAGTGTGCAGATCCTTAAAACCAGGGCCCTTCTAACATTCCCAAAATTAGTGTGTAACTCTGGACTTTTTGATACAAAGATAGCTGCTGCACTTCCAGGTATCATGGGATATTTGCTCCCAGGCAGGAAGAAGGCAGAGGGCAATAGGTTGAACTAACTGATGTTCACTCCTTGGCAGATCTCACTCATGTGACCATCCCTGATTGTAAGTGAAAACTTTTAACTTTTACAGCTTCAGAATAGACATAGCAAGGCAGAGCAGACTGAAAGTAGTAGTAGAGTTGGCTACCCCACCCCATGGTGTTTGTGATATTATCTGTGATGGACTGAATTGTTTCCTCCCAAAATACTATGCTCAACTTTCCGTGGTACTGTATTGAAGATAAGCCTTTAAAGTGGTGAGCAAGGTTAAATGAACTTGCAAGTGTGGATCCTCATCCAATAGCACTGGTACCCATAGGAGGAAGAAGGAAAAAAAATTAAATAATATCTTATTCAAAACAAAAATAAAAGAAAAAAATGAGGAAGAGATATCTGAATTTTCTCTCTCTCTCTCTCTCTCTCTCCCTCCCTCCCTCCCTCCCTCCCTCCCTCCTCTCTCTCTCTTTCTCTCATTCTGCTTTTTGGAAACACAGCAAGAAGGTAGACCAGAGAGCCCTTACCAGAAGCCTGCTGGAACTTTGATCTTGGACTTCTTAGCCTCTAAAACTGTGATAAAATACTTTTCTGTTCTTTCATCAACCCAGTATGGCATTTAGTTGTAGCAGCCTGAGCTGACTGATATACTAACACATGCAGACACAGGTATTCATTCATTCAGGTATTCGAGAATTTAGTAAACACTTCTGATGCTACAATCACTGAAATACAAGCAGTGGATTAGAACCAACCTGTCCAGTTGGCAGGAAACAAGACACATGATCAACAATAGCAACAATGTGATAATTGTTTTCACAGGAAAATACAGATTACTACTGGAATACAGAGGGAAGTAAACTGAGGCTTTACCTAAGGGCTCAGCCATGTGGCTTCTAGGAGTGATTGACCTCTGAACAACAGTCTAGTTACTTAACATTTCTAAACTTCAACTATGAAAATGGGGATAAAAATCAAATCCAACTCATATATTTGTCATGTTCATTTAATGAAATAAACCACGTTAATGAGCTAATGAGATACACCACAGTGCCTGACATTTTGTAAGATTAAAAAAATAATTGCAATCATATCAAGTAAATCATGGATGAGTAGACTTTTTTTTATATATACATAAAGGACCTGATAGTAAATATTATAGGCTTTGCAGGGTATATCGGCTCTGTCGCAACTAATCAACTCTTCCACTGTAGTGTGAAAGCAGCCATAGACAACATGTAAATGAATTAGCTGCTGTGTTCCAACAAAGCTTTATTTACAAAGACAGGTGATAGGCCAGATTTGGAGCATATTATCACAGATAAATAATTGCACATAATTTAGGTATTATTTTAAGAGATTACTTCATATTTGTCATAGAAATGTATTCTTGTTTTAAAAAGTTCAGAAATGTGTGTAGTCATATGAGTCTTTTTGGCACACACATGGACCACACCTGTGGACACTTGATCCTTTAAATATTTTCTCTTCTAGATTTATGTCTCAAGACAAGCAAGGGCTTAGCAGCAAACCACTTTGTTAAGTGAGTCTGGCTTTCTTCCAGTTAAATTTTTTTTTGTGATTCTACTCATAAAATAAAACTTGGTCCATGCCTCAAAGCCTTAAGAACTAGAAGAGTCGGGTAGGACATGAGATCTTTTAAAAAGCATAATTTTCATTTAAGTGTATACCTAACTGAGTTTAACTGAGTGTCAGGCACTATATTAGGCACTAGGGAAACCAAGAGTAGGAGTTAATCTCAGCCCTCCAGGAGCTTCCAGCCCTTTGTGGGCTCAGGGGCTTAGTGATTGTTCTCTGGTAATAAAAGCAAATGTGCTGTCTGCTTCCCCAAGAATCATTTAACTTTCCTCAAGAGCACCTGGATTAGAGCAGCTACGATTTCACCACCCCCTTTGATAACACAGGTTGAAGGAGGCTTTTAGTGGTGGGCTATAATTTCATCATAATTCAAATGTTGCCTGTTCAATTTTCAATCTCATAACTCCATAGTCTTTTTACTTCAATTAGCAAAATAAATCACCGGAGAGCAGAGCTGACAACTGGAAATTTCCAACTTGTACAATTCATCTCTTCTTCCACAGGGAACCTTGACATTCTCACAAGTTTTAAGCTCCTCTCCCTCCACACACTGCCAGAGTTGTTTTTTGAAAGACTAAAGAATTGTGGACAGAGTGAAACTGGGGAGAGACCTTGAGGTAGATATTATTACCTTGGGAGACAAGTTGCCTGGGGATTCGCCTTGCTTTCTTTTATAAAGAAATAAAACACCAGCACTAAGCTCGTATTTGCAAGCAGCCCAGATGCTCGGGCTCCTTTTCCTTTTGATGTATATTCGTGTATGAAAGCTTCATTTTCTTTGTTCCAGTGATTGAGGGAGTTGGGTCCTTTCAGTGGAAAGCATCTACTTTCATTTCCTTTATTGAAATGGATATTTATCCCATTGAGAATGGTCCATATTTGTCTGTGGGTCCTCCTTTCTCTATTCACTTATCTCCTGGTTATATCTCTTTCCTTTCTTTCTTTACCAAAAGTCTACATGGCACGATTCCAACTGTGTTTATCCACTCTAGCTAATTGACAGTCACATAAGTGCAAGTAATGTGAGGTATTATTGTGAGAGATTTCTGTTTGCCTCTTTAATTAAACAGTTGTTCACAGGTGCATACAGTTACAACAAAATTAATTGATAGCTTTATATCGCACTTCTTTAGCCCACTGCTATTTGATGTTTGCAAACATAACTATTAGATTTGTCTTATCTTGCATATAGGGATTATTTCTCATTTTCTTCTAACAGAGGTTAGGACAGGTTGCTTTCAGTACTAGAAAATCTATCAAAGCAGCAAAGATAATTTTACTTAGAAGGAAACAAAGTGAAATGTTTATTTATGAAACATTTTATCACCACTGAGAGGATCAGTGAGAAGATCTTTATATTTTGGTATGCACTGCAAGTTTCCTGAACGTCAGAAATCACTGTACCCAAACCAAATAGTTTCCTGTGGAGGCCATGTATCTTCCAATGATACTCAGGAGTTACACAGACTTACAGCAGCAAACTGATATTTCTTAGGATTACACTTATTATTGGCCTTTGCTTTCTTTTTCTACATTTAATCTAAGTACCAAAAAAGCAACTTTCCCTTCCCACTTTATGGTGGGACTTCTCACCCCACCCCAGGAAAATCTAAACAAATATACTGTTTTAGGTCTCCTGCTTGCTGGAAGGAGCAGATTGTGGGTGAAGTAAGGAATCAGTCTCAGGTCCCTTATGTCAGCAGCTTGGTAGGAGAATTAAAATGCAAGCTCTGAGAGAATCTTCCTGTATCTGAGCCTTGCCTTATTATTTATTACCTGTGTGTTCCAGGCCAGTGGCATACCTTCTCTGTTCATTGATTTACTTATAGGTGAATGAAGATGACTAAGTCATTACCTCATAATAATAATGTTATGACAATCCAATGAATGAATGTGATAAAGTCTTAGAATGGTGCATGCAGTATCGTCACTATTGTTTTTAGTAGACTATGTGATTTAAGCAATTGATTTCAAAATTTTCAGCCTCAGCTTTCTTACTATAACTTTTGAATGTTAATACTAAGTGATTTGCTAATCATATAAAAAGTTCTAAGCATATTAATAATTTAACTGTTATTTGTCTAAAGATTCCCCAACTTCCAGACTCATCTACATGATCTATTTGCAAGAATAAAGCACCTAAACAATATTGTACATTTCTAATCATGTGTCTTATCTCACTATTTCTATCCCCCATCTGCTTTCCTGCCTGTGGGTTACTCTAATATGGCAGGTGGTGAAACAGGTGAGACAAAGGGCTCACTACATATGTGGAGTGGGTGCTTTTCGATCCTGAAAGGTTTAGTAGCCCCAAAGGCCCTGTGCACTACCAAATTACTCGTCCTAGTCACTTAATAGAAATATTAACACTTTCATGACAAAATCCAGAGAAGATGAAAATATGCATTTAACCCTTATGCCACTAGCTCAGGAACTCAGAATACACCAGAATATTATGAGATCAGCAGCTCACTTAGAGAAGAGCAGAGTGTGGACAGAATAAGATGTTAAATACAAAGGATTAGATGAGGTACAGAGGGGATTTGTTTATTAGGCCTTTAGGATGGTGAAGTGTTTAGCTCTGACCACTGGGGCTGAATGAGTGCCCACTAGCAGATTTTATCTGGAGGATAGTTACCTGGTGTGTGTGTGCACAGAAAGGAATGTGGAGAAAGATCAGTATAAAATCACATTTGAAACAGGAGCACAAAAGATCATAGTAGGACAGTAAACCTGTCATCAGCGCTAAGAAATAAATTTAGGGTCTGAAGTAGAAGATGAAATCTGAAAGGTCAGGAGCTAGACAAACTCAGGACTGGAGTTAGAGGTAAGGAATGGGGGAAGAACCGGGCCAGGGGATGTAAAACTTTGGCTGAGAATGAGCCTGGATGACCTCTTATTGATCCCTACAGGATGGGTCCCCTGAGTGAAAGACACAGGGTGAATGCACATGAAAGTTAAAGCAAAAATATTTTGATTTTATAAATTTTGCATTCAGTACAACTTCAAATTTTTCCTTCTTCATTTTGAATCTAGATTTGTGAATATCTGGGAGAACATGAGTGAATCAAAGGAAATATTACCTTTATTTATAAGCAGAGATTAAGGGGGAAATGGAATTTTGTGCCAAATTTGATGTCTCCACAGCTAGCCAAGTTTCAAAGCAATGCCTTGATAGGGACCAGGTCCTGAAACCAGGCACCATTTGGCATCAGAAACTAATTAGTTCTATCCAGACTTTCTGTCACCTGTGTTAGTCAGTCTTTCTGCTGCAACAAAAATACCTGACAAGGACAACTTGGAGAAATATTTATTTGGGCACACAGTTTCCAAGGTTCAGTCCATGTTTGGTTAACTCCATTGCTCTGGGCCTAAGAGGAGGCAGAACATCACGGTAGAAGGGTGTGGCAGATACAAGCTGCTCAGCTCTTGGCAGCAGAGAAGCAGAGACAGCCAGCAAGAATCCAAGGACACAATGACCCAAGGTCATGTCCCCAGCGATACTTCATCCAATCACACCCCACCTTCTTGCAGTTACCACCCAATAATGCATTCAAATTATTAAGCCACCAAATGGATGAACCCACAGATTAGGTCACAGCTCCCATAATCTAAGCATTCGCTTCTGTGTGGCCACATGAGCTTTTCAGGGGATATCACATCATCTAAGATCTACCCAAATGTGGAAACCCCTCCCCCCACACACAAGCACCCATCTTTCCGACTCCCAATCCTACTCTGATGGGCTCTTCCTCCGTACTGTACTTATTGTACTTAAGCAATTCATTCACTGTTGCCTCTAGAAGTCTCCTACATCCTAAGCATCTTCTTTCAAAATAGTGCTTCAGCTTCTTTCATATGAAATTTGCCCAGGCCTTTGACTATGTGCAGTACCAACCTCTCTCTCTCTCTCTCTCTCTCTCTCTCTCTCTCTCTCTTTTTTTTTTTGGTATGGATTTATAGGCACTCAGTGATGGTCTTCAAACACACAGTCAGCTCACTATCTTCCCTTCCACTCTCTGTCTGTTATCATCTCGAGGAATTTCTAGATTCCTGTATAACAAAACTGATGCCATAGTCTCAGTACTTTTTGATCCTCCAAAGACCCTCAGTGCCACTCCTTGTGATCACATTTCTGAATCTGACCACAGGGGAAATGGCTCCATTTCTAAAATCTTGAACCCTTTTGTTTTCTGTGCAGTTTTAAAAATATTTCACTTAAAATTGGTATGACTTAAATATTATCAGATTGTTATAATGAATGACACAGAATATGATAAAAAGACAAGAAAATTGAATAAAAAAATTGAGGAGAAAATACAAGAAAGCTGAAAGAAAGATTAAGATTCAAGTTGCCAGTGGTGAGCTGTTTCCCAAAACAAAGAGGGAAATTTGATCACAGTTCCTGTAAGGAAACACAATTCCTGTAAGGGAAACAGTGTTATGTGATCTCCTTTATGTGTGATAAAAGTGAAAATGTCCTCAGTATCCCTGGGGTTGGTCCTGCTAATGACTGTTGTTTCTTATAATGATTTTTATTATGTTCCCAAGTGATGTCAGTGTCATTCTCCCTAGAAAATGCAATAAAAGCCAACACTATTATTCCAAAACAATGTGTTATAAATATGTAGCTGACCTGATCCCAGAATCAAATTTAGAATACCTAGAATAATCTGTGGATCACATATATTCCATCAATATTGTTTCTTAATGAATCCTTGAGAAGATTTGAACATCAGAGAGTTCAAGGTTAATATTGATTGACAAAAATATGAAACAGTAGACTGTGAAAATAATTTGTTGTAATTTTAAAGTGAAGTTATAAAGTTTGACACTTGACTAGCACTAGGTTACAAATATATTTTTAAAAACAAACTATACCACCTTTGCTTGGGAATGAACGAAAGAAGTGATGAGAATGGGTGGGATTTTTTCAAAAACCTTATTTTTGCCTGTTTCAGCAAACAGATAAACAATCCAGATGATTTCTGAGAGTTATCATTATTCCTATCCACCCCCAGTCATAAAATACCTCACAGACTATACCTATAACACTTATTCCATTTTAAACAATTTAACTCCTGGTGAACCTTCAAAATAGATTAATTGGTAAAATGTATCCATAGATAACTGAATGATTTGACCTGTAACAGACTTGTTGGATAGAAGCCAATAACTGCTAGAGGACATCTGCCAAAACTTATGATTTGAGTTTTGAATAGTTGAACTTACGCCATTATTTCTGACAATAATTAAAAAGCATGATCAATTATATGTTGAGGTCATTTCTAGTACATGATAATCAAACTATCTCATCAATATGGAAAAGAATACCCCCCCATTTTCAATATCAGGGTGGCATGTAGATAGATACCTTATCCCAAAACACCTTCAGATCACTAAAATATAAAGCATAGAATCTAAAACATCATTACATTCATTTCATTTTTTTTAAATATTAAGAAACTGTGTCATAAGCTTTGTTGATTTAGGAATTTAGATGGAAATTTTGTATGAATAACAATAAACAGTTTTTCTATCATGAACTCTGTAGCTTAATTTGTCCACTCACTTCAAGATCCAGAAAACTCCATAAAAGCTGCAAAACTTTTCAGGTCATCGCAGGTCTCTGCAGTCTAGGCTACAAAAATCTGCAGTTACCACTATTCTATGGTAATTCCAGTGTCTTGCAAGGCATCTGACACATTAGATGCTCAATCTTTCTTTGTTGAATTAAAAGGTGTGTGTGGGGGGGTGTCTGTGATAAATTGTGGAATATAAGGTCTGCAATTCATTTATTCTTATATAGAATATTATCTTGAGAACTCTAACTTTGTAATTTATCAAAGAGAGTCCTGAACAAAATTTTAAAGGAATTTAATGCAAGCTGTTTTTCTTAATTTTAGAAAAATAGCATGTGATTGTGCTTTAAAGCATTTCTGAGATTATACATTAGGACCACCTACATGAGATATTAGACACAAAGTAAAAGAGAGAGAGAGAGAGAGAGAGAGAGAGAGAGAGAGATGATAAAAAGTCAAGGATATATAGCCTAACAATGAAAATGTGCCTTAAATAATTCTAAAGGCAAGATGAATTTACAAAGAAATGGTTTGAACCTGAGTTTTTAAATCAGATGTCCTATATAAAGATTGTACTCAATTAAAAAATAACCTAAGTCTAAAAGATAAAGGAAATACATTTATATTATTAAGCCAACCAAAACAGAGATTTCCTTTCTGAGAATTCAATATATATTTAACTTCCTTAGTTACATTCTCTGGAGTTATGTCATAAGAACAAAATCCCAGAATCTGTGTTGTTCCTCATCTAAATGATCAAATCTAGTTTCTTTTGCAAGGATTTATTATATTTAAGATTTCTGGTAAAATCTGAAGGAATTTTTGGTACAACTTAAACTGTATTAAATTTTGATTGCCTTTAATGAATTATAAATTTGCTTTCACTTCCTTAAGCAGCCTCTAACTGCATTACGCTGAAGTCATGCAAAGATTCTCTAAAGGGTACCCAACTGCCCATTGCTTTAAGAGAGTCAATTTCCACATCCTCATCTTTTACACACAGCCCATTCTACAATTCATTTGCTTGAAAATATGCTGATAAGGGAGTATAGGTTTCTCTTTTCCATCTCTCCTTTTATCATTCCCTTCCATGAGCCTCAGAAAGGTGGGTGTAAGTCTCCCTGGTCTTATATCTTACTAGGGTGCATTGCTCTAGGGAATCATGCAAATGGATAATTGGAAACACAGAATTGTGTGAGCTTCCAGAAAGGAAATGCTTTAATGAATGCTAGAATAAAGGTTTTGCAACCCAGGTAGTTTCCAATTCTTGTCTTCCAACAAAATTAAAGGTAGATTTTTCTGGAATAGTCTGTATAAAAATCATTTGAACTACTTACTGATGATGGCCACTGTGTGATTTTCCATGTGCACGTGTGTGTATGTTGTGTGTGTGTGTGTGTGTGTACCTCAAGAGGATTTCAGAGAATTAAGAAGTAATTGCCAAAGTCAGCTTCTGAGATGCAAAAATGGTGCAGTAGCACAGGGCCCATGCTCAGAAGGGCCCCTTGCTTGGTTTAATGCTCCGTTATCACTTAATAATTTTATCTTTGCACTTGGGTTTTGTAAGTAAAGTCCAATAGGGTAGTGGAGCATGTAAATGAACAGAGAACATATGCACAGAATAGAAGTTCTTGTCCTTTCACTTTCACACATTTCATACCTTTTCATATAGTGTTTGCTGTTCCCCATCAGCACAAAATTGTGGCAGATCCACAATGCAGGGGAGTTTGGCAAGACTAAAATCAAGTGCAGGGTGGGTGTGCTATATAAACAACTGAGAAAATGGGAGCAGTGATGTCTCTAGGTAATTATACCTGCAGTTTGTACCAGAACTTTCCTCAAATGCAGAAAGTCTGAACAAAACTTTAACAAACATGAAGGCCTAAGGAAATCTATAATTCTTTCGTATACATGATAGTTTCCTCTGCTGGCAACCAATTTTTGCTGAAAATGGTAAGTTTGAATGAAATGAAAAGATAGTTCCTTTTCCTTTCTCTCCTTCCTTACTCATTAGTAAGCCAAAGGTAGTAAATGTGTTCAGAGCCAAACAAAAACAGTGAAACTAACATTGAGTTAGCATTGTAAAGCTTTTCTACTTTACTGATAAGATCAAAATGTGTACACAAGCTATAAAGTAAGTTGCATAATTTTGGTGACTCAGTATATGACTTAAATGATTCTATATTGTAGTTAAAACTGTCATGACTTAATATAAAGATGAATGACAAAATTCATGCTAATAATTTAAAATTTCAATTCATCTTTATTTAGTATGATATGAAATAGCAAAAGGGAAACATCAAAATAAGTTGAGAGAGACTTGAACAAATGAAAAGTTTTATGTTTTAATATCTTTAATATTACTTTTTCCTGCCTTTTGAACCAGGGGCCCACATTTGTATTTTGCACTGGGCCTGACAAATTATTTACCTGGTCTTGAACATTAGTATGATAAGACATTCTTTTCCATATGCATACACATGATATTTGAGATTCAGAATTATCATATGATTGATAAAACCTGAAGAATGTTTTAAATCTTTCAGATAATAATATTGGCCAGATTTTAATCTCACAACATACATATTTTTATATTAAGGTGCAGTACAGCATAGTTGTGTCTGAATCTATATAGTGATAGATACTTGAATACTAAGTCGTTTCTCTGTTTGTAAGAACGTCCCATCAAAAAAATTAAGAAACCAAATGCCCAGTGCCAATTATTTCTGTATAGATATTATAGCATGACCTGTAGCTGAATTCAAGGGGTGTGTGTGTGTGTGTGTGTAAATGGAAAGAGACAGAAAGTTCTTCCTGTCTTGGTAAAGATATCTACCTCCTACGAGGTAGGTAGCTACATATAGATATTTGAAGGTTTGTTGCTTCCCTCTATGTACAGATGTTCCATCAAAAAATAAGAAGCAGAGTACCCAATAATCATGAGGTGATTTCATTATGTATGTACCTGTGTCTGAACTGTTATGGTTTGGATGTGAGGTGTCCCCAAAAAACTCACATGTGAGACAATGCAAGAAAGTTTAGAGACAAAATGATCGTGTTAGGAAATCCTTAACCCAATCAGTGAATTAATCACCTGATGGGATTAATTGAGTGTGACTGAAGGCAGGTGGAGTGTGACTGGAGGAGGTGGGACATTGGGGGCGAGGCTTTCGGTATATATTTTGTATCTGAAGAGGGGAGTCTTTTTCTGTGCTTTCTGATCACCATGTGAGCCACTTTCCTCTACCACACTCTTCCACTATGATGTTATGCATCACCTCAAGCCCCGAGAAATGGAACCTGCTGTCTGTGGATTGAGACCTCTGAAACTGTGAGCCCCCGAATAAACTTTTCCTTTTCTACAGTTGTTCTGGTTGGGTCTTTTAGTTGTAGCAGCGAAAAGCTGATGAAAACGTGAACGAAGATATGATCTTCCCAATTCCATCACCCTGTCTTCCCTCCTCCCTTCCACATCTCTCCTTCTATCCTCTGCCTCTCCCACGCCACCAGCTTACATGTTGACCCCATTAGTACCACTCTGTACCGGTGGCATCTTTATTCTGAATGCCTGGCATGAGAGACAGAGAACAGGAAGTCTGGAGACTCTGCACCTCTAACAGGGCCTCTGTGCACTTTGGATTCTGCTCTCCCCGTTTCTTCACAGGCTTTTACTGTATCTGCCATCAAGTGGTGGGATCCAAAACTACAGCATAACAAGAAGTCACATTGGACATGTGCTTGACTGACACACGTGGAGTTCATGTGAGATGTACTTGATTCCCGATGAATGATAAATAAAGTGCAATCTGAATGCTGAAAGGATGGTGACAAAATACCAAATTTTGGCAGTTCCTAGAACAGTGCACTACATTCATGTTAGTGCTTCTATTCTTTTCTCTTCTTTGGGGGAGGTGGGTGCTGGGGATTAAACATAGAGGTGCTTAGTCAATCAGCCACACACCCACCTGTTTTTATTTCGAGACAGGTTCTCACTAAGTTGCTTAGGGCCTTGCTACATTGCTGAGGCTGACTTTGCATTTACAATCCTCCTGCCTCAGTTTCCTGAGGCAATGGTATTACAGACATGCCACCACACCCAGCCCTAATGCTTCTATTCTAAAAATATATTTTACATAAAGATTTCAGTTTCATGGGTCTGATATATCTTAGCTGGTGATTGGTCTCAATCAGGATTTTAAGTTTCCAAGAGCTATAATTTCAGGAGAGACCCTTAAAAAGGACTTACCTTTGAATTCAATTCAATTATTTTTATAATTATCCTTTCCTTTATATACTAGCTAACTTTGTAACTTTAGATAACATACAAGATAATAAACGTGTGTAAAAAGAATCCAAAAGAACAGTTAGTACAGAACCATACTGTATTTTTATCTAAAAAAGAATCATGTAGTTAAAATGAGGGGAAGTTCATTACCCAAAAGTTATAAAAGATTATTTTAGATTATGTATAATAAGACTGATTTCTCAAAATATCCTACCTATGCATATACTTGCCAAGATACTAAATTTTATCTAATCCTTTTTCCATATACACATATACCTCTATTTTGCTGGTAAAGGTCTATTTAATTGAATTTCATTTCAAGAAGTATAAGAAGGAGCAAAGTCATTTACTATAAAGTATGATACCATGACTGATCACTTGACCTTGTTTATAAATACAATTTATTTCTATTTTTAATTTTTTATTGCATTTAAAGTACACAGCCTGATGATTCGATGTACATAACATTGTTACATGATCACCACATTCAAGCTAATTAGCATATTCATCCCCTTACATAGTTACCTTTGTAAGTGTATGCATATGTGCGTGTGTATGTGTGCGTATGCACAATGAGAACACTTGAGATCTACCTTCTTAGTGAATTTCAAGTATACAACATGGCATTATCACCTTTTGATATATTAGATCTCCTGACCTTGCATAGCTCAAACTTTATACACTTTGAGAAGTGTCTCCCCATCCCTCCTACCCCCACACTGCCCCTAGTAACTACCGTTCTACTCTCTTCCTCTATTAATTCAACAAATAAATGCAATTTAAACAGGATACATCTTGTTCAAATTATTGCTTTTTAAGACTTTTCATCTACAGAAAGGCTAAGAGCTTTGATTGACATGAAGTTTCATTATAAAGAAAAAACAATACTACATTAAGAACCACAAACCCTTATTTCAAATTGTCACTTGCCAGCTCCACATCCCTGGTTAGCTTTGATTTAATCATCTGTAAAATGGGAATGATGCTTGCCTGGTTCCTGCAATCCTATGTAGTATTATGTGAACCCCTACTCTGCCTTGGACTACGTGTAGGCAGCACATGGATAAACATGGCAGGCATAGTCTCTTCCTCACCCAACCCTATCTGTTAGAGATCCAAATAACTAATCTGATGACTGCTGGATTGTGGTAAGAACAAAATGAGATAATGGGTACAAACACACTTCACAATCTTAGAGTATTACACAAATGGAAATGTTCAGCATTTGGGAATTAATTCTTTAAAAATAAAGAAAAAGAAAAAAATAATCCTAGCTAAGTACAAAGAAGGGAACTAGTTAATCCCAAAGGGAAGAATGCCTTCATGTCTCAAATCAAATTTATTGGATTGTTTCATATCAACCCATTTATGAGGATTATGCTGTCAATGTCCATACCCTAAGTGATTGTGTCCATCTTTCCCTTTATTCAATAAAACCTTCCAGAAAAGGACAATGAAAAAAAAATTTAAAAAAGGAAAAATTGGAAAACAGTCGGTTTTATCAAAGTGACTAAACTCTAAAGAAGCAGAAGAAATTGAGTCACAGCACTATACTTTATCATGCTTTATTTTTTCCTATGTTACCTGCTTCTCAGGCTCCAGAGCCATGTAGTTTGGAATTCAATTGCTCAGTAGAATTTTCTGGATACCCCTTTAAAATGTATTCTGCAGTCCTTTTTTTCTTTGCCATTTAACTCT
Organism: Marmota monax; assembly: GCF_021218885.2. Taxonomy (NCBI): domain Eukaryota; kingdom Metazoa; phylum Chordata; class Mammalia; order Rodentia; family Sciuridae; genus Marmota; species Marmota monax. The sequence continues at coordinate 140,240 of NW_026694221.1, read as the reverse complement.
TGCTGAGAAATAAAATTCCCAGGAACTCTCATAGTTTGTTAGACAAGGAAATCATGATCAGAAACCATGATACTAATGATCAGTAATAAACAGTGGCTTTTCATTGGTATGAAATAAAGTGTATACACAAAAAGTGTATTTGTGAATAGCAAAATGCTATGCAAATCTAAATCACTATCTGGAGACAGGTTTTCCTCTACCTGCTAACCTCTGACGACTCTCACCTAGCCAAAGCTCGTAGACCTTTCTATTCCCTTCACCCTCCCAAGGTCAAGTGCTCTGGACAGCATTCTTAGGACTAGAATTTATGCCCATGGTGTCAAACTTTGATGAGAAAGTTGAAGAAATAAGAAGGAAACTTAAAATTTTTACCACATTAACCACCTACCAGCATCTGTGCCCAAAGTTTCTGCCTTCCTGCTTGTTATACAAGCAAAACTACCTGTACTTCCATCTAAGGCTAGCTCTCAACTTGTGCCTAGATCCCACCTCTTCTCATATTATCTAGAACACTAAAGTAATCCTAGTCTCTCTTCTTCAGCATTAATATTTCATTTCCTACTTGGATCTTCCCATCAGCAAATGAATATCCTGAAGTGCTTTTCTTTATTCTAAAAATATTATGTACTCTTGATCTTCCCTGACCCAAGAGGCCATCCATTTGTTTCTCTTCCTTTCTGATGTAATACTCTGAAAAGAGTTGTGTGTTTTTATTTCCTCTAATCTCTCTCCTTCCATCCCCCATTAAACTTTCTCCAATCTGAATTCCATATAGTAAAATGATCTGCGGAAAGACCATGATGCTAAATCCAGTGGTCAATCCAGACAGTCACTTTATCCCTCTGAACTTGTCAGAGCATGGGGCAGCACTCCCTCTATGTGGATACATTTTCTCTTGTTGGCTTGTTATGGTTAAACCTTCGTCCCAGGGTTTCATAAACTGACTTCCAGACCACTCACGTATAATCGAATCAAGCCTTTATTGAAGCACACCGGTGGCGGCTGACCAGAACATAAAGCTGTTCCCCAGATCAGCCCTGAACAATTGCAAGGGCGCTCCTTATAAGCCTGAAAACAACAAAAGGGATGTTCGGGGGTCCAGCCAATGCAAGCAAGCCAGGTTACAGAAGCAGGACAGTGCAGTCAAGTGGAGGGAAGCCTAACCAATCACAGCCCAATCACCCCAGTTGCAGAAACAATACCCCATTAGGTAGTTCCGTGTTCTTACAGATTTCTATAACAAGAGGAAAAGAACATCTTGCCCCAGTCATGACCCTTCTACTTGGCATGGTTGTTTTACAGGATAAAGTCATAAAACAAAGTGGAGTCACATTTGCTTCTACTACCACAGGCTTTCTGCACACTAACTGGCTTTCTTTCCACTCTGTTGGTCTCTTACCTTTTTGAACTTCCTTTGCCGGTTCTTTTCCTTTCCCAGGCCCCTTAAGGGGAGAGCACAGGGATTTGCATTCATCTCTTTTTCATCTTCATATACTCTTTTATTACCTCTAGTCTATGGCTTCAAAAATCAGCTATATGCCCGACTTCCTAGTTTCTTTTTATATTCTATATCTCCCCAAACTGATAGATCTAAAGACTTTCTTGACATTTCCACTTCACCATATAATAGAAACTACAAGCTCCATAGGTCCAATTCTGAACTCCTGATCACTTCTTGCCCCAAATTTGTTCCTTCAGCAGTTGAATCCACCTCTGGTGATGGAAAGTCCATTCTTCTAGTTGTTCAGGCCTAAAACCTTGGAGTTATTCTTCCCTTAATGTTTTATTTCTAATGATTCAGAAAATTGTCTCTAATCTATTGTCAGAATATTCTAGAATTCAAGGACTTTTCACCTCCTCCACTTGCACTGTTGTGATTTGAGTCACCATCTCTCTTGCCAGATTTTCTGTGACAGTCTTCTACCTGTCTTTGTCATGCACTGAATTGTGTCCCTGTCAATATCATATCTTGAAACCCGAATTCCCAAAGTGAAACACTTCAGATGGGACCTTTAATGAGGTAAATGAAATTGAATGAGGTGATCAAGATGTCCATAATCCAGTAGGTCTGGTGTCCTTTTAAGAAGAATACCCCACAAGTGAACACAAACAGAACAGGCCATGAGAGGACACAGTGCAGGCAGATATCAGCTAGCCAAGAAGAGAGGCTTCACCAGAAACCAACCCTGCCAGAATTTGATCTTGGACTTCTAGTCCTTGAATATATAAGAATACAAATTTCTGATTTAAACCACCCACTCTGTGATCTATGTGTGGCAACTGAGCAGATTAATATACATTTGATTTCCAACAGCAAATTCCCAATATGGAAGACAGAGTGATCCTATCAAGCTACCTGAGATCATATCTATCCACATTTGAAAACACTAGTACCCATTTCTTACAAAAACCAAATTCCTTACAATGGTCTATAAGGCCATAAAAGATCAGGCATCCCAGCTCCCGGCAGAATTCTCCTCTGACTTCACTTACTCTGTTCCAGCCACATTGGCTTCCTTACAGTTCCTCGAATGTGTCAGCATCCCAATTTTGGAACCATTTTGCCAGCTGTTTTATTGCTCTAACCCAAATATCCAATAAGAACAACTTAGAGGAAGAAAAGTTTTATTTGGGAGCTCACAGCTTCAAAAGTCTTAGTCCATACACAGTCAACTCTCTGGCCCAAGAGGAGTCAGCACATTATGGGGGAAAGCACCAACAGAAAAACACTGTTCAGTTCAGGGCCAGGTCAGGGAGAGGGGTGGGGAGGTGTAGGTGGGGGTGGGGGTGGGGATAGGGAGGAAGATTCTGTAGGAAGAACAGCCCTTCCAGGTCATGGCCCCATAACCCACCTGACTACAGTTACCACCCAGTCAGTCCATTCAAACAGGGATAGACTGAATAGGTTTCAGTTCTTACAACCAATTATCTCACCTCTGAATATTCCTGTATTAACAGGAGTTTGGGGGGATACCTCATATTCAAACCATAATAGAAACATACTGGTTGCTTATCTTGCCCAGTTTACATTCCTTACAGTTATGACTAACTCTCACCTACTTCAATGTTTACTCAAATGCCCTTTTCAATGAGGTCTACCCTGATAACCACTCTTACCAACATCCATCCCCACCCACTTTATTTTACCCTAATTACATGCCATATTACATATTTACTTTGTGTGTGTGTGTGTGTGTGTGCTGAGGATCACTGAACCCAGGGGCACTTACCCACTGAGACATATCCCCAGAACTTTTTTTTTTTACATTTTATTTTATTTAAAGACAGGGTCTCACTAAGTTGCTTAGGGCCTCCCCAAGTGGCTAAGGCTGGTTTTGAACTTGTGATCCTCCTGCCTTGGTTGAGGAGGCATGTTTATTGTTTATAGACTGTGTCCCACTGTGAGAATGTAAGAATGATGCGAGGCAGGTTCTTTGTTTTATTTACTTCTGTATAGTGAAGCTCCTAGAATAGGGCCTGATGCAAAATAAGAAAACAATAAATATTTTTAAATGAAAGTGAAGGAAGGACAAATCTCTTATAACAGCACACCCTATATTTTAAATGAACTTTAGCAGTTGTTAATACATCAATTGTTAATTCCTTCAAAGACTAGGGTTTTCATCTCTACTTCCCCATGAGTAATGATGAAATAAAAAAAGAAAGGGAAGTGGATGTTGACTGCTAGGTACATAATTGTTCTTAATTTTATTCACTATTCAGTTGCTTCTAAAAGAGTTTAGAAATTATATTACACATTCTTGAAGGACCAAATTCACACACAGTCACATAACTACAGGACACATTTGTTAAGGCAAGAGAAATACAACACTGAAAATACTTGGGCATTTTTCATGCTTATAAGTCACTAGATTTATGTTTAAAATTTTTTCCATCAATATTAATAATACAATTCTATAGCTATAGATGAAATTTTACACAAGATAGTCATTAATTTTTACAGATATCATCTCATAATGACCTTGGAAAATTTGGTTTCCATTGTTATTGGACAAAATTTTATAATGCAGAAGTATTATGCTATATGTCAAGTTAGCTTTCGATTAAGGTTAATATTACTGAAATAACTACATCTGCTTTCCTCTCAATGTGATGTTTATCACCTAATAAAAATGCTAAAGTTACCAAGGAAAGATGTTTAATTTGTTCTCACTGCTCAGTTGTATGTTGCATCCTATTTTGTAGTAAATGGCATAATGTCCCAAGTGGGCTGCCATACTGTCAGATACATTATTTATACATAACATTACTGGTTAATCAATGAACAACAAATGCAGTAGCCTTTTCTTCTTCTCTTTATTTTTAAAGTGATAGCAAGATGAAATATGTAGGAAAACATTCTCATTTTCCTGATATTAAATAATTTTTGATGATGAAAAAAGTGTGCAAATGTGAACATTATAATTAAACTACATACCCTAGTGCATTCCAATGAAGAACAATTAACTAGTCAAATCTAAATACGGTTGCTTCTTTTTCTAGCAAACATGCAGAAAGCTCCTTTCATTAATAGGTTGCAAACTACTAAATAGATAAGATTTTCTCCAAAGATATGTGTAAAATTTGTGTTAGAAAAAATAAATTAAAAGCTTAGTAATAGTCCATTTATACTCTAAGTTTTGTCTCAAACTGTATAATATGGCAGCAAACAAAGGAATAATGGGTATACACAGATAAAATACCTCCTTTAAAATTTTACTGATAGTTTGACAGTGAATCAAAATGTGTTCAAGTTCATTTTATATGTGGACAAAACTTTTAACTCTTTCTGTGGTTCCTTTCATACTTGCATTGTGCAATAAGTAAAAGCACTATTGGGTTAAATTTGTGTTATGTTCAGACATTCTTCTCCTCTCTTCGAAATAGTATTATAAAGGTAAAGGTGCTTCGTGGGGGATATTATGATAGGTTGTTTAACTTTATATTTTAAAAATCCATTTTTGTGGAAGAATGACTATCACTTGAATAGCAAAAATTTAACTAAATAACGTAAGTAGTAACAGGAATGTATTTAAGTAGAAAGAATGACAATGGAGTGGTTGAGCTGTATAGAAGCAAACATATGGACAGATATCCAGCTAGGCTGTCACAGAACAAGTAACCTCCTCATTTGGTAAGTCTCGAATTGTCCAATTCATAAGGGAGAAGCCATATGCTATGCTAGCATTTTTGAAAAACAAAAAGGAAGAAAACAAAGAAATACAGACATTATCACTGATAATAAGTATTTATGGAGCCCCACTGTGTGCAGGGAATTGAAATCATATATGTACATTTATTTTAAAATGGATCTCAAATCCTCTTGATTTAACTAGGCACAATTCCCAAATATGTAAACATTATCTCCTATGAGAATTATAATAATATTCAGCAGCCCGTACTTTAAAAAAAGGAAAGCAGGAAGAAAGAAAGATGGTTTGTTTTTACTTGAGCTCATTCTGTTTTGTTTTTATTAATAGAAGTTTTAGATCAATACCAAATATTCTACTCAGTTCCAGTGATTGAATATGAATACATTATGTGCATACAAAAATAGTGATAATCTAAGTTGATACAATAGTTCATTTTGCATTAGTGTCCTAGATGGGACAATGTTAAGAAGCAATTTAAATGAAATTCATTTAAATGTCAGCTCTCATGCTTGCGATTTTTCTATAATTGGTTATTTAATTAAAATAATTCTCATAGTCATTAATTTAGACTAAAACTTGCTGTGCACTGACATGTTTTAATTACATGGTATTAACAAAATTGATATGCTTTAAAAAAGCATGGTTAAATTTTAAACAAGAATAAATTAGAAATCTCATAGATCATCCTACTTAGTGTATTTATGAGAAAGTCGGTCATTTTAAATGTTTATTACAAACAAGTCATAGCATTATTGTGCACACATTGCAGTTTATATCCCATATCCTTTAGAAAGATATAATGCAGGTACAGAGCTCCCATTCTTGAATGTCTTTAACAACATATGAAGTAAACTAAATATTAACAGAAAACCACAAAATGATCCATGGCATCCATGGAGAATTAATGCTTAAGTGATACAGAAGCTCATGGAGACTTTAGATAAGTAATGTGATTTTATACATAAGAAGATAATGACTAATTATATATTAAAAGATTTTAAAATGATTTTGTTATAACCATCTCCTAATCCTTCTTACAAAGACAAAAGAAATAGGTATATTGGTTCAGACTTTTGAAGAAATGAGTTTTCACATTACATTTGTGAGGTTACATTTGTGACCAGTCACATTCTCATTTCAATCTTTGTCAAAGGACTAGATAAATATTTTACCCTTTTCAAATTGCAATTACAATCTTTGTCAGGAGTATGAGAAATCAGAATTTTAGTGTTTTCTATGAATTAGAGGACTTCTATATTGCTTTGACCTTTTTAATATTCTGTAATTTAATTGGATGGACAGTCTACTTTTACCCAGGATTGCCAGTCTTCCTATTTAATAAACTTACTGACACAAAGTACCATTTTAAATGGCTGCTTCTCCTTTGTTCCCGGAGCAAAAGCTTTTGGGCTGGTTAAAACATTGCTTTTACCAACCAATATTTCTCCATTTTCTTTTTGTCAATAGAGATTTAAGTTTCTTATGTGGCCACCTGGGTTCTATTACTTCATTTGTGTTTTAGATGTATGATAGTTGTAGAATTAGGTTTCTAATCTAACTTCTTCATCCTTACTTGACTTTAAATTGGTCTAGCACCATGATCAGAGAAGCCCACTAAATGATACCCTACACTTGTTCTGAAGAGTTTTCTAGTGTGCAACATGAAAGAAAGAACCATTTGCTCATATTTCACATCAGGCTATGTCTGTACTTTCTAAATGATGACCCCAACAGGGTGTATCTGTTATTTTGGATCGTCTTCACTATCATATTGGTCATGGCATTGATGGTACTAAAAACATAAGAGGAAAGAAATTAGTGATTATTGACTATTTTTGTTTTTTGTAATGTCGGTTCTATTTAGAGGCATCTAAGTGCATGAAACCTTGTTTAGAAAAAATTCCAATTACCCTTTTCTCCTTCAAAAACTCATAAAACTATATAGTATAAATGAGTTGATTCAAACTAGAACATTTCCTTGAAATCATGAGTCCATGGTTTAGACTGTTTACCTGTGAGCAGGTATGGGTTGGTAAGAATGGAAAAAAAAAAAAAAAAGGATCATCCTGATTTTCATTACAGGCATTTTCAATATTAGACTGAGGGGAGTGGGAATATTTTTTGCTTCTTTATGTTTTCCTGCATTTATTGTGAAGTAAATTGATTCCCTTTTCAGCATGATGCAAAATACCAGGTTAACATGACATTAAAGAAAAACTATTAACTCATTGATGCCTCCTCAAATACTGCTTGACACATAGTAGTGGCACAATAAGTATCACTGAATGAAAATAATGAATGAATATAATGATAATAAATAAACAAAACCAATTTGGTCTTTCAACATAAATAGGACAATGTAATTACTTCTTAAACAGAACAATAAGCAGATGTGCAGAGGAGCTCACAATAATATAGTCTCTGTAGATTCATTTCCCCAGGAAATCTGATTCACAGTGGAGACGCTCTCACCCAGGTGTGCTAACTCACTGCTCAAACCTTTACGTTCCCAGGTCTTTTTGGTTCTATCACATCACTATTAACATGAAAACAAAATCCCCTAATTAATCTGTTTTGTAATTTGAGATTTTTAGCACATCTGGATCTCTCAAAGTTTGGCATACAAATTGTTTTAGCAGTTCCTTCCCCCAAAATTTCGCAATATGTTCATTTCAAGCAAAAATCAGAAATGAGATGAATTTTTATCTTCCCAAATTCTCTTAAGGACCAGAATTCATGAAAGGCCCTAAAACAGCAGAGATTTGACTTCTGGCTTGAATATCACTGTGTATCTGGGAACTTTAGCAAATTATTTTTTTTGTAAGCTTCTTCACCTTAAAATGTATTCTCTCTCTTAATACCTACATGATGGAATCAATAGCTGGTTACTATTATTATCCAGGTATCTTCTATTCTTTTCTTAAAATCTGCTTTGCAACCCCAATGATTTCCTATCTGCCTACCCCTGGGCCCTATGAGAGTGAACAAAGGAGTGGACCTAGCCTTCCAACCACATGCAGAGATCCAGGACACATCTAGGCATGCCGAGTGGGCCTGTCATGCTGATGTGAGACTCACCCAGGAGCACCATGATTAAACATCATCTGCAAAACTCCCTGCACATAAGACATATCTTATATCTTATTTTCAAACTAGAACATGTCCTTGAAGTCACGAGTCCATGGTTTAGACTGGTTACCTGTGAACAGGTATGAGGATATTGACAGAATGTTGAGAATCACTCAGGAGATTAGGCATTCATGATGAAATTTGAGTATCAGGATCATGGTATGTGGCATGTAAAAAGTGACTAGAAAACAATCAAGTGCATGAAAACTCAAGATAGTATCTGCATGAATATTTTAGGAGAAAAAAATAATGAAACAATTTTTTTTCTTAAGTCAAGGAATCCACACAGAAAAGAAACACAATTTAACTTGATGTTTAGAAATATTGTTGAAAGAACTGAAGAAAATGTACCTACCTTTGTCCAGTTTACTTCTGGTAAAAATATACCCTAACTTTGAAAATATATATAGTTAATTTTAATTCTACTTGTCATTACAAAATAGGTGTAGATTCAAATCCAGTAAATTCAATCTGATTGCAATTTTTCTGTGCACAAAACTCTCTACATTTGGAAGAATATAAATAATTCCTCTGAATTTGTTATATATATATATATATATATATATATATATATATATATATATATATATATATATTTGGATACCAGGGATTGAACCACTGAGCCACATCCACAGCCCTATTTTGTATTTTGTTTAGAGATAGGGTCTCACTGAGTTGCTTAGCATCTCACTTTTGCTGAGGCTGGCTTTGAACTTGGGATACTTCTGCCTCAGCCTCCCAAGCTACTGGGATTATAGGCATGCACCACTGCACGCAGCAATAAAATATTTTAACATATTTAATTTTCATAAAGTGTATCAGATGTTTGCATCTAGTGTTAGTTTATATCAAATAGGGCTGTGTTGTACTGTGGATGAGTAAAGAACTGTTATTATACCTATATCTACAAAGTCTTATGATTTTTGTCTTCCCATTTAGGTTTTCATGTATGCTTTTATTTACACTTGCTCTTCCATTTTACGAATGTGGCAGCAGAGAATAAAAGAGGCAATGAGAGTGATTAGAATAAGAGACTATAATTAACTCTAGCAGCCTTCTCCACAAGTTCTTGGTATGGTCACTTTATTAGAAGGATGTTAGAGTCAGCATCAACGACAAGATTCAGAGATTTTTGTCAAATGGTTTAAATTCAATATTCCCCATAACAATTTTCTAAAAATAACTGTGGATAACCATAAGACAAATTGTTTCTGGAAGTGGACACAAATGACAAAAATATAACTGAATAATGGACAAAAAATAAGAAAGATAATTCATAGAAAATATATACAAGTTACAATAAATATAGAAAAGATGCTTAATGTCATTAGTAATCTGAGAAATCAAAATTAAAATATTTAAATGACAGTGTCTGACCCTTCAGACTAGCAAAAAGTAAAAATGTAAGTAATACCCAATTTTGGTAAAGATATAGGAAAAAGCCCTCTCATACATTATCACCATTACAGATCAAAAATTTTAGATATGTACAAAATTTTATTTTATAATTTGATCTTAACAGATCTATTCAACAGAAATATATTCTCCTTTGTACATAGACATAAATGTATAAATCTAACCATTTTATAGCCTCACAAATACAGAAAGGAAATTATTTTTGAAAACCTATTATGTTTATATGACATTGTAAGATTGCATTTAAATTTTTTCTTGCTTAATAAAGATTCATTTTCTAACTCCCAGGTGGCAAAAATTATAGATTTTGAAATTATTTTTGGAACATCTGGAATTTTATATATACATTCTATAAATGTAGTTCTACTCATATATTTTATTTCTATGTTCTTCAGCTGTGACTACTAAAAACTATTCCAATCTTATAAGGGAACTCTCTCTACTGGTCAGAAAATGACATTTTCTTCCCTTTCTTGGGAAGATGAAAAGGAGTTAGTTTGAATCCATCCCTTTTATTGATTCTTGATTTTATTTCTTGTGCTATAGTAATCTTGTTTAGGAAGTAGGGGTCTAATCTGACATAATGAAGATTTGGGCCTACTTTTTCTTCTATTAGGCACAGGGTCTATGGTTTAATTCCTAGGTCCTTGGTCCACTTTGAGTTGAGTTTTGTGAATGGTGAGAGATAAGGGCTTAATTTCATTTTTCTGCATATGGATTTCCAGTTTTCCCAGAATCATTTTTGAAGAGGCTATCTTTTCTCCAATATATGTTTTTGAAGCCTTTGTCTACTTTGAGGTAACTGTATTTATTTGGGTTTGTCTCCGTGTCCTCTATTCTGTACCATTGGTCTATGAGTCTATTTTGGTGCCAATACCATAACACTTTTGTTACTATTGCTCTGTAGTATAGTTTAAGGTCTGGTATCTTCACAAATTTCCTGTCATACCAATAATGGATATTTTCCCCCTGAGGAACTATATGGCCAGATTACATTGGTAATAGGGAAAAGGAGTACAAATGGGCAGCTCAGTCATCATTTCTGGATTAAGTATCCATTGGCAGTCTGGGTGGCAGAAGACTCTCTGTAGAGACTGAGGATGGAGGAAGTCATACAACCACGAAAGGAGTGTAGAATCCTGAAGAAGTGCTGTCTCAAAACCAATTGGTGACTTGAAGTAACATTTGGTGGGCACTCTTCCTTGAGGAGGGGAACATTTGAGTGAATTTTTCAGTTACTCAAAATTAAGTAAAACATGTTTGAGGAAATGATGACTATGAGTTTTTGTCGTTCAGTCAAAGAATGATTTCTGGTTTAAGGATGCTCTTAAACTGAAAGCACAGACATACTTAACTTTTCTCAGTTAAACTGTTTCAGATTTAGTTGTTGTCTCCTTCACTTTAAAACTTGGCAGAGAGGACAGAGAGGGATACATATGCATTGTGGTGTCTTGTGTGTGTGTGTTTATGTGTGTGCATTCTTGAATTATGAGTTGACAGTCTGCTGTTTGGACTGGGAGGTCAAGAAATATTCTCCAGGCACTTCAGCAAAGACAGGGACAAGAGTTGTAGCCCATTATGTCAGGCTGTCTCAGGGAGTGGTCCAGAAGGTGGCTATGTAGGTGTCCCTGCAACAAAATAGAAGCTAATACAGTACATGACAACTAAATTACGCCATTTCTTTTATAAATTGGGGTCTACAAGTTTTACCTAACTTATCAGACAATTTGATAACTCAAAATGGAAGGTCTCATTTTAGTTGCCAGATTAGAAAAGAAAATATAGGACACCCAGGTAAATTTGAATTTTAAATAAAGAACAAATAATATCTTAGTATACTTGTGTTCAAAATATTGCAAGGGATATGATTGTACACTAAAAAAAGTATTTGTTGTTTATCTGAAATTCTAATTTAAATGCATGTCTTGTAAACCCACCCTCAGTCTTGATTTTTTTAAAATTCATGTCTCTCCAAAACATAATTTTTGTAGTATTATAGTAGACCTAGTCAACACTCATTTACAACCATCTTCTCCCATAACTTTCTGTTATTGGAGTTACAAAAGGTAACTACCTTTTTGCAGGAATAACCAAGGGATTGAATTATGGCCAAGGTATCAGGTGAAGAAGTCTTGGAGGCAGAGCTCCTTTCTAGAATAAAAACACAACACTTCCCAAGGAAAGAATTTTTGATCTTTCTATTCTTTTCCTGTCTGGTATCCAAAACTAGTGTCTGTAAGTGCTGTATCCTTCTTCTGAATAGAAGGTAACAAACACAGGGACAAAGTTATACATATTGAAAATATGGATCACAGATAATTACTGAGTCACTCTACCTGCTCTGTATCACCAATCTCCAGACTACTTGTTATTGCAGAGAAAATAATTCTCACCATTTTAAGCTATTATATTTGATTTTCCTATTGTAGGTAATTGAGATGTTTACTGATGTCTGTTGGGACTCCTACCCTATGGAGCTGTTTTAGCATTACATAACTAAAAACAAAGATCAAGTTTTAAAAAGAGAATGATATCACAGGTAAACCAATTTTCTTTTATGAAGATGCTTTGGGGCTGAGAAGAGAGTACTATAAAATAAATATGATGTTTCTATCAATTCTCAAAAGTCTATGTTTGAGACTCTATGATTAGAGGGATTAAGTCAGAAGTTTCTTAAGAGAAATTTGGTGATTTTAGTCAACTTTCCATGACTATATCAAATATCTGAGATAGCCAACTTATAAAGAGGTTTATTTTGGCTTACAGTTTTGGAGGTCTTTGTCCATGACAGGGTGGACTGATTGCTTTTAGGCTTCTTGTGGTAGGAAGGAGAAAGTATATTTTGGTGTGAGCATGTGATAGAACAAAACCACTATTCTCATGCACAGAAAGTAAGAGGGAAAATAGAAGGGGATGGGATCTACCATTCCTGCCAAGGGCACATTCCCAATGACCTGAAAATCCTCTGTGAAGTCCCACTTCTTAAAGATTCCATCACCTTCTACATAACACAGGAGGCTGGCTGTGGAGGCACCTGCCTATAATCCAGCAGCTCAGGAGGCTGAGGCAGGAGGATCACTAGTTCAAAGTCAGCCTCAGCAAAATGAGGTGCTAAGCAACTCAGTGAGACCCTGTCTCTAAATAAAATACAAAATAGGGGGTTGTGGCTCAGTGGTTGAGTGCCCCTGAGTTCAATCCCTGGTACTTGAAAGAAAGAAAGAACAAACATAGGAGCATTTGTAGGTCATTAGGATCTGAACTATAGCACTTGGTGAGATAGTAAGAAAAGATATGCAATGAAATTGTCTGAGAAACTTTGTAAAATTTTGGACACCAAAAGAGGTGTTTCTGGGCTAAGTGACAGAGTATGGACAGAGTTAGAGAAAACACTAAACTCAGCCACTTTCAAAAGAACACACCACTTCTCTGGCACTCAGGACCCGTAGTTTGGGGAATGTTCAGATGCAGCCTCTTTGGAATGAGTACCAGTCTTCTCACATGAGCACCAGTGTTCTCACATTGGGTGCCACAACAGGGCAGAAATGGGGCACAGATAAAAACATGCTGGAGTCAGAACAAAGAAACAGTAAGTAGTAAGTGAGGTTAAAAAGGCTGGCTTATGAGCACATGGGAAATGTCCCTTAAGCAACTCTTGCTAATTACTAGGGAACATTTTGAAGTGTGTTGTTGTTGCTAATACCCACCTTGAGGAATTCGATCACTTGCATTTGATAATGTAAGTTTATGGGTATTTTAGCATAGCTTTTTGGTAGGACAATATTCCCATTGACTCAGTATAAATGTCTCCTAACTGGTTTTTATGCTTCTTTCCTTCACCTTCTCAAATCCATGCAGCCCTTGATCATGTCAGGTCCATATTTTAAAATCTTTTAATTATTGTTTTGCCTACTCAGTTCAAATTAAATAACTTTCATAATGCATTCTTTGCTAACTTTACAACTTGATCTTCTAACTCTTCCCAAGTGTACCTTTGTAGTCCATCCATGTAAACAACTCTCTGAATACTTACATCCCTTCTTTCACTAGCACATTCTCTTCTGACTGAATGGAATATCATTTCTCCCTTCACCTGGTTCATGTTATCCTACTGATTCTTCAAACACATTCCCCAGACAGTTTGCTTTATTAAGTCCTCTCTGAGTCTCTCCATGGAGGATTAGTTATTATCCAATGATGTGGTTCCCATAATAGTGTGTGCATATTCCCATAATGAACTTGTTCTTAGTACTCGATTTACTTGATCCCATGTCTCTTCCATGATATCATGAGTTCCTTGAAGGCAGCTAATCTGATTTTAACCTCTTTTTAAAACAAGCATCTAAATAGTAAGGGTTTGAAATTTTTTCATTATATTTATGAATGATTCATACTTTGTAAAATAAATTCTTCAAGTCCTGTTATTTCTATAGACCAAGCAAGCATTTCTCAATGTGGTTGAGTTACCACCATCCCAACCACTAGCACCATAGATTTAGAACGTGGTCACCTAGCTTTAGAATTACTCCCGTGGCCAGTATTGTTTATCCATCTGAAGCATTTTTATAAGGGAAATTATTGGAGCATATTTGTGGCTTCAGACAAACAATCCTTGTGGCTATATAGAAATTGGACGGTAGCTGGTGAAAGGAGAAGAAAGCAAGCCAATCTGCTTTCCATGTAGATGCCAGAATAATTTTTCTGAAACCCATAATTCTGCTCACAGGACTTTCTTTATTTCAGAAAATTTTAATGAAAAACATTGAGCTGAGCATGTCCTTCAACATATTCTTTCTTTCCCAGTTTTCTGTTGAGGTTCCTAAATTCACATATAAAGGAAAATTTTATTTCACAAATGGAACCCAATGTGGAGTTTTAGCTGATTACTTCCATGTTTAACATTTTCACTGGGTCAGAAGAATGGCCCAGGTAGATCATAGTGGCCCCTTGCCTGCACTTAATCCCCTGTTGGAGACACCAGGAGAGGAAAACAGACTTCTTTGTTATTAGGTGCACTCAGATACATAGGCCATAGTTATTATTCTGGAACCTGTGATTAGGGCCACTAACACTTCAAAAATCAGTCTTGCTCAAGGAGGACCAGGCTCCTGAGCTGAATTGATCCAAACCAGTGCAGCTGAAAGAAGACCTAGCCCCACTATCCTGCCATGCCCAAGAAAAGCATGCAAACCATTGGATTCTCTTCAGCTGAAGACCCCAAGGCTGAGCTGATTCCACCTAGCACATCATCGGGACTTGAGACTTCTCTTGAAACTCTTCCCTAACAACAATTTACTTCAGTGTAGGAAAATAGGTTTTCTAATTCATTTAGCACCAACATCCCTGGAAGAATTATATTTATTTGCTACCTACTTGACAATGTCAAATAGTGAGAAATCCCTACAGTCAGATCTAACAACGCAGGGAATAGGGGACTACTAAGAACACCATTAAATATCACAAGAATTAGCATTATTTGAGTGCTTACTCTATATCAAGCACTGGATAATTGTTGTATATGTTTAATTATCGTGATGACTCCATGAATTTGGCACTATTAGTAATTTTATTTTATAAAGGAGAAAAGAGAGGTACATTATCCAGATATTAAGTAAAGATCTGCAGTTAAAACCCAGGAAGTCTTAACAAATGGGCTATACGACCCCTACAGTAATGCTTGGCAATATTTATCACTATAGTCACTCAATGAGGATGCATTGGATATATGATAGGAGTCAGAAACTACAAGGAGGGGAATGATCTGTGCAGATAGATCAACTGTGTCTCATTGACATTAAAATGGAGGACATAGAAGTTGAAATGTCTACTATTCAATCTCATTGACAATTGAAAGATAATGGCATTAAAAATTATATTGATTGGATCCAGGCTGCTATATAAGTGGACAAATCAAAACACAGAAAGAAAAGACTTTGAAGTATCAGAAACACAAAGTAATCCCCCAGCCCCAGAGAAATGAAGGGATAATGAATGGGTGTGGTCAAGATCAGAATTACTGATCTTAAAATCCAACTTCAGAAATTATACTAGAGCATAGAGTAAAAAGGTATTGATTTTCAAATTATGAGAGAAAAGATAAGGCATAGACAGTAGATGAAATATGAGAAAGAAAGACTTGAGTAGAAATTCATTTCTGGCACTGAAGGGACCATGTAAGACTTTAGATATAAAAGTCTCAATAATGGAGGCACAAAAATTTTTAAAGGCATATTTAAAAAAAATCTTCAAGGACATACTACAACCAAATGAAAACTATATCATGATAAAATTTTAAAATATAAGAAAGCTAATCATTAAGCTTATGAAACAGTAGAATATTTTAAATCCTGAGAAATAACTGATGCCATGGTAAATACACGTTATGAAAAGAACCTCGAAATAAACAAAGTTAGCAATAGTCTGCTTCTAACATTTTCAATACATCTTAGTGTAATACAAAAAGAATGTAGATTTACTACATTATTAAGGGAAGTGAAGTCTTGTGTATTAGTCAGGGCTTTTTAGAAGAACATAACCCAGAAAAAATATAGCTATAGTTGATATAGATAAAGATATTTGATAGATAGATAGATAGATAGATATGGGTGTACGTGTATAATTATATAAAAAAAAAGGATTTATTAGGTTGACTTACATGACTAAAACCAGGATACTTCCACAATGCCCATATGCAAACTGAAGAACTAAGGAAACCAGTAGTTGGTAAGTCTAAGCAACAGGAAGCCAGACTGAAGCTCTGGACGGTCCTTGGAGAATCACTGGTGAGTGTGTTCCAAGGCTGAAGAAACTGAAGTCTGGTGTCAATGGTAATCACAGAAGCAAAAAGCACATCATCTCAAGAATCCAGATTGCACAATTGTCTGGCTTCCTCTTTCTTCCACTTTTTGTTCCATGTGAGCCATCACCCTCTTGGATGGTGCTGCCCAAATTCAGAGGATGTATTTCCCCCCACAGTTCTCTGATCCATCATCTCTACAAACACCTTTGCTATGGTTTAGATGTGGTGTCCCCAAAAGCTAACATGTGAGACAATTCAAGAAGGTTTGGAGGAGAACTGATTGGGTTATATTCTTAGTATAATAGGTTAATTAAAACCTGATGGGATTAACTGAAGGAAGTAGTTCATTGAGGGTGTGGCTATGTGGTATATATTTTGTATCTGGTGAGTGGAATCGCTTTCTGATCATGATGTGAGCAGCTTCCCTCTGCCACACTCTCCTGCCATGGTGTTCTGCCTCACCTCAAGCCCCGAGGAATGGAGCCAGCCTTTTATGGACTAAGACCTCCAGAACTGTGAGCCCCTAAATAAACCTTTTCTTTTCTACAATTGTGCTGGTTGGGTCCTTTAGTCCCAGCAGCGAAAAAGCTGACTAAAACAACCCTCCTAGACAGTCAGAAGTATGCTCTATTAATTTCCTAAACTTCTCATTTCAGTTTAGTTGAGCATCAAGATTAACCATCACAACTTGGTCAATTAATTAATTAATTAATAAGAAAAATAAGTTCAAATACATTATTAATGTGTAGTATTTCCTTTGCTCAAAATGGTCCTGACAGACATTGCTGCATGGTCTACTGCCTCCTTTTTCAATCTGCTAGTACCTCTTCTTATAGGATAGATGTTTCTTGACCCTTCATCTAAAATAGCATTTCTCATTACCCTTTGTGATTAATTTTTGTAAAGTACTTCTATTATACACACATTTTTTTTCTTTCTTTATTGCCACCCCACATCCCATGTAAACTATCTGGAGTCAGGTTTTGTTCACCACCATGTTTTGTTCACCACCCTATCCCCCATGACTAGAAGAGTTTCTGGCACATATTAGAATCTCAATAAATATGAAAGAACAACATACAGAGGAGTGCTTCCATCCATCAGTGAAAACAACATCTACTCTGGAGACCCAAAATAAACAAGGCCATGAAATGGCCATTAAATCAATGCATAAAAATATGGTTACCTTCACTAGCAATCAAAATGGAGGAAATAAACCAGAGAAAAGATACTTTATAGTTCTGTTAAAATATTTTAAAAATTGATAATATTCTGCATTAACAAGATGGGAAGAATGTGATATATCTATTTTTAAGATGAATTTTTATGGTCTACTAGTATTTCTTTGGATTAGCTAATTCACTTGTAGTGACTTTTTCCTATTGAAATATTTTTACAATTCTCAAAAGATAGAGATTTAAATGTTGTGCCACATTTTCTCAAAAATGAAATGTAAATTTTGCTGAACCCATTCAGTACACAAAGATAAATTTGTTGTTTTTGTTGTTGTACAAAGAAAGAAACATGAACTTGCCTCTGTGCAGTCTCTGGTAGGCAGAATTACATAGTAATGTGTTTTCTAGTTTAGGTGTTTTTGGAATGTTTGAAATATGACAATAATATCTAATATTCTATAATCATTAAGAAGATAGAAGAGACGTGATTGTAATTTTTAAATGAATTTGTAAGCTAGTTTTCTCAGTTCTGAAATCTTCTCCACAGAGGGTCTATTAATCGTTTGGTCTTTTTCTAATACACTACTGAGTTTGATGTGCTGGTATCTCTTTCAGGTTGTTTCATCTATGCAATAAGCAGGATTGCTCCAAAGATTTTCTTCTTTTCTTGTGCTAGGGTACTCCAGTTTGACTTAACACAGCTACATTTGCCTTGGAAAATTAGCTCCCACCCATCCTATCATGCCCCGTGCTGTGCTCAACTTGTGATCCAATTGCTCCTACTTTTAATAAGAAGTGTCATCTTTTTCATGCTTTGTGTGCCTTTGTTCATGATCTTCTCTCTGCCTGGCAGGCCCTTTACTGTCTTCTTTCCTTTGTAAACTTCAAATTATTTCTTGAGACACAAGTTAACTGTCCTGTCTGGTATGAAGTCTCCTCTACCTCCCCTGGTGGGGGGGGGGATTCTTTTTTCTCTGATCCCCACATGCTTTATAATATTATCCTTCAGTAGCATTTATCATGTTGTAGTGTAATTAGTTTTCTGCATGTTTGTCTCCCTGATCTGACTACAGAGTATTTCTGGTGCAGTGTTTGATTCATGGAAGTTTCTCAATCTCAGTACATAAAATTTGAATTAGGCAAAGATACCCAGGACCACCTGAGAGTTTATGAGTTAAAAGTAAAAGTTCACCATTTCCTTGTTCTTCCCTTTGAATGATTATTTAATTTTCAGGATGATAAGGTCAGCAGTTACTGTATTACAGCAAAGAGTGAGGTGGGGTTTTAATGTCATCTCTCCTCATGCCTCTTGTGACTGCAGACTCAAAGAGGTTTTCCTGTCCCTACTGAGACCTGTTTAAAGTGTCCTTCACCTTCAGCTCTTCCTTATTACATTTGATCTGGCATTTCTGGCTGTTTATTTTTCGGAGTGCCCTTTTCCATAGGCAAGAACATTTTGTGACTCTCGGTTCCCAGGAGCAAACACATTGTGCCTGCTTCCAAACTGTTGTTCAAATGTAAAACCCTTAGATTCCACCAAGAGCCAATGAATATATACACCAAGATGAATATTGTGAAAAGTGACTAATGAATATGGCATCTGAGCAAGATCCTAGTTCTTCCTACTGAACAATTTTTGTTTCTCAACATCTTGATTGACTTCTTCTGATTGTCCTGTGAGTTTTTGTACAATTTTTCTCATTCTTGGCTTTCATACTTCCACATTTCAAACAATGAAGCTGAAATTCTAACTTGAACCTGGGCTGAAATTTACATGTTTTTTTTTTTTTTTGTTGTTGTTGTTGTTGTTTTTCTGGGAGGTTCAGAAATGCCTTTGCTTTTCATGTGTTCATTAAGTAAAAGTGAAGAGTGGTTACTCATCTAAGGAAAATTAAAGTGTTGTAGAAGAAAACATGATTAAATATTTTATTCCATGCCAAATTTAAGGATTAACCTGTAATCCTGTAGATTCTTCACCAAAGGGGGAAAAAATTTCATATGGATCTCCATGAGATAAGAGGGCAATATAAAAATCACTTTGTACCTGGAGCACCTCACTACATAGTATGGTGGCAGAGGCCTTTGAAACAGAGCCCCTCTTTGGCACCTCTGGGGTTAGTAGCATTGGGAGTGACAGGAAGCAGCACCTGTGGCACAAATGTGAGTCTGTCCAAGTATACTCCCCCCAAATCTAACTGGTTGTTTTATATCTTTAAATATTTTAAATTAACAAAAATGACTAGCACAGGCATTATGGAAAACAGTATGGAGGTTCCTTGGAAAAGTGGAAATAGAATGACCATATGATACATTAGTTCCCCTTTCTGTGTATATTTCCAAGAGAAGTAAAATCACTGTCTTAAAGAGATAGCTGTACACCCATGTTCACTGAAGCACATGCTCAACAGCCACGATAGGGAGACCAATGTCCATTGATGAATGAATGGATATAGAAAGTGTGGTTATGATATTCAGTGTAATATTTAAATTTTTTTTTTAGTTGTAAAAGAACAAAACACTTTTATTTTTGAATGGTGCTGAGGATTGAACCCAGTGACTTCCACATGCCAGGTGAGCACTCTACCACTGAGCTACAACCCCAGCCCCTATAGCGTAATATTATTCAGCCTGAAAAAGAAGGAAACCCTGCCATTTGCAATACCACAGATGAACCTGGAGGACAATGTGGAATAAGACAGATACACAAAGTAAGTGCTGCATGATCTCCCTTATATGTGGAATCTAAAAATGAAAAAAGTTGAACTCATAACAGAGAGTAGAATGGTAATTACCAAAAGCTGGATATTGGGGGAATAAGGAGATACTGGTCAGAGGGTACAAACCTTCAGGTGTAAGATGAATAAATGCTGAAGCTATAATGTCTGGCTTGATAACTATAGTTAATGTATATTATACTTGAATTTTGCTAAAGATCTAGTGTTCTTATCATGCACTCAAAATGGTAACTATGTAAAGCAGTAAATATATTAATTAGCTGGATTGAAGTAATCATTTCACAATGTAAACATATGTTAAAACATCACATTATACATTCTAAAATATGCAATTTTTATTTGTCAATCATTCTTTAATAATG
This sequence comes from Marmota monax, assembly GCF_021218885.2. NCBI lineage: Eukaryota > Metazoa > Chordata > Mammalia > Rodentia > Sciuridae > Marmota > Marmota monax. The sequence continues at coordinate 119,474 of NW_026694221.1, read as the reverse complement.
CTGGAAAAAATTATGCCTATTTGTTGTGAAAATAATAGAAAATATAGGAAAAATATAATGAAGAGAATATAATAAAAAATAAGACCTTCACAATTCTGTGGCACAGATACCACTATAACTTATGTAATTATTTTTATTTTATGTAAATTTTGTATTTGCCTTTCCACTGAACAACATGAATGATGTTTTCAAGATTTACTGTGACTTCTCCATAAAATTTATTAGTACCTACTTTCTAGATTGGTTGCACCAATTTGCAGTCCCACCAGCAATGTAAGAATGTGCCCTTTTTTCCACATCCTTGCCAACACTTATTGTTGTTTGTATTCATAATTGCTGCCATTCTGACTGGAGTGATATGAAATCTTACAGTAGTTTTGATTTGCATTTCTGTAATTGCTAGAGATGTTGAGCATTTTTTTCTTATATTTATTGATTGATTGTATATCATCTTCTGAGAAGTGTCTGTTCAGTTTCTTGGCCCATTTATTGATTTGATGATGATGATGATGATGATCATCATCATCATCATCATCATCATTTGGTGTTAAGATTTTTGAGTTCTTTATAAACCCTAGAGATTAGTGTTCTATCTGATGTGCTTGTGGTAAAAATTTGTTTCCATTCTGTAGGCTTTCTATAGCAGCACAATTCACAATAGCTGAATTGTGGATCCAACCTAGATACCCTTCAGTAGATGAATGGATAAAGAAAATGTGGTATATATATACACACAATGGAAATTACTCAGCATTAAAAGAGAATAAAATCACGGCATTTGCAGGTAGATGGATGGAGTTGGAGAATATAATGCTAAGTTAAATAAGCCAATCCCAAAAAACCAAATGCAGAATGTCTTCTCTGATATAAGGATGTTGGTTCATAATGGGGGTGGTTGGGGGAGCACAGGAGGAATAAAAAAAAAAAAACTTTAGATAGGGCAAAGGGGAGGGAGGAGAAGGGAGAGAATGAGGGTAGGAAAGACATTGAAATGAGATGAACATCATTACTGTAAGTACATGTATGAAGACATGAATTGTATGACTCTACTTTGTGTTCAACCAGAGACATGAAAAATTATACTCTATTTGTGTAATATGAATTGAATTGCATTCTGCTGTCATATATAACTAATTAGAATAAATAATTTTTTTAAAAAATTTAAAATTTATATTAGCTACAGGATACTATATTAATAGTTGGATAACATTACATGGATGTAATCAATAATTATTCCCCATTTTTTTGGAATACTAATATCAAGTTATTTACTACAAATAATATTGACAGGATATGTTTTTGTGTTTAAATATACATCTTTCTACAGTTTCCTGATTGTAGAGTAAAAGAAGAGTTATTGCATTAAAAAGCATAAATGTTATCCACGAAAGTACTGCCTTTCCCAAAAGTCTATTATCAATGTAAAATACCCAGCAATGCATGAGCTGCAGTTTCACCTCATTCCTGCCAACACTGAGTTTCATATAGGCAAAGTATTTTTATATCTATGCACATTAATTTGATTATAATTTAATATATAACACATTTATATATGATATTTTAATTACACACACATATATAATAAGACAAATCATATCACTTTAAATTTTGTTGTTCAAGTACCATTGAAGACACCAAATTTTACCAATTAATGTTCATTTACAAATCATGTCAATTTTGAATTGGCAGCATCAAACAAAATCACAGTATGGGTGTATAGTAGTGTATATAAATCAGACTATAAAGAATATCATCAGGTTTCTGATATGTGCAAATACCAGCCCCATGACTAACAGACTGGACAAAGAGCAAAATACAGTTAAGTTATATATTGTGATCAAATCCTCAAGCTAGTCACTCCTTCCCTGCTTCTGGCTAGATGCTTGCCAGCTAGCTACAGGACACCACTGCCCTGACTTCTACTTCCATTCTGCGTTTGGCCTGTTTTGGTCGGTTTGGGTTTTTCAGATTCGCTGTGCTAAGTTATTGTGAATTGACAGTTCTTTAGAACTGAAGCTGTTTTTTCCCTTTGCTGTTTAGAGAAGATTCATTTTTTTTCTCTTACTGTTTGATTGCCAGGGTAAACTGTGGTATCTGGAAGAGCAATGGTTTTCATTGCATTTCATTTCACTTAGTGAAAATGAAACAATTTCCACATCATATTAGGCATTAGTCTTTTTCTTAAAAGCTGTGGATTGTCGTTAACTGACAAAATATTCTGCTGCCAAGATTTTGCAAGTATTGTATTTGCTGTTTGATGCCAAACATCCTCTTTAAATGCTAATGAACAGAGTATGGCATGCATTCTGTTCTTGATAGATTATGCCTTTACCTTCTGTGGTCAGCAGAAGGGGAATCCCCAGCCCATATGATCTCCATTCTGGCGCACTAGTTAGCACTTAAAAGAACTACTCCATCTTAATCCTGCATTGAAAACAACAGCCTCAGCTTAGCTTCCCCAACTATGCCCAAAGAAGCAATGCTGTGAGCCCCTTCCCCTTACATTCCCCCAGTCAGCTCTCCTCCCACTGAGGCAAATACAGTAACATTCAACTTCACAGCTCATCTCAACTTTCTTCCAAATCACAGTAGACCTTGAATATATTGCCAACTAGTTTGGCCTTTCCTGCATAGGCAATTGGAGTCATCAAAGAATTTGAGACAAGGTGGTGAGGTGCTTGGTGAAAGATTTTGCAGAAGGGAAGACAGTGAAAAGAGCATGATTAGGAGCCTGATTAGGAGGCTTTTGCAATAGTCCGAGCCTGTGCTAAGTCAGTGTGGTGCGGATACCTTAGGAAAGGGTTTGGGGAAGGCGCCAGAGGTAGAGTAGCCCATCAGCTTTGGGGCTTGTGTATTTTGAGTTCCAATCAGGGCTTCACCACATGTAGCTGTGTTGACATTTTAATTAAACCTTTTTTAAACCTCTGTTATTTTTTTTTATCAAGTTTATTCCTGTTAACTGGTTGTTACGACAGGAACTAAAATTCAAAATTGTTACAAAGGTTATGGAAGATAATGAACTAAAACTTGTAACATCGTACCTGGCATGTGGTATAGTTTTAAAATTTGTAGCAGTTTTCTGTTACTGAAAAACAAATTCCCACAATCCCAGCAGCTCCCAACCACACACTTTTTTGTTTATTTGTTTGTTTGTTTAAATCTCATAGTTTTTCTAACTCAAAAGTGTAGGGACAATTGAGCAGGACCTCAGCTGAAGGTCTTCCAGGGGATGCCATCAAGGTGTCAATCACGCTGCAATCCTTTCCAGAGCTCAGAGCCCACTTCCAATCTTGGAGAATTTAGTGTCTTGCATTATAAGACTGAACTCTAGGACTGGGGTTGTAGATTAGTGGCAGAGTGCTTGCCTAGTATGTGTAAGGCACTGGGTTCAATCCTCAGTACTGCATTAAAAAAATAAATGAATAAATAAAAAATAAAATACTTACAAAAAAAGACTGAACTCTCCAGTTTTTCAGTGAATATCAGTATAATCACTCAGCTGCTAGTGGTGGCTCACAGTTCCTTGCCAGTGAAGCCTGTAACTGCTCTCACCTCATGGCAGCTTACTTCTTCAGAGCCAGCAGGAGAACTTCTCTGCTCAGACTTGGAAGACAGAGTCTTTTATAATGTAAGGAATTAAGGAAGTGACTCTTTCATCACCTTGGCAGATTCAATTGGCTCAAATCAAGTTATAGGTTTAATTCCACATTCAAGAGGAGGGGATTGTATAAGGATATGTGTCATTATCAACCAAAAATGCCATGCGTCATTCCTACTTGGCTATGGCTCTCAGCAACTTACTACCGTATATATGTATACAAACACAAGTAACTATTTATGTGTAACTACCTATGTATATATATATTCGTGTATATTAACAGTTGTATCAGTCAAATCTGTTCATTATAAGGCAAAAACTTGCCTTGAAGTGGATTGAGTAAAGTAACATTTTCAAAGGGAAACTCATTAGAAATACTCTGAAATTGTTCACAGGATCCACAGGGCTGTGGGTATTGGGATAGTGTTAATGACTTTAGGAACCTGACCAGAGATCATAACATCTCAGGAGACATAATGTCTCAGCACATTAGGAAGCTGTTTCTACATGTACTGACCTTCTTTCTTTCTTGGATTTACCATTTCTGGCTTCTCAATGAAACTTGGGAATTTCCTGCATTAAAGTTTACAACTTGGAACTTCTCTCTGAGAGCACACCATTTCCCAAATCTCTAGAAGAAACATGCTTGGAAAGAACTCCAAGTGGTTTGTGGTAGATAATGTGAATCCTTAAGAGATCAGTGGGCAGGGGTTGTAGCTCAAGGGTTGAGCTCTTGCCTACCAAGTGTGAGACATGGTTCGATCCTCCAGCACCACATAAAAATAAATAAATCAAATAAAGGTACTGTGTCCATCTACAACTAAGAGAGAGAGAGAGAGAGAGAGAGAGAGATTAGTAACTGGGGTCAGGCCACCAGGATACCAGGATTGACCCATCCAAGTTTGAGTCCTCACTCAGAGTTAAAAGAAGTTTAATGGAAGACACGTGGGGCGGGAAATAGAGCTGGGCAGATGGAAGCCAGATAGAGTGATTATTGAAAAACCAGCCTCTACCTCAGAGCAAAGCCTGTCCAAGGAAGGGACATGACCTTTGTCCTTGGAAAAACCCACAGAGCACTCCTAGGCACATTCCCACCCTGCTAAGTTTTTTATCTACATATAACATGAGAGATCTGCTGCTCCAGGTGTCCCTGACTCCGTCAGGCTAGGTGGGGATCCATAGCAGCCCCCTAGCAGCCACCAATCAGCATGAGACAGGGAAATACCTGGGATGCCAGATGACCCTCCCAGTAGTTTATGGTGGTTGATAACATGTTGGGAAACCATGTAGTTCAGCACGTACACCCCTCTTGGCTTAAACCAATCAGTTCAAATGAATACCCCTTTTGTACTGACCAATCACCCCTACCCAACTTGTTCCCGCCAGTGAATGTGCTAATCAAGTTTTAGAGTTGTTATTTGATTTTCCCGCGGTGTGTGATGATTTGCTAAGAGATGCTATCATGTATGTGAAGTCCCTGCCCTCTCCAAAGAATGTATAAAACTGCTACAAACCCTGGGCTCGGGGCCTCTCAGCGTCACCAGTTGCTGTGTGTGTGTGTGCGCGGAGGACGGAGCTAGCTCGCAATAAATACCTCTTTGCTGCTTACATCGATCTTGGGTCTCTGGTGGTCTTTTGGGGGTCCCGAATTCGAGCATAACAATTATTGGTTCCCAATAAGATATTATGGATATTTATAAACATAAAGTAATTACCCTCATACATCTACTTCCTAAGCTTTATCATTGTTAACAGGTTATTATGTTTTCTTTAATGCATATCTATCAATCAATCAACTTTGGTTTTGGTTCATTTCAAATAAGTTGCAGATATCAGTGTACATCACCCTGACCACTTGAGTGTGGTTGTCACTAAAGTTTGGTAGATTGAGTTTGAAGTTAAAGGTCAAAACATGAACAGTCTACTAGTAACAGTCTACTAGTTAACCTAAAAGGATAAACTTTCACAGATAATTAATTTCTCATTAACTTGGCTACTATTTTCCTAAATCTAGTGCAAAAAGCAATGTTTATTTTTGGCACTTTATAAAAATGGAAAAATTGTTTGAATAGAGAAATATGTCTAAATAATATTAGGAGTAAAGGGAAAAATAATATGCAAGCCTCACTATTCATTGAATTGATCATAAAATCCATTTATTTGCCAAGGTAGAAACCTTGCAATCATAAACTTCTTCCTAACCCCTATTATTCATAGCTGCTAATCAGTTCTTTACAGTTCTCTATATACCCTCCTTCCTGACCTCCTCAGATGTTTTTCTGCTCTCCAACTCTACTACTTTCCAACTCTCACCTTTCAAAGTAACAAAAACTTCACAAATTGTCCCTCTGAATTGGGCAACTCTTTGTAATCTCTATAATGCCCATAGTTATCTTTCTAAATACAGACATGTTTTTTTCATACACTAAAACTTAGTACTTGTACTTTTCCTGAAGGAGGAAGTCCACCATCTTAATATCATGGGCAAAGTACAATAAATACCAGATGTTTTATAATGTCCTTGTCAATTTCCTAAATGACTGTCAAGAACATTTGCATCATCCATGTTTTGGCTATTATCAGTTGGTTGCCTTAAATGACTATTCTTATATCCTGAGTTGCACTAGTAGGTTCTGGTTCAGACTGACATTACCACACATCCTGGAGTGTTGTCACAAAATGATACTCCATGAGCAAGAACTAAAAATCTATTGTGCTAAGCCACTTCAACAGGGTGCATTTGTTACAGCAGTTAACAGTCTAAAAGTGGTACATGATACCAAAAAGCATTATAACTATTCTGCCAACAATATTTTCACAGAATGTACCTGACACCCACATTGGGATTGAAAAACTTCATAATAGCCCTGAACTACTTAATACAAAACAATGAAAATGACGATTGATCAATAAATGACAATACTAAATTTATCCCTGTTGAGAATGTGTTTCTCCCGAACATATATCTGGTAAATAGGCCTTCATAAAATACTATGCATAAGAAGTGAAAGATTTGTTTTCATAAGGTTTAATCCTATGCTTACTCACTAGAATGCCCTAATAGAAAACATGTCTGTTAAATTGCCACTATTTAATAGGTTTACATTTTATTTAGCTACAAATAAATGTATTAACTTCTAATCAAGTAATAGGCAAGCTGCACAAATTTAAAAAACACAAGTTCTGAATTTTGTATAGGATGGGAACTTGAAATTATGACATAATGCTTTTGGTTTTTATTAGTTTAAATGTTCTCATTTTAAAATATTTTTGGTTTTCATGAGTATTGGATTTAAAGCCTTATTTTTATGCAAAATTAACCAAATCTAAATGGTCAAAATTATTTACAAGATATCATGCACAATTCTTGGAGCATTTTAGTAGGAATTTTGGTCATTTGTAATGTCATTTAGATATTAGAAATAAACTATTTAGATATGATAGAAAAATGTTTATATGGCTCTGAAAAATCTGTTATTATAAGAGCTTTTCCATCTTTCTTAATACACTTCACAATGAAATTCAATTTTCATAATTTCAACAGGGAAAAAAACCCAGCACTTTATTAGTGGAATTGAAATGCATTGTGTGTTCACAAATGAGAGGGAAAAACTTATCAAAATGCATGCATAATTTTTAAGAAAATCAATTGATATGGATTTCTCTGACAATCAAAGGTGTAGTATGAATACTTTATTGTCTAAACTTGGAGACATTGCAACCATTGCCAAGGACATACCACTTTATCATAGAAACAGAAGGGGTTTTAATTCAGAAAAACTTGGTCTTGCAACTGTAGAATTCATGAACTTGGGCAAAATTTTTACTTCTTTTAAACTGTTTCTGTATTAAAGGCTGAGTCAATCATTCCTCTTGGATACAGCTATTAAGACGGAAAGTTCCATGTATCCAAAGTGCCTCCCACACTCATAAGCACACAAAAGGTCCACAAAAGAACCAGCTGTTGTCTCTTGGCTTCCTGAAAGGAAATTAAGGGCAGAAGTTATTTTTCTTTAACAAAGAGTAATGATTGGACATATCCCAAGGCAAAACATACAGGTTTAGAAATTGAAGCATGTTTAGTTTGTCCCCAACAAGCGTGACCCTGCAGAGAAGCCAGGATAACAAAAACACAGTTTTCAGACCTGCATCTCCACCAATCAGATTTGTGACTGAGAAAATGGGTGCATTTCACAGGATCTCAGCTTTTTCACCTCTAAAATGATAAAAGTGAGGTGTTAAGGGTCAGGGTCTTCTTTTAGCAATGAGAAAAATGAAAAAAAGGTTCTGGAAGATCTGAGTAACTGAAAAAGTTTGAATTCTTTTAAGAGGAATATAGGAGTATTATTTACCATTTAATTCCAATATGAATTAAATGGTAAATAATACTCCTGACCTCACAAATTCTCTCTACTCTTCGTTCTTCAGACTCTTTAGTTTTATCCTCAATATTTTGAAATCTTTAAAGAATTGCTTTCCAAAATACCCATACAAGATCACAGCAAAGCTGATATTTTCAAGGCAATGGTACAAATTCTGTATATTTCTTCAATTAATTACTTCCTCTAGAGCTTTTCCCTATCATCAGCTTTTTAATGTAGACCAAGTATAAACTTTGAAGACACAACTCCCCCACAGACCTTTACATATATATTGAATAAAGTCAAGTATTGGATGGTAATAAGTGCATTTATAAGCATTATTTCTATAGTGAAAAAAAGGTTAATTTGAAAGTCATTCCTCCATTCAAGAAGAACAATTTTCTCTAGTCTTCTGACTATTTATAGAAAGACCTTTACATGTGCAAACTAATTAATAAATGGGATCAATTTCAAGGTATTTTTTCTGGTTCATCACCACTTAATCATTCAATTTAAAAAACATTTTAAAGGCCAAGTCTAAAATAGATTTGCACCCACGCCCCCAGTGTGAATTTTTCATTCTTTACAACATGCAGTAGGTACTGTATAATGACCTTTTCTCTGTTTGGAACAGGGATTAGAATAATACATTTGACCCTTTACAGTCACCTGGGAGAGATGTTAGTCTCCATGTTCAATAAACTGAAATATGTCTCGAGTGTCCCAAGGTTAAGGCCATGACTTTAAACTATTTAGCACAGAGTATCATACTGATTCACTTAGACTCTTGGGCTTTTTAAAAAAATTATTAGACTGAATTATATATACTTTATCAGAACAATTTCTTTTCTTCATACAATTAAAGCAAATATTTTACATTGCAAATAAAGCAAGTTAACCTAGATGCATTGTGCATTATAATAAAATTTATAGCTGCATAAATAGCAGTGTAAACTTACAGAAAGACTAGTAATTATAGTGCCATTGATGGTCTTTGTTGCTTTAATTCTGAGGCAGCCAGAATGATTAAACTGAATCTTAATCGACTTCTCCATTAAAAATGCTGGCAGAGGAGCTCCTTTAACCTTTCCCATTGATTGAACACAACAATCACCATTCAATTATAATGCAAAAGGACATTTGTTATAATGTAGAAAAGATGCATGAGCCATTTCCTTTTACTCAAGACAATCAATGAGATGACTCCTACTTCTGCAAAGGTGAGAATGCTCTACCTGGGAGCCTGATAAAGTCAAAATCAAACGAAACCTCTCCAATGCACAGAGGAAAAGGAGCATACCCCAGAAACTAATAGAGAACAGATTCATTAAGAAGAAATGAATTTTCTATTACTATTTACAATAGCCACATCTATCCTTGATATATTGTTTTCTTCCTAAGGTTTCAAAGTACTTAAATTACCATGATCAAAGGTTTAATGAGGGTGGTTACTAGGCCTTTTATATGTGCTCTCAGTGCATGCTTAATAATACAAATCAAGCAATACTGGTAATTGGAGTAACTGAATTTTAGACTAGGAAGGAATCTTCAAGATTAACTGATTTATCTAAGGTCAGACAGCTAATTGTAACAAACCCAGTCTAGGATCCAGGTCAATCAATTCCCCATTCAACATCTGTTGCGTTTGTCACCTATAAGGTGTATTTCATTTTTAGTTAAGCATTTTTACTGGATCGTATACTTGAATGGAATGCTTAAGTTCTGTATTTAAATCATACACTGCACAACATATACCCAGCTATGCAGGTACAGTTGTGTTACTACAAAACATAGTGGTGGTAGGTCAATGATTACCCTGGATTCTTTGCCATTCCTCCCACTGAGAGGTGGAGTGTACTGCACTTCCTTTGAATCTAGGGCAACTTGGTATCTTGAGCATTAAAATGTGGTGGCAGTAACATGGTGGGACTTAAGATGATAAACCCTAATAAGCCCTGCAATTTTTGTCCATTCCTCCTTCCTGGGATGTTTGCTCTGGAAGAAGTTGACTGCCAAGTAAGAAATATGAGCATCCCAAGCCACCATATTATAAGAAAGTATTTAACAAAGCCACCCACATGAAGAGGCTGTGAGACAAGTGAAAACCGCATACACCTCCACTGTTCCAGACACAAGAAACCAGGAATCAGACATCCATCATCGGAAGAAGGCATCTTGGACATCCAGGACCAGCAGACTTGATATGGAGAAGAACCAATTAGAGCAGTTGGCATCCAGAACTAAGGTTCTATACACCTGACTCCAGTCAAATTATGACAACAGACTAAGGTTAGTAAAAAAAAAAATTGGATATGTCAAAGAAAATTGCACCCAACACAGTTAAATCGGCAAAGTAGACTTTTTTTCCAGATTGCTGCAATAGGAGGGAGAGAGACTGAAGGCTAGGAGAACCCCCTGCCTTTAAGTTCCCCTTAGTTAACTAATTTTTAGACAGATTTCTTTCTGACTATAAAACCCCTCACGCTCCTTTTCTTAGAGCATTTACTTTAGAAAATTTTCAATTGAAATTCTTGGTACCTTTGAAATGTAAATTTCCAGGTGCTGGCTAGTTTTATAACTCCCAAATGCCTTTTTTAAGGACATAGAATTCTATCCTCTGAAATGCCATCATCAAAAAAGACTGTGCCCCTATCTCCTACATTCCTATCTCCTGTGTTTTTTCAGAGGCTCAAAGTCTAACCTGGCAAATGCAGAAGGTCTGATCACATTGACCAACCACCATCCCAATGTCCTTCAATATTTTCCACTAGCTCATATCAGCACTTAAAAACTCTCCCAACTTTTGTTTCAATGGAGTTGAATTTAATCTCTCTCTCCTATTGCAGCAATCTGGAAAAAAGTCTACTTTGCTTAATTAACTGTGTTGGGTGCAATTTTTCTTTGACACATCCAACTCCACATCTAATATTTTAGTCATGTCTGCCCTAAATCCTGGTCCAAATATCATGTGCACAATTAAATCAATAAAATGGGTGCTGTTTTAAGCAAATAAAATTCTGGCATCGTTTATTATGCAGCAATAAATAACTGGACATTCTCCCCACCATCGTGCGCGCGCACATACACACACACACACACATAAATACACATAGAAAGTGTATACATACATACATAAAAACACATATATAAGTATATAGTTAGACATTATATTGATACAGATAGTTTTGTAACATCAAAGTTCATTAAGACTCTGCTGGGAGCCATTAGCCAAGTAGGTATGACAATTTCCTTGCCAGCGTACCCCATGTTGCAGTGACATTGAATGTACGTGACCTTGCTCAAGGACCAAGGCAGATTAGGGTGTTCCCAGTTTTAAGATAATCGTGTTTAGGGCGTTCCCAGTTTAGGTTCCAGGTTTAAGGTTTAAGATTATTCCTGCTGGGAATAGGGCGTATCCTGCTGCCTGAGTTCCCCTTGAGTTCTCACTGGATTCAGACACTATATTTTGGAGATAGAAGCCCAGTGGAGGTGGATTTGGGCAGAGAACGTGGATTTCCCCAGAACGTGATTGTAGATGGCTGGTGTGAGTTCGGGAATAAAGAGTTGCTGTTTGAATCTACAAGCTGTGTGGTGGCTCGTGATTGTGTGCCCAGCCAGACTGCGGCATTTGTGCCCAGCCAGACTGCGGCAAGACTCAGTTCCTTATTCCAATTCAGTAGGGGCTAGAAGTATAAATTTCATATTACTCAATTACTTCGGAGCATGCTCCAGAAGTTTGGAACATTTAGCTACTTAGGTAAACCTGTACATCTTTTTACCTTAAGTACTTTGAATATGTGTCTAATCATTAGAACTAAAAGATTATTAGAAGCATAATAATTATTTTGTATGTGTTTAAGCAACTGTTTATAGTTAGTCTGCTCCATATTCCCAGATCTCTCTTTTGAAAGTCAATTTGAAAGTACAACTGATAGCAATTAGCATGTTTTTAAAGTAAATAAGTTATAGTCTATTAAAATAATAAAAGAGCATGATAGTGTAAGGCAAACCAAAACAAAGCAATCTTTTCTCTGCAAAAGACCTGGACTTGAATTGTCAATCTTTTAAAATTCAGGGTGACAAAATACTAAATTCTAGGTTCAAAAAAGGAAACTTTTTTTTTAATTTGTAATGAAATTTCTGAGAAAAGCATAGAAACTATCTTACAGTACTTCCAAGTTAATGTAAATTTTTGCAAAAAGGATGTCATTTGCTAATGAAGTAAAAAACTTGAATATGTTTTAATATAAAACCAGCATGACAGGACTAGAGTGACCAGAAATCTGAGAAAGTTGTTATGCATGGAGTCAGCTTTAGTATTCATGTTTGTCAACCATGCTCTTGCACAGAGTGTATCTGGGGTTTTTTGTTTGTTTGTTTTTTGTCTGGCTCCATTATTTTAATTGCAAGGAAGGAAAACAACCTTTCACGATCCATAATTTTGAGTATGAAGGTAAAGCATTTCTTCTCAGGACATTTTGGTTAACTCTGCTTGCTTGTTATTAAACATTATAACAGTCTATGTATAAACCTCTGAAGTGTGACTTCAAATGATTTACTTATATTTCATATAGTTTATATGTTTATATTATACCTTATTAATAATTTTCCACATCATAAATTAAAGGCTGCCTGTTCATGATGCTTTCTGAACATACACTGACTGTAGCATTTGCAGGTTCCACTTGTCTCTTTGGGAAGGGCAAGCGTCACAAAAGGAGTATCCTGGATCCTCGTGGCCTGATAGGTCACAGCTCCAAAATGGCTAGGAACATGAGACCAGCGCTGGTAGGAGGGAAAACTTCACTTTTAGCTGGAATGTGCAAGACAGATTATGTACTTTGACAGACTCAGGGTGGGTTTGGGCACAGGGACTTCAAGGCAGTTCTTTCTGGAGAGTAGGAGGTGAACTGATAAATTCTTTTCCGTAGGTGGACAGATTTGCCCCCAAGCTTAGGAAAAGAGCAAGCTGTGTCTCGTGTAATAGGTTCTGATTGTATCACTTGTGAAACAGAAAACTTTAATAGTTGATTGCTCCAAGAATTAAAGCCCTTCCAAAATCAACCTACTTGCATCACTTTCCACTGAGGATCATTGTGAAGTTACTGATGGGCCATTTAGTGACAGTGTTCTGCCAACTCACCTCATCCCCTTCTTTAACTGATGGGTGACAGAGTCAAAAGGGTGGAACTTAGTCTTAAAACACTTTTTATTTATCAAGAAAAGGATTGCTCTCTCTCTCTCTCTCTATATATATATATATATGTATATATGTATATGTATATTTACATATCTTTTTCTGAAAGGATTTTGTCTAGTTTAACTCATTCCTACTGGAGTTTCAGTGGCTCAGAGAAGAGTTATTTCATCATTTGCCACAGACACATAAAAATACATCTCAGCCGGACAAAAGACAAAGTGTTCCTGGATTCACGGGGTTAACCTGGTCACCAGGAAGCTGATCCTTAGTATTTATTGACAACTTTAAGACAATATTTTTAGAAAGTGCTTTATATTTCAAGTGTATTTCAGAAGTTATTTTGTTTTGGCATTTTGTTTGACTTGGCTAATATAGTCATTTTCTTTGAATCCAAACTTCCTTATATGTAGGTCAAATTTCTCAATCATTAGTTATATTTGGATGCTGTGAAGTCTAGGATCTAAGAAGGTATAATGAAGTTGCTTCATGCATGTACACATTCACTATGAAACTAACACTTATTATGTCAGAAAGGGCTAAGTCTGCAAATAGCATTGAATCACCAGCTAAAAGGAAGTAGGCTACAAAAGAAATATATCACATGGAGAAGAAAATAAAAGAAAAACCTACCTTAGACATCAGGAAAGCTTCTTAGGGGAAACGTGACTTCGGAAGTGAGTAGGCGATTCATGAGAATGAAGTGTGGGAGTCTGAGAAGTGATTTGCTCGATTTGGGGGTGGAGTAGAGAGGTCCTTTCAGGAATAAAAAAAGGAAGAAAACCAAAAAAGCCCTATTTTGTAAAACGAAATAAGAAGACTTGCATATTTTTCTATTCTGTAAGAGTTTATACACATAGGAATTAGATTTCTCTTAAAAATTTCAAAGAATTTGCCTCTAAGATTCATCTGAGCTCAAAAATGTGGGGAAAAAAATCCAAACAGACAAAAAGAACAAGTGGCCAGACTTGCCAGAGCAGGATTTTTTGAGAGAAAGTCAGCCAGACAGAAGAGAGTAGTGTTTAGGCCCACTGACCGCTGCCTTCTAGGGCAGCATCAGAAATTAATCCAAATCAGAGCCAGGCTTGGACAATGAGGTCCTCATAAGACTTGGTTAAGGAATTTGTGCCCTACCACTCCCCTGGAATGATCTGGAAATGAAGTATTAAAATAAGACATATAGGAACCTGAGCTGGATCCCCATTCTGCCTAAAAGCATTTGAATTTGGGGGAAAGTCTATCCCCTTCCTCTGCTTGGTGTGGTGTTGGGATTCTAACCTATATCTGTGGCTGTAGGAAGAAGAAAACTATTAACAAGAGTCATGTCTTTGTTTGCGATTGTAAGGAGCAGCCCCTCTGTGTCATGGTGGGAGTTGAGAGATGGATTCTAACTATTAAGATTGACTCTTTTTCTCCCTCAGCATAATTCACTGATGACACATATAGAATGTCACATTCAGGATGTAACATATATCAATAATTTATTATTTTATATTGCTGAATAGTATTCTATGATATGATATGGGTAGGGCACAGTTTATTTAAATATTTACTTAGTGTAGGGCATGTGAGTTGTTTCTAGTCACTAGTTGTTATGAGTAAAGCTGCTATAAACATTTGTATACAGTAGCCCAGCACAGTGGTGCACATTTATAATCTCAGCAGCTTGGAGGCTGATTCAGGAGGATCAGCCAGCCTTAGCAATTTAGTGAGACCCTGTCTCAAAATGCAAAATAAAAAGGGCTGGTAATGGGGCTCAGTGGTTAAACAGCCCTGGGTTCAATCCTGGTACCAAAAAAAAATTGCTTTGTGAGAATATAGGTCTTCATTTCTCTGGGATAAACGCCCAGGAGTATAATCGCTGGACAGTACGTTATTTGTATGTATAGTTTTTAAAAACAAACAGCAAACTTTTTTTCAAAGTGGAGGTTCAATTTTATATTCTGCCAATAAGGAGTAAATGACCCAGTTGCTATGTATCCTCGTTAGCATTTGGCGGTGTTAATACTTTATATTTTAGCCATTTTAATAGATGTGTAGTAATATTTCATTGTAGTTTTAATTTGCATTTCCCTAATGGCTTATGATGTTGAATATATTTTAAGGTACATATTAATCAGGTGTGTATATCTTTCTCAGAGAAAGGCCTTTTCATGTCTTTTCCCCATGTTCTTATTGGATTATTTTTTTAATTGTTGAGTTTCAGACTAATATTCTAAATATTAGTCCTCTGTTGCATGTGCTTTGAAATATTTCCTCCTACTCTGTAACTTGTTTTATAATTCTCTTATGGGACCTTTTATAGTAATGTTTTCAATTCTGATGAAGCCAAATTCATTGACTTTTCATGTTATGATTATGATTTTGATATTAAATATAAAAATTTGTGTCTAGTCTATATCCCAAAGATTTTCTCCTGCTTTTCAGGGGTGCTTAAACATTGAGCAACACTCTCAGACCTTTTTATTTTTTATTTTGAGATGCAGTCTCCCCAAATTGCCTAGTACCTCACTAAGTTGCTGAGGCTGGCTTTGAATTTGTGTACCTCCTGCCTCAAACTCCCAAAATGCTGGGATTATAGGAGTGCACCACTGCACCTAGATTCTCCTGCTTTTTCTAAAAGCCTTATTTTTTATATTTTATACTTAAATCCATAATCTGTTTTATGTTCATGTTTAATTTTTTATAAGGTATAAGTTAGGTCAGGGGTGTTGTTATTATTTTAGGGGTTTTTTTGTTATTATTTCATTTTGTCCCATTGCTCCAGCAATATTTGTTGAAAACTGTATTGTTCTTGCACCTTTATCAAAAATCAGTTTGGCATATACATATGGGTCTGTTTCTGGGGTTTTATTGTATTCTATTTATATATGTGTTTATCTCCTCACCACGCAATTTGATTCATTATCCATATAATTGGTTTTGACAGTCGGTTGGGTGATTCCTCTCAGTTTATTTTTCTTATTCAAAATTATTTTAGATATTCTAGTTCCTTTGACTTTCCATATATGTTTTAGATAAATCTTGTCAATATTTACAAAAATTTTCTATTGGGATTTCGAAAGAAACGGAATCAAGTCTTTATGTAAATTTGAAGGAGAACTAACATCCCTATTATGTTTAGTCTTTGATCTGTGGAAAAAAATAGGTTTACTTTAGGGTTACTCTAGTTTATTTCATCAGCAATGTATTTTTCAATATACAAGTTCTGCAAATATTTTATTAAGTTCATGTTGAAGAATTACCTTTTTGAGGACTCTCAAGAACATTATATTTTTGTGTTCACTGTCCAAGTGTTTGTTGTTATTAGTTAATGAAAATATCATTGATTTTTGTCTGGTTCTCTTATAAGTTTCTAGCTCACTTATCAATTCTAAAAGATTTTTGGAGTTTCCCTGGGAATTTCAAAATGCCAGGTGCAAATAGAAACTTTTATTTCTTGCTTTCTTCTTTGCATGAGTTTCCCCCTTTCTTGCCTTGTTCCATGGGCTAGAAAATCTGCAATATATTGACAACATTTCTGAGAGTGGACATTCTTGCATTACTGTCATTTATTTCAATCATCAAGCATAATTTAGAAACCCGAGAGAGAAGCCAAGAATATTCATCCATATTTTTGCTGGATAATTTTTTCCTTCCTAATGTTCTAAGATTCCTTTCTTGGTTATTTTCTTTTATTTAGGTGATTTTTTTTGCCATTCTAATGACAAATTATTTAAGAAGTTCTTGATTTTTTCTCTTCATTGCTAAAAGCTAGATTTTATCAGATACAGGAAGTTGGGCCACAGTTATTTTTCAAAGTTAAAAGATACTGTGCCATTTTCTTTTGGCATCCCTGGATTCAGATGAGAAATCTGTTGTCACCCTAATTGTTTATCCCCATTCAACAAGGTGTCTCTTCTCTCTTGGTGCTTTTGATATTTTTTTATTTGTCTTTATATTTCAAAAGCTTAATTATGATGGTGAATTTCTGGAAAAGAAGAAATCAAATTATAAATTATCTCTGACTACTGATGATATATTCCAAACTTAGAAGACCCAATGAACTCCAGTAGAAAACATCCAGGGTTGATAAACAAATTTGGCAGAGTAGCAAAATACAAGATCAACATAGAAAAATCAATAGCTTTCTTATACTCCAATAATGATCTGCTGAGGAAAAAAATTAGAAAAACAATGCCATTTGCAATCACTTAGAAAAGTACTTGGGGATAAATCTAACCAAGTAGGTGAAAAACCTCCACAATAAAAATTATAGAACCCTGAAAAAATAAAATAAAGAATTTAGAAGATGGAAAAATCTCCTATGTTCTTGGATGGGAAGAATTAAACTTGTCAAAATGGCCATGTTACCAAAAGTGATCTACTGAGTTAATGCAGTTCCCATCAAAATACCAGTGACATTTCTTCCACAGAACTAGAAAAAAAACAGTCCTAAAATTCATATGGAAGAATAAAAGACCCAGAATAGCCAAAGAAATACTGAGTCGGAAAGTGCAGGCTGGAGGCATCAAAATTCCTGATCTCAACTGTTCTATAGAGCTACAGTAACAAAAACAGTCCAGTACTGGCATAAAAACAGACAAGAAGACCAATGGGAGAGAATAGAAGACATAGATACAAATCCACATAGATACCTTGATCTGATTCTCGACAAAGTTTCCAAAAACATGCATTAGAGAAAAAAAAAATAGCCTTTTTAGCAAATCATGCTGGGGAAACTGGATATCCATATGTAGAAGAATGAAACTATATCTCTTTCTCACCTTGCACAAAAATCATCTCAAAGTGGATGAAAGACCTAGGAATTAAACCAGAAACACTGTAACTCTTAAAAGAATAAATAGGCTGAAGTCTCCAACATATTGGTTAAGGTATAATTACTTAATAAGACTCTAAGAAATAAAACCAAGTATCAATAAATGGAATGGCAGGCTGGGGTTGTGGCTCAATGGTAGAGCGCTTGCCGAGCATGTGTGAGGCCCTGGGTTTGATCCTCAGCACCACATTAAAAAAATAAAATAAACAAAATAAAGGTATTATGTACAACAAGTGGAATGGCATCAAATTTGAAATCTTCTGCACAACATAAGAAACAATTTATAACATGAAAGAGAGAGCCTACAGAATGAGAAAAAAATCTTTGCTTAGCTACTCTTCTGACAGGGATATAGTATCAAGAATATATAAAAACTCAAAACAACACCAAAAAAGAAAAAAAAATTAACCCAATTAATAATGGGCTAATGAACTAAATAGATATATCTCAAAAGAAGAACTACAAAAAATTTGAAAAAAAAAGATATGTATGAAAGAATGTTCAATATCCTTAACAATCAGTGAAGTAGAAATCCCAACTAAGATTTCATCTTGCTCCAGTTAGAATGGCAATCATCAAGAATACAAATAACAATAAATTCTGATGAGGATGTGGAGGAAATCATACACTTTTACATTATTGGTAGGACTAAAAATTAGTACAACCACTTTGGAAAGCAGTATGGAGATTCCTCAAAAGAGCAGTAACAGAACTACCACATGACCCAGCTTTCCACTCCTTGGTATTTATCCAAAAGAGCTATCAACATATTAAATTAATATCTGTACACCAATATTTATAGCAGTGCAATTCACAATAGCTAAGTTATGGAACCAGGCTAGTTGCCTGTCAACAGACAAAAGGATAAAGAAAATGTGGTGTATATATACACAAGGTAATTTTATTCAGCCATAAAGAATAAACCTATATTGTTTTCTGGTGAAAGGATGGAATTTGAGAACATCCTGCTAAATGAAATAATCCAGACAACAAGTGCTTTCTCTCATATGGGGAAGCTAGAAAGCTGGGGGTGGGGATGGGTGTGGTTTAAAAAGGGCAGCATCTCACAAAAATAGGAGATCAATAGAGTAGCAGAAATAGATTGAGAAGGCGGGAAGAAAGGAGGGCATGGGAAAGTACGGGGGAATTAAATCTATCAAACTGTGCTATGGCCATGTACAAATATCCCACAAGAATCCTGCTTATATATGTAATTCTAGTGCACTAATTGGGGTAACACTAATACTAATAATCATAGAAGGGAGATTAGTAGAGCATAGAACAATCAGATCAGGTGAAGAGGAGGGGAGGGAAGTGGGAGGTACTGGGGAATGATATTAATCAAATTATGCTATGTGTATGTACAGATATGGCGTAGTGAACCCCTCTATTATGTATAATTATATTGCACAAATAAAAATTAAAAAAAATAAAGTGAAATTGAAGAGAAAATTTATTTAAGTTTATCCTCCTTGGGGTTCACTCAGCATCCAAAATATGTAGGTTTGTCTTTTGCCAAACCTAGAAATTTTGTAGCCATTATTTCTTTAAGAACATTTCAGTCCTGCCTTTCCCCCTTCTCCTAGTATATTTCTAAAAATACAAATGTTAGATTTTTTTGTAGTCCTACAAATCTTGGAATCTCTATTCAGTGTTTAATCAATTTTCTCTTTTGTTAAGACTGGGTAATGTTTTCTTTAATTATTTTACTCGAAGTAATGGAAGAAATCAGAAGGGCAAACACTGTTTTAATACTTCTATTGCTAACTATTATATTTTAAAAACCAATAGAACTCAGTAGGGAAAAATCCCTAAAAGAAGAATACTAAAGAAGAATACTAATTATTTGGATAATTAAGAAGAAAATGTCCATGGATATCTCATCCCTCCTCAGTGGTTAGGGTTGCATTGTTATTTCTGAACAATATTTTTAATATTTAATTTTTTTAATCTATGATTAGTGTCACTTTGTGAATCACACAACAAAATATAAGCCAATAAATTATATGATGTCTGAACAAACATAAGTCATGGCAGAAAAAAAAAGAAAAATTGAGTCAGTCTAAGGGACAAAGAAAATCCTAGGGAAGTAGATGAAACATTGTACAATCTCACAATTACATAAGTATAAACAGAAAGGTGGCAGATAAGCAAAGACTTAAAGGAAGCAAAAGAACAAGTCATAGGATATCCAGGAAAAGAACATTCTAATGCCAGTAAATAGCTATGACAGAAATGTTAAGGTGGGACTATCTGGCATATTCAAGAGACCGCAAGAGGCCATCATGGCTAGAATGTCCTGAATGAAGAATTAGTGGAGATGACGTAAGAGAAGTTGGGAGTCAGGTGTTGGAAAGACTCATGGAACAATGTCATTGTAGATGGAATCTTTTCAGGACTTTGAGCAAAAATATGGCATGATTTGTCTTATGTTTTAGCAGACACATTCTGTCTATTGTGTTACAATGGGAAGAATCTTTTGTAGAAGTACAGACACATGGAGTCAAATAATGGTGACATGCCATTTTGTATCAGAAATTGTGTTTAGTTGTAAGGGGGAAACCAAAAAACAGTTGTTCAAGCATACTTATATTTATTCTTTTATATTTATAAAACTCTGCATTATGCCACTTAAGCTGTGTCATGGTGGTTCCATGTCCATCAGGGAACCTGACTGTTTTCCTTACCTTTTATTCTACCATTATGATCCAAGATTTACCTACAAGACTACAATAAAGAGGAAAGAAGAACAAAGGGCTTACACCTACTCTCTAGGAAGGAAGCTTTCCTAATATTCTTTTAAGAGGGACAATGACCATTTCATTTATCAAACCTAAATCTAAGGAAGCCTAAAAAACAATCCTTTAGCTGTACAATTTGCCTCTGTTTTCATTTCTTGGAGAAAAGGAAATAGATATTAGGAGGCAACTAGTTTCTTCTACCACACATTCTGTTTTATCATTGTGTTTACACTATCTTTTATAAATTTTACATTGATTGGGTTTCAAGTTTCCAGTTCTGTAACAGATGAATTCCTAAAAGGTTATTCTAACAGGGATGCTTTCAGAAACTCCTTGAAATTTTTTCACATTTTGGTAGATTGAAAATTTGTACCAGTTTTTTAACTTGTCCTGTACTAACATCATTTGCCATTTAACTTGAAAATACAACTTTATAGCGGTCTTCCGCTCACTCTCTGATCAAGGCTTTGCCAATGGCCCAGGATCCAGAGCTTTTGTGTCTGCTTCTCCTCTTTGATCTTGCTGTCATCTTGAGAACATGCTTTTGCTGAAAAAGGTTAGAAACATGTACCAAGCAGAGTCACTTTAGCCTCCTGAACTGAGGAAGTGCATACAGGCAAATGGCCAGTGGATCTCCAAAGGGATGAACAGGCCAGTCAAGATCAGAAGTGCCTAACATTCCCAGCTGATCTCAGATACCTGTGTATAGCCCTTGCTTTTACATATCACTGTCATTTGGGTTTTTGTTGTTGTTGTTGTTACTTCTAAAGCATTATTGGGACAATTGATGATTAATAAATCTGTGATTAGTATCCCTTCTTTTTCTTTTTAATCTTTGGAATGTTTCATAACTTTTATTTGAAATATTTATGGAGATGATATTAGATTTACAGACTTATAAGAAACAATGCAGACAGAGTTCAAGTGCTCTTCATCCAGTTTTTTCCAATGATATCATTTTACAAAACTACTATCACAACCGGGATATTGGCATTGGTAAAAACCCACTGATCTTATGAGTAAATTCCAGCTTTACTTATGTTTTCATGTATGTGCCTGTGTGTATGTGTGTATTTAATCCTAGGTAACTTTATCACATGTTTAGGTTCACATATCTACCACCATTGTCAAGATATTGGCAATGGTTCCAAGGACCCTTGATGTTATAACGTCTGCCTCCCTTACCTCTTCTCATTCCCATCCCTGACTCCTGGAATACACTAATCTGTTCCCCATTTCTAAAAATTTTGTCATTTCAAAAATGATATCCCTTATTTTCAATAGTGAAGCAAAAATATCCCTTGTAAAGTATTTATGTGGTTAAATCAATTGATAAAGTTGATACTTTTGTTCACATTTTGATCTCATTCATTCACTTTTAAAAATTCTCAAATTATTCCTATAAACACATCAGTGGATGCATCCTGCTTGTGACATATAATGAAAAAGAAAAAAAAATATTTTTACATAGTTGGTTAAATATTGGTTCTGTTGTTTGTGCAAATACCCACAGGTTGTCAGTTTTTCTTCCTAGTAGCCTTTTGTGTGCTTCCTAAAAGGATATTTTTCCCCTTTCTGCATCCACAAAGATAACAAATTGCATGCCATTAAAACAAGAAAAATAAAAAGGATGCAAGACATATTTCATATTGAGAATTTAAAAACATATAATGTAATTTAATAGTCAAAAAATGAGAGATTGAAAACTCAATATAATACCACTACTACCTCAAAGATCAAATTGCATACATTTGCATAGAAACAACATAAATTCCTGAAGGGTTTTATGAAAAAAATTGAGGGCGGCTCTTTAACAAAACCTGCCTATAATATGTAAAATGATAAGCAGCTTTCTTCTTTAGAGTTTTGAAACTCTTCCTTTTTGCTTTTGGGTTCAACAGATTAAAAGGCAGTTTGGTCATTAAATATCTTTGAAGATAGTTATCTGCAGATTTGACTTTGGGGTACAAATATAAGGGAACAATTTGTAACCTGGGAAGATGGTGGTATTGAAGAGTAATATTTGAACAAGAATTGCTGGAGGAGAGATTTCCTACTCCAGACAGGCATCAATAGCAGATGGTGAGACCTACTGGGAAATAAGTACAAGTATTGGGAAAGGGAATACTGTATCATGGCAAATATAAGATCTGATGCAGCAGAAATCTCTCTCTGGAAGCTGAAGTTAAATTGCCCATTAATGTTTTATAAACACATTTTTATGGAAGAGCTAAAAATTTATCAGAAAAGAAGGCATTTTGGATAGCAAGATTTGTGCACAAATTTCTCAAGATCTGCTGGGCAATAGGGTAGTTCTCTTTATTGTATAAAATGTGCAAGTTTGGGGGGAGTTTAAGTTGTTTGAATGCAGCATTGAGTAAAATGTTTGAATGTTATACTGAAAAAAAAGACAACACGTTTTCAAAGGAATAGGTTTACTTTTCCTAATCTATACTTTCTAAATGTATTATATGTCATAATTTATTGTAAATATACAGAAATAAACTTGTTCCAATCGATATTTTTGTTGTACATATAAAATAATTTTTAAATAAGATAAAAACATGATAATTAATTTTTCAACAAGAACTTAAAAGTCCAAGCACCTTCATATAGTCACACACAAACACAGAAAAATACATATACACAAATACACTTCCAAGTATAACTGTTCTGTTTAATATCTTAAATATATTCAGATAGGTTTTAGAATTGAAGGGAGTTATCCATGATTTTATTTTAAAAACCCACTATTTATTAAGTGTCACATGAGCTAGCTGGTACCAATGAACCAAAATATGTATGATTGGCTAGCATTAAATTTTTGATAGATTGATTAGAACATTTGGGCTAAACACTAAAAAGTAAAATTAAATATAAAAATATTTAAAATAAATCAAGAAGCATGTGTGAAATACAAATATAATCTAACAAGTATTTCAAGCATTTGTTATATATATAAAATGGATTTTCTATGAAACCAAGAAGAATTCAATATGCCATGTTTACTGAAACATGAGATATACCAGAACTATGAGTGATACAAAAAAAAACCTTACAAATAAGTCTATACACAAAATTAATATACACCTTAAATACTGTTGTGGGCTAAATTGTGTGCCCCAAATTCACATATTTAGAGTCATCACTGCAGAACCTCTGAATGTGACTATATTCGAAGATAAGGTCTTTAAATAAGTAATTAAGGTTAAATGGTGGGAATTAGAGTTGTTTTTAATCTGATATGGCCAGTGTCCTCATGAGAAGAGAAGATGAGAGAGAAAAGGGAAATAAAGGTGGCCTTTTGTAGCCTAGAAGGGCCTCAGAAGAAATAATGCCTGCAGACACCTTGATCTTGGAATTCTAGTCTCCAAAATTGTGAAAAAATAAATTTCTGTTGTTTAAAACACCTAGTCTATGGTGCTTTGTTATGGTTGTGCTCACAAACTAATACAAATATCATAGAAAAAAATTAAATAATTTTAATATAAGAAAGCCAATTCTTTGTTACTGTCATAATGTATACCTTAGGAAAAAAATCTTTCTTTTATATAATATTATAACCAGTGTTTTGTTTAGGCACAACCACCTCTTCTATGAAATTTGTGTGCATATAAGTTATTCCTCTTACATCCTCTTCTCACCCAGCCCCATTCTGTGCCTCATAGGTAGCAGCAAGATATGTCATTATCAAAAAGAATAGCACAATAAGTCTAAACCAAAGTAAGTTCATGGATTTAATAGACTTAAAAATCTTTCCATGATTTCTAAAACTCCCTTGGAGGGACTTTCTCCTTTCTTAATGAGCCAGTTGTTTTCATTAACCACTAATTACTTTTTCTAAGCATAGGGGTATATGTGACAAAGATGATGAAATTACATGGGAAAATATTATACTGATAATTGGAAAATATTATACCAGCCCAAAATAGCAAGCATTCAGGAGATTATAACTTTAAGTTTGTAGAAAATTAACGCATTAGTCTTGAGGTATCATTATTATACTATGAAGACTGAAGACAACTTTCAAACACATTATTTTAAAAGGCAGGTCACCAAATGCCACTGTATCAGATCTCTACTAAAGCATAATTTAAACTTCATTGATTATCAAGGTTTACTAAAAATAAATTTACCACACTCTATTTGTCAAGCATCAGAGTGTCACTGTGTTAATTTATTTATTCAGTACGTACTGGGCTTTTGACCATCATCCTCTCTGATAGGTACAAAGTCAATTTCGTGATATGTATCTCAGACTGTATGAGATAAATGATTATTCAAAACATTTCCCAAAGCATGGCACACTTTAGATGAAAGAGGAAACCTGGAAGCTACTATTTGGCTGAATTTTCAATCCTCCAGAAAACTTTTCCACCTGTGAGGTTGTAAGAGTCATAAAATTTCTAGCGACAGGCATTTAGGAAGTTCAGGTTGCTGATGACTGTACTCTGGAAGTGTTCACATAAACACAAAAGACATGTAAATTGTAGCCATTTTAAAGAGTCAGCACAATGGTAAATACTTCAAATTAACCTGAAGATAGATCTATCTGCACTAAGGGAATCTGATAGCAATCAAAGATCTTCATTGATGATTCAGAGCTAAAAGTTCCTAGATTCTGCTTTCTCAGCAGTATATTCTCAAACCAGTAGACTAATAAAAGTGGATCAGGAAAACACTCGTTTATTTGCAAAGCTAGAAGACTGGAAAATGCATTTCTATGTCCTCAAATTCTAGCTCGAGTCAGATATTGGTTTAACCTTTAGACTTCTTATATTGTTTTTTTAGAACTCACTATGTCAAGGCATTCTGAAGAGAATTAAAAACGAACTTGGTGAATGTTCTAAAATAGCATTTGAAAAAAGAAAACAAGGAGAGAGATTTAAAAAGACAGAAACAAATACATGTATAGAAACCAGTCTGTTGAAAAAAAGTAAACTGTTGAGTTAATAATGCCATCCGTTTAGTTCAGGGAATGTTAATAAATCAGTTTCTTGATTTCACATAGAAAAAACTAATGGTTTGTTACTGACTCAAAACGTGTTGCTTTGGCTCTCAGCTGTCCATTTGCACACATGCAGGATCAGATCTTCGTTGACAGTGAGGACTCCTGATTCAGGGTATATAGATTCAAATCCCAGCATGGCTGGCTATCTACCTTTGGAAATTTAGCTTAAGGCTCAGTTGCCTCATCTGCTAAAGGAGAAATTATTAACTCCTCATAGCCTTGCTGCAGAATTACATAATTTGCTTCACAGAAAGTCTGATATAAGTAAACACTAAATAAATGGTAGCCATTATTATTTAACAATCCAACCCACAGCCAATTCATACATGAAGTAAATAATGACAAAAATCCCCTAACAAAACAAAACCTTACAGTGTAGAGATGTTTAGGCTTAAGATATATATGTGACACTGCAAAATGGCTTAAATGGATCTAGGATTTTTTAAATGTACCCTTAATAATAAAATATCCTAATGAAATGGCTTGATTAAGAAATAAGGGAGTGGTTTTACACCAAGGAAGGCAGTATAGAAACATCTCCTATAACACAACTCTTGGAAGAAATTATTTCTATGGGTGATGAGATTATATATATCATCCCCAAGTTCTAAAATTGTATCTTAGCCTATATGAATTCTGAATCCTTTCTTTGAGTTTCAATTTTAGTGATTATACATTTTATTTTATAATAAGTAATTCACTCTTTTTCAGCTTTTTGGATCTCCCCCAATTGGTCCTTTTCCTTTACTACAGATGTTATCTGATGATTTTACTCCCTCTTTCTAGAATATTTGAAATAAATAAGAAAGGAAAACAAAAACAAATTAAGAGCTCTCTTTTCAAATTGGCTATCAACTCTTAATACAAACCTGGTGTGTGTGTATAAGAAGTCTAAAGGTTAAACCAATATCTGTTTGTGTGTATGTGTGTGTATGTGTGTGTGTGTCTCTGTGTGTGTGTGTGTGTGTGTGAGAGAGAGAGAGAGAGAGAGAGAGAGAGAGAGAGAGAGAGAGAGAGAGAGAGATGGTATTTAATGATTTTTTAAAAGCACTGGGAGAACTATTCAATGTTTTTGCTTCAAGAAAAATTTAGGGCAGCTGTGGAGGCTGGAACCCAGGGAGAATGAGGTAAGATTCCAGGTGCTCTCTTTGGCTGCCAATTCTGTAAAACAGTATTGTATTAAAATAAATAAATAGATAGATGAATAAACACCGCTCTTCTAGTTACCAAGGAGGCAGGTTTTGGAAAAGATGTGCAAAGCCACATATGAGTACCCATGCAACTCAGTTTTTAATTTCCTGTCTTGTGCCTGTCAGTCTGATGGGTGTCTGCAAAATGACTGCCAAGTTGTCCTGGGCGTAATTGGAGCAGGAGAATCTGAAGAACATTGAACTGGTATCGCTTTACTCATTCTTTCTTGTCCTTATTGTCCTTCAAGTCTTAAGAGCACTTTTTGAAACTCTTGACAGCAAAGTTGCTACTTTAGATTAGGCAACAGATGAGTAAACATCTCACCAAGAGGAATCTTTCAAAATGAACTACATTACCAGAAAGATAGCAGATATCGTATTACTGTTGCTTTCTAGGGAGACCAATAGAGTAGAGGAAGGAGATTGAGAAGGATGGGTGAGAGGAGGGCATGGGGAATTATTGGGGAACTAAATCTACCCAATCATGTCATGTCCACTTATGAATATATCACAATAAATTCTATTGATATACCTTCTATTATTATTATTATTTCATCAATGCACTAGTTGAAATGAAAGTAATGATAATACTAAAAGGGAGATGAGCAGAGTAGAGCAATTGGATCATGGAGTGGGGGAGGGAAGGAAAAGGGAAGATACTGGGAAATGAGGTTGATCAAATCATGTTATGTGCATGTATGAATATGGCATAATGAATCCATCCTATTATTATAGGTAATTATAATGCACCAGTTTAAAAAAGATGCCCTTCTGTCCATATTTAACTTTAAGATTCATTACTTTTCAATATGGGAAATTCTGACACCCTAGATCCAAAAAGATAAGATCTTGGGATTTGAGGTAGAAAGGATACAAATATGAGAGCAATAAAGCATGGGTACCTCTGTATTAATTTCCTAAGGCTGTCATAAAAAGTACCACCCACTGGGGGATCTAACACAACAAAATTGTATTCTCTTGCAATTCTGGAGACCAGAAGCCTCAAATCATGGGTCAGCTTAGCATTGTACCCCTGTTCTGGGTTGGTCAGCTTTTCATTACTGTGACAAATACTTGAGTAAAACAACTTAGAGAAGGAAAGACTTATTATGGCTCACAGTTTCAAAGGTTTGTCTTTTGTCAAAGGACTCCACTTCTTAGAGCCAGAGGTGAGACAACCTCATGGCAGAAGGTTGTGGTGGAGGAAACTTCTCAGCTCATGGAAGGTGGGGAGGACAGAGGCAAGATATATGCCTCAAGGACACCCCCACCAAGGAACCACTCCCTCCAACTAGGTTCTAATTCCTACAGTCCTCTAGCTTCAACTAATAACATCAAAATATTAATCTGTTAATGGATTAATTATTGGATGAGGTCAGAACCTTCATGATCCAGTCATTTTCCAAAAGCCCCACCACTGAACATTGTTACATTGGGGACCAAGCCTTCAATACATAATCCTTTGGAGAAAATTTCAGATCCAAACCATAATAGAGACTCTCAGCCTCTTCTTAACCTTCTTGTGGAGGTCATGAATCCTTGGTTTTCCTGGTCTTGTATCTGCATTCCTGCAATCTCTGCCTTTGCCATCACATGGGCTGTCCCTGTGGGTCTCTGTGTCTGTTTCCAGATATTCCTCTCTTTACAGGAAGAGCAGTCATATTGTATTAATGAGCCTCTTGTATGTTATACCTACAATGACCTTCTTTCCAAATAAGGTCACATTCTGAGGTGCTGGGGGCTAGGATGTCACCATTCGTTTTTGGACAACACAATTCAGTTTATAACAGCACGTTAGGAGGGAACCTTAGAGGTCAGGCTGGGGAGCCAGGATAGGGAATTGACAAGCCAGAGGGTGCCAGCCCCTGTGGTAGTTCCCAGATAACAGAACATCACCAACCAACACCTGAAGTTTGTAAATGAGAATTGCCACCAAGCAATAGCATGCAGAAAATAGGATTGCTAGAGGAATATCATAACCAAATCTAAAATTGGAATAAAAAAAAGGGAGATAAAGTTGCAGACATTAACTGGAACAGGCTTGTTTTATTAATTTTGGGAAATACATCAACCTTAGATAATTGAATGTCAGGATATACACATTGGGAATTTAGTCAGTTTGGGTATCGATGAATAGATTGGTATTTGCTTATTGTTAATATTTTGTTGTTAGGTAAGTGGCCTGGCATGATGTTGAGAACAAGATGTAGACTCAGTTGTTTGGGATGAAAAACTGCTCTATCCCCTCTTAGCTATGAATCCTTACAGAATCTATAAAAAACCTTCTTGTGTCTCATTTTCCTTATCCATAAAATGAGTACCTGACACTATTGTTATGAAAATTAAATGATTTCACCTGTGGAGTGTGTTCATATAAATCAATTATTTTTTGTTTATTTTAATTTAAGGAGTAGCTCATTTTTGTAAATAAAACTATTGAATTATATTGAATTAAATATAACTACAATGACTGTAAATTATTGAGTTCTATTTCAACTTAAAAATTCTCTTTTTTGGGGGGGGAGAGGAGTACTGGAGATTTAATCCAGCAGTGCTTAACCAAATCCCCAGCCCTTTATATTTTTTATTCTGAGACAGGATCTTGCTAAGTTGCTTAGAGCTTTGCTAAATTGCTGAGGTTGGCGATCCTCCTGCCTCAGGCTCCAGAGCCACTGGGATTACACACACATGCCACCACACCGATAATTTCTTTCATTTTTTAAGGGAGGTTTATTTTTTTTTAAGAAAATAGCTTTTTTTGCATAGTTTCAAATTACTAAAGTATTTTATTATAAAGTTTCTTCATCAGAAACCAGAATATAGGAATTATTAAAATATAATTATGAATTATATTGTATTTATAACATTTATTTAAATATAACTTTTAAAATATTTTTGGATGTTTAAGGACTTTTATTTTATTCATTTATTTACACGCAGTGCTGAGAATCAAACCCAGTGCCTCATACATGCTAGGCAAGTCCTCTACCACTAAGCCACACCCCCCAGCCCCTAAATATAATTCTTTCTTTCTTTTTTTGTCATTCCAAGGATTGAACTCAGGAGCACTCAAACACTGAGCCACATCCTCAACCCAATTTGTATTTTAGAGACAGGGTCTCACTGAGTTGCTTAGTGCCTCGCCGTTGCTGAGTCTGGCTTTAAAATCTCCATCCTCCTGCCTCAGCCTCCCAAGCCGCTGGGATTACAGGCATGCACCACTGAACACAGCTAATTACATATTGTTGATCACTTACTAGGTGCTGATCTAGCAAGGAGAGTATGCATATTTTCTCACTAGATAAACATTGCCACTAAGTAGACATAATATTATTTATTTCTCTCTAAGTGAGATCATTGAAGCACAGAGTGTTTAGGTAATTTGCCCAGGGTCTCACAGTTAGTAAATGGTTTAGTGAGAGTGCAAACCAGTTTTGTCTGATAGTAAAATCTGTGTTCTTAATCTATTTGCTTTCCCATAAGGGTAGATTTTCGTCCCTATTATATAGAGATTTTTTTTAAGATGAAAATATGGTAATAAAAATTATTTTTAAAAATATATCCTTTTTGTAGTTCATTAGTCAGATAATCAATCAGAGGGCTAAAATATGCTTTGTCGACAATTTACTTCTAATATTTCTAGTAATAACATTAAATGTAATTAATTATTTCCCAGTAAAAGACTGTTCAGTTTTTTGAAAAAATTCTTTTCTTTCAGAAACATTTTTAG
Organism: Marmota monax; assembly: GCF_021218885.2. NCBI lineage: Eukaryota > Metazoa > Chordata > Mammalia > Rodentia > Sciuridae > Marmota > Marmota monax. The sequence continues at coordinate 88,827 of NW_026694221.1, read as the reverse complement.
AAACATATTTGACAGTGATAAACTCTATTTCTATTCTCTTACAAAGTAAAGCCTTGAACTATTAAAAAAAAAATTCAGCCAAAACCCCAGAAACACTGTTTTCTTGTTTTCACTTTGACAGTGTTTATTTTTCCTCCACAAACCTGGAAGCTGTATCCTTGTACCCCTTTGTCACCTCCTCACTCCTATAGATTTGTTTAGAATGGCTCCCTACCTCTGTGTCCAAGCCTATGCTGATTAAAATGCTTTAATTAAAATTATGACTACTACGGAAAAATTATTGAGCAATTCTTCAGGATGAAAATGCTTAGCATTGGAAGCCTAATTCTGCTGTTCATGTTCATACTGAGCAATATTTTTTAAAAGGTTCACCTTTGTGTTGTGTAATATTGGATTCAGTCCCAACAGCTAGAAGGTATTGTTTTTAAAACAAGGCCAAGCAAGCAGAAAAGTTTGTACGATGATACAGATTTGATTAACTCCTAAGCAAAACAAGTTCAGCCAGGCTGGTCTGTGCAGTTATTCTAGATTGTATCCATAACTTTCTTCCAGTGCTCTATCCTTCTGAGAGAGAAAGGCTTCTGTTGTGTTCTAAAACCATTTTTGAAAGAAAGAGGCAACATGATCCTGTGGGTCAGAGGGTCTGGCAGCCTGCATTCAGAAAAACTGTAGAGACGCTGGGAAAGGAGCCAAGTTACTTAGAATCGTAGTAAGCTTGCAAGAGCTGAAAAGGAGTTTTACTTAGGAACCAGTATTTCTGTTTCTTCGAAAGAATGGGGTCCTGTTTCCTTGTTGAGGGAACTCTCCACCAAGCACCACGAACATAGAAAATGTCACTGCTCCCTGTGGGAAGACTCCCCTCATTGCCTGCTTTTGCATTCCTCCCAGTCGCTATTGGCAGTGCAAACACTTGGAATGACCATCTTGGGCCAACCTGGGGAATTAATTAATGTTGATGCTGCTAATCAAAGAGCAAGCTTTAACCCAGCCAGACATCCATAGGACCTACAAGTGGCCCATTTAAAACCTGCTCCTTTAATTCACAACAGCAGAAGGACAGAAAATTAATTTAGCCTGGTGCTTTTCAAACTTTAATGTGTGTATGAATCACCTTGGGATCTTTTTAAAATGCAGATTGTGATTCAGGAGGTCTGTGATTGAAGTCCAAGGTACTGAACTTCTGCTAAGCACCTAGGTGAGGTAAATGTTTGGTCAACGGACTCAGCTGGGTGTTAGTCTCTTTCCTTCTCTTTTCCAGGCAAGACCACAACTTTGCCACACTGGTCAGATGAAAACCCCTCACAGCCAGGCATGGTGGCGTATGCTTGTAATCCCAGAGGCTCAGAAGGCTGAGGCAGGAGGATAGCAAGTTCAAGGACAGCCTCAACAACTTAGATGCTGTCTCAAAATAAAAAATAAATAAAAAGGACTGTGGATGTGGCTCTGCGGTAGAACAAACAGCCTCGGGCTCAATCTCTAGTACCATTAAAAAAAAAATTGAAACCATGATTCCAAAGATATTGTTAATAGATTGGACCTCTTTTTACTAACAATTCAAGTCAAATTCAACAAACATTTATTGAGAATTAAATTTATTCTTTTAGTTAAACTGCATCTTACGTGAAATAATTTATTGCCATTTTCCCTGTCACAAAATGGCTTTGTATGGTTCAATATGACTGCTTTTGGTCTTCTACAATCCCTTGTTTTATTTGTAATATTTTTGAGCTCTGGAGGCCATACTCATATGTAGTCAAGTGAAGAAGCTTCATGTTAGATGTTCTATGCTAGGTTCAAGGTTATCTTAAACAATTGTAAAGGTGGTCTCTGCCCATGAGCAAGTAGAATTTGACCAAACTCAGATTTTTTTGGTATGTTTGGGACTTCTTCTATAGGATGGAGGTTCTCAACCTGGAAAGAGAAAGATAGAACAGCCTCGGGAACTTTATCCAAATATACTATATACACACGCACACACATGCATTCGCCCCTGTTTACCCCACCTCTCAACAAATTCTGATGGACAATGGGCTTTCTCCAAAATTTTACACTCCCTTAATGCATCACCCTGCTACCACTGAGAACTGCAGTTTTAGAGTCATGCACTCAGGCTACCATCTCCTTAACAGTGTAGTGGCTCCAATGATGGCTCCCACATGATGTGTCCACCCAGAACCTGTCAATGTGAGCTTATTTGGGAAACCATGCCTTTGTAGATATAATTATGTTAAGGATATCAAGATGAGATCATCCAGGATTATCTGAGTGGGACCTAAATCCAATGTCAAAATCTCCTCATAAGAGACAGAAAAGGAGAAGACTCAGATATAGAGGAGAGGGAAGATGAAGTCAGAGGAAGGAGCCATGGTGACAAGGAATGCCACAACCCATCAGGAGTTGGAAGGGACAAGGAAGGGTCCCCCTTGGAACCTCTAGAGGGAGAGTATGGTGCTGCTGATGCCTTGAATTTAGATTTCTGGCCTCTTGATCTGTAAGAGTTTCTGTTGTTCAAAGTCACCACATTTATAGTAATTTGTTATGGTAACTATAGGAAAGTAATACCATAGTAATTGAGACAGAGCCTTAATTATTATTTTCTTTTTGGCCAAAGGATGATAGATATATGATTCTAGATTAAGGAGAGTGAAAGTCCTCAAGAAACATAGTTTCTTAGTGTCTGTGTGACACTAGAAAGGTCACTGAACCACTTTTACTCTTTGCTCTTATGAATTCCAAATGACATTGTAATCTACTAAATTTAAATACTTACCATGTGATGCTAAATATTCTCTAAGAATGCAGTCAAATGGAGTAACAGACACTAATGAAAATCATTCAGTATAGTTAAAGTTATGATTAGTAACCTAAAGGAAGTCTATGCTCTTGTGAAAGCCAGAAGAAATAGCAAAGATAGCTTAGATAGAGGTCAGGAAAGGTGACATTTGGACTGAATGTGCCAATTGCTGAAGGGATGGAAGTAGAGGGAAGAACATTCCTTCGTGAGAAATAACATGGACATCAAAAGGCAGAGGGAGAAGGACACTTGGTACATTTGAGTCAAGTCTATTATGGGGTAGGTAAGAAAGCAAGAGGGACAGTGATGAATCACAGGTCAGAGTGACACAACACATGTGAAGACCTGGGTGTTTTGTTGTGTGGCCGTTTTAGTTTCTCTCTGTTTTGTTTTGTTTTGAAGTGGGATCTCACATTTTTGTCAAGGCTGACCTAGAACTTCTGAGCTCAAGTGATCTCCTGTCATCTCCCGGAGAGGCCTCCTACAAGGTAACATTGGTGAACTATCAGGTGCAGCTCAATAGACTGAGAAGAAATATAGGCAAGAGCAAAGAGTTTGGTGGAAATCATGAAAAATATAGAAATGAAGCAAACCAATAATCAGCCTGTTAGCTGGAGAATTAGCTCTAGAGAGAAACTGTATGGAATATTTATCTACTCTGAATTATGATATTGCTATACTGGGAGAATGGAAAGGTTGTAAAGTTGCTTTTATGAGGCTGGAGGGGGAAAGTCAAGAAATAATGACTGTAACTGAAAAATCAACAGAAATATAAGAATATTATTTAGTGACACTTTGTTGAAGATATAAAATAACCAGTTTGAAAAGTGAAAATGTTTACTTTTGGGATGAGGAAAATGGAGATGGGGAAAGAGTTTGGAAGATTTCTCTCTCTCTCTCTCTCTCTCTCTCTCTCTCTCTCTCTCACACACACACACACACACACACACACACACACACACACTTTATAACAAATCTGCAGATCTTTTAGGATTCTTTAAATCTTTAAGAAGTGAAAAATTAACTGAGTTCCGTGTCACATGCCTGTAATCCCAGCGGCTCAGGAAGCTGAGCAGGAGGATCACAAGTTCAAAGCCAGCCTCAACAAAAGCAAGGTGCTAAGCAACTCAGTGAGACCTTGTCTCTAAATAAAATACAAAATAGGGCTGGGAATGTGGCTCAGTGGTCAAGAGCCTCTGAGTTCCATCCCCAGTACCAAAAAAAGAAAAAGAAAAATAAATGAAAAAGAAATGAATGAAGGAAGGAAGGGAGGAAGAAGAGAAAATAGTAGAGAAAGAAGGAAAAAGTGTCCATTGAATTTTCAAAGTGATGTCTTTTCTTTAAACTGAGGCACCAAACTGCTTAAAGATGAGCCTGGTGGGTACTGTGCCCACATTATATCTTTTGATATCAGTCTCTGGTGAGAGGCAGAGCCTTGTTCCTCTAAGTGTGGCAACTGGTCACTTGTTTCAGAATTGGCTAGTGTTAGTATTTAGGTCCTGAGTGCTTTCCTTGTAATGAATCTGAATATTTAGGAGATCCAAACTTTAAACGAACTCCCCAGATAATTCTTCAATCCACTAAAGTTTCAGAACAGCCTTACCCAAGTAACTAAAGAGTATTTTTAAGATATCCAGCCCCTCTCCTGACACACATGCCTGTTCCAATTCAGTAGGTCAAGTCAGGGTTGAATACATTCCCTTGTAAAAGTTCACCGGATGCTTCTAATAAGGTCTGTTGCTGAGGAATTCCAGGGCTGTCAGCCTCGTCCTATTACCGCATCTGTTTTGGAGACTAGACAGTTGTGTAAAGAGATGTGGCTGTGTCTTTGAAAATCTGGAGCAGACAATTCTCTCCTCTGTGGCAGAAACACAATCAGCCTCTTTGTCTCTGAGCCTTGGCTTATGTTGGCAGACTTGTACCAACTATTTTAACATGGCTCTTCATTCACTTATTGTCACTTCATTAAGAACCCTAATGTCCACAAATACCTTTTAAGTTATATCTGGATAATATGTTCCAATAAGTGTTGGAACTATTTAAAGGATTATTTTGTAGCTCTTAGATGTTTTATTGTAAAACTTAAAAAAAAACAAAAAAACCTTAAAACTTATATTCTCTCCCAGCCTAGAGTTTTGAGTACATTATCACTTAGTACAAATTAGTATCTTTTAGTTTTGAAAAATGCCAATCAAATGAAGAAATAATTAAAATGCTCTTTCTTGGCTAGGCATGGTAGTGTATGTCTGTAATCCCAGCAATTCAGGAGGCTGAGGCAGGAGGATTATAACTGTGAAGCCAGCCTTAGCAAATTAGGGAAGCTCTAAACAACTTCGTGAGATCCTGTATCAAAATCAAAAATAAAAATAACTGAATTCAATTCCCAGTACCCCCACCAAAAGAAAATTGCTTTCTCATTTTAAGTAATATAAATGTGAGTTTGAGCTTCTGTAAACAAGGCGTTATTGTTATTGTGATAATGTAATAAGATTGTTGTAATAAAAATGATATCCATGATAGCCATGGATCTCAAATTTTTTTTTACCAAAAGTGCAATTTATGATGAAAACCTTAAATAACTAACATTCCCAAATAATTAATATAATAAAATATCATCTCTAAGACTCATGCTTCTAATCTGAAGTAATGTAGTTCACAAAAATCCCACTTAGCAAATATGCTAATGAGTGATTAAGAGATCCTCTATTAACTAAGAATTCCATTTAGAAGAGGAGGTTGAGTAGCTTGAGAATATCCATGTTCCACTGAGGCCTCAAGCTCACAAGGGAAGCACCCTACATAGCCCCTTTCATCCACTGGGGCTTATCCTAGAGGATCATTGGTAGTTCTAATATGTTGTGAGAGGAAGACAGGAGACAAATCCCATCAGGTAGGATCAGCTTACATTATTCAAAGCTTAATATTTATAATAAATTCATAGGACCCTGATATTATTGACTTTGGGGGAATAAGATTTTCATAATTTAAGGAGTTGTGCAGGCTTTCTGTATTAAATGTAGCCTTACAAGTGGTTTTGCAGGAGAAGTTAAAAAGTACCAATTAACAGAGGTGGTAAAAGAAGACATGTCCATGTTCTCATAATACATGCCTGAAGGGAATCATCGTATATGCATCTTTTAAGGTTAAAAGTAGCACTTCTATGCCTAAGCTAAAACAAAGTTTTCACATTTGGTATAGAATTAAGAAAAATGTCACATAATCTTTATATACTCGTATATACAACAGTATGTAGTTAGAGAATTTGAAAAACAACATTATCTGTTCTCTCCTGCCCCTGAAGTAGGACCTCTGGGTAGTCAATATCCCTTAACTGTAAACCCAGTTTCTCTGGGTCGCTCTAGTCTGGGTGTTATCACAGAAAAATTCATTGTGGAAAATGAACTCTGTCACCACTATATAGCTGCCCTGAGTATTTCAGGAAACCTCTAGGTTGCCAGGCATTATTGTCCTCTGCCAGACCTCATGAATTGTGCTTTTATTCTGCCCTGTTCCACCAGATCATTAAGCAGTGCAAAAGCGGTGAACATACAAGCATCCTCCTTGTATGAATCTCTGTCACACAAGGTCACTCAAGGACCTGTACAACATGGCCTATGCGTTTTTTCTTCTTCTCCTCTTTCTCCTTCTCCTTCTCCTCTCTCTCTCTTTCTTTCTTTCTTTCTTTCTTTCTTTCTTTCTTTCTTTCTTTCTTTCTTTCCTTCCTTCCTTCCTTCTCCTCTTTTTTCCTTTTCATTGCAGTATTGGGGATCAAACCCAGGGCCTCAAACATGCTAGGTAAGCACTGTGCCACTGAGCTATATCCTCCACCTTTTTAATTTTGACTTTGAGATAGGGCTCACTTATTTGCCCAGACTGGCCTCACACTTGCTCTCTTCCTTTCTTTACCGGGATTATGGGTGTGTACCACAATGCCTGCTGAACTTCTGAGCAATATGAAAATAACCCCTCAGATTGTGCCTGGTGGACAGAGTCTAGCACTTGGGGCCCTGCTTCCTTAATCACTGGTAGACCTCAACCCCTAAGGGATTGTTAGGACCCCTGGGACTCTGGCAAATGCCTCTAGAGTCACCTCTCTCCTTCAGCCCACAGGACAAATAATCGTATATGCTAAGAATTACAAAAAGGGGAGACAGAGATGGCAGAGTAGTGGAATGCTATACTTTCTAGTTTCTCCACAGCTCAGACAGACACAGTGAACATACTGCCTCTCAGGTGGGAGACAGAGGGAATTCACTGAAATTCAATATTGGACTGTCAGAGACTCAGGGGAAACCCAGAAATTCTGGTGTTTCAAACAGATAACAAGAAAGAGTATATCAGAGCCAAGCCATGGCACTGGCAGCTTCACTGCCGAGGGGAGGGGTAATACAAAGGGAAAAAGAGTGAAATACAGTAAATTTGACACAGAAACATCTGTAGAGTAGAAAAGCAGTCTGAAGTTGGCTGGTTCAGAGGCTGCACACTGAGAGCTGGCGTTTGAAAAATGCTGTGTTTCTCAACGACTGAGCAGAGAGCTCAGGTTGGGAGCCATCATATAGAGGTCACACCTGAGCTTGCTGCTGCAGGAACCCCAGAGATCATAGCAAATATTGCCACCCTGTCATGGCCAGTGCCTACCATATGGCCCAGGGTGCACCTGGAGAAGCAGTATTTGAACAGATGCAGTGAAGATTACATCTGATTCCAGTCAGAGATATGGTGAAGAGCACAACTCGCTATCCCTTTGACAGCAAGACTCCCTTTGAGTCTGGTGGCACATGCCACCAGCTAAAGAGGGTCATGAAATTGAAGAGGCAGACAGGATTAGATTTGGGGACTGAGCCTTGGAAGGCCATAGTCATGGGTGGTAAAATGTGCACAATCTACCAAGGGCAGTGCTTACCTTACTCTATAAGTAGAATTCTCAGGAGGCACTAGAGATCCAGATGCCCAGCAGACATTGATATCTGCCCAGCCCTAACTGGTGAGTTGATCTAATCTCTCTGAAGTAAACTCCACCCAACAAAGTTCTGATCAGAGCCAGGCCCCATTTACCAGAACTTCGCATTTAGAACTCCACATCAGCCCCACCCTGAGAGTATACTAATTACATCTGTTTGGACAAACTCTGATAGATGGTGGTTCCCACTCCATCCTACCTTGTATGAGTTAGCAGAGAAATTGAGAGCATTTCAATTAGCCTCCATCCCCAGCCACTCCGCTGGCAGCCTGGTGAGCAACATAAAGGCAGAAAGGTTTAACAACCCCCAGCTCTTGTTCTCACTAAGGGCTGTATAGTCCAAGAAGAAATGAAGAGAAAGGAATTGAATATGTATCCTTGTCCACAGTTTTGACATCCTGTAAAGATAACATTTTTTTTTTGGTAAAACTTTTTATTGTTGTTCTTGTTGTATTTGTTTGGTTCATGTATATATTTGAACACACATTTAATTTTAATTATTTTATTTTATTATACCTTTATTATTATTATTATTATTATTATTATTATTATTATTATTATTTTTACTTTGATTTTCAGGGTTATTTTCTTGTTGCTGCTGTTACTCTTTCTACATTTTTTGTCTCCCTCTAATAGTCAAATGCTCTTGTGTTCTCTCTCTACACATTTTTTTTTCTCCTTTTTTATGGACTTAACTTTTACTACTCTTCCTTCTCTTCTCACATTTTGAATATGCTAGCTTTTATTTCCTATTTTTATTTCTCTTAATAAACTATATTTTCCTATAGTTTAAAACTACTTAGTTTATGTAATTTCTGCCCAGATTATTCATGTTTTTGCATTTATTACTATAGTGAATATCATAGTTGTCAGGGTATTTACATTAAAGCTACATCCAGTTCATAATTTCTGACCACATCATTCTCATTTTTATGGTTACTGGTGTTGCAGATGTCATAGTTGGAACTTGATATTTAGTTTAATGTTGGATATTGTTCATTGATGTTGCTGTTGTTTATTTTCCCATTTTCTGTGAGGTGCTGGAGATCCAGTGTGATTCTTTGAATTTGTGGGGTAGACACTCTGCTGCTGAGCTACCACATTGTTTCACACACAACCTAATCCCACTCAAACTTCAATAATACTTTAACACAAAGAATACTGATGAGAATCTCCTCACACAGATGACTAGGCCCCAGATAGGAATAGCTAAAGGGTGAGGAGTGAGTAGATTATGACTCACTCAGGGACATCTGTTCCTATAGCAACATCATAGAGAAATACCATAGTGACTATGGACACCACAGCTAAGAGAAGGCTCAATGGAAATATTAATTTAATACATTTTAGGAGATAAAGTATTGTCAGTCTAGAAGAGCAATCAGAGAGGATATACCCTATGTATCCTTCCATATACAACACAATTACCTGACCTAGAAGGACCACACTCTTGTGAGATCTTCAGAGAAAGTGAGATCCATAAAATTTAACATAATACATGCTGTGTCATAGTTATCACCAAAACTAACAGGAAAACTATACTATGAAACTCTCTTGGAAATATATTGAACAAATCACAATAATCATATGTCTCAAGATATAATATATTATACTATATTCTAAAAAGTCCTCCCCCACACTCATAAAATTAGAAGAGTCATCAATTCTAACAAAATGTACAAATCTCAACATAGATATAGAAAAAATGATAAAACAAGGTAGCATGATACCTCTTAACATTCATGAATATAAAGAAAACATGAATTCCTAGAAAACAACTAAACAAGTTAAGAAAGTCAGTAGAGGATATGAAAGAGAAGCTCAATAAATAGATAGAGATATTGAAAAATAACAACAGAAATATTGGAAATGAAAAAAACAAAAATCAAATTTAAAATTCAGTTGAAAGTTTCTCCAATAGACAGATCAAACAAAAGAAAGAATCTCAAAACTTGAAGATAAGGTGGCTGGCCTTGAATATTCAGACAGTTTTAGAGAAAAGAAAAGGAAAAAAGAAGAAGAAGAAAAGAAACTATGATCAGAATATACAAGAAATCAGGAACAATGTTAAAAGGCTCATAGTCATTTTAAAAAGAGCAGAAATACAGGCTAATAACATTTTTAACCTATTCAGTGAAATAATAGCAGAAAAATTTCCAAATCTTAGTACCAAGATGGACAGCCTCTTCAAAGCATATTATAATTAAAATGCAAAAATTATGGGTCCAAGAAAGAATTTTAAAAGCTACAAAAAGAGATATGTTAGGTAACTTTTAGAGGAAAGCCAATCAGAATAGCATCAGGTATTTTATCAGAAACCCAACAGTCCAGTGGGGATTGCAACAACATATTTTAAACCTAAAAGAAAATAATCACCAACTAAGATTTCTATATCTGTCAAAAGTGTCCTTCAGAATGGAAGAAGAAATAAAAACTTCCGAGATAAGCATAAACTAAAGAAATTCATGACTACTAAGCGAGCATAGCAGAAGATACATAAAGGAATCCTACACAGAAGAAGATACAAAAACAATCAAAAAGAAAAAAAAAACTTTGGCTAATAATAATATCATTAGAAGAGAAGGTTAGCAAATGAGAATTAGGATCAAAGCAAATATTAGACACAGGAAGTAACATAAACCCTTCTACAATAATATTGAATGTAAATGGTCTTAATTCTCCAATTAGAAGACAAATACCGACAGACTGAATATTTTTAAAAACCCCGCTATATGTTGCTTTCTAGAAATATACCTCAGAGGCAAAAATATTCACATTCTGAAAGTTAAAGGATTGAAAATGATTTTTCATGCAAAGGAAACCTGAAAGCAAGCAGGAATAGCTACTTCCATATCCAACAAAGCTGACTTCAAGACAAAATTAATTAGAAAAGACAAAGACTGTCATTACATATTGCTAAATGGAATAATCCCAACAAGACGATAGAACAATAACAAATATTTTTGCTTCAAACATCAATGCACCTAATTGAAAAAAATACTAATTGATAAAAAGGCTCAATTACACCCCAATGCAATTCCACATGATTTAGATATACTCTTCTTACTAATGCATATGTCATCCAGACATAAAAAGAACAAAGATACTACAGAGTTAAATCATACAGTAAATCAAATGGACTTAAAAACATAAAATAGACCAATATACTTAATTAGCAGATGCAAAAATACTCAATAAAATATTATGAAATCAACAACACATATCTCATTAAGTCACAAGTTTTCAATTATATAAATAGGTTGAAGTTGATACAGATACACTAAAATAAGTTGAAAAATATATATTTATATAAAATGTACATTTAAAAATACTCTATGACTTCACCTATTAATTTTCTCAAAGGAATATAATTCTAAACTCTTATTATTTATTTTAAAATTTACTATAAGTGGTTTATTTGTGCTTAATTTATGTTTTTATATATGTTCCACTCATGGAGCAATGAGAATTAATGGATTAAAAAGATTGTACATTATGATCAAGTTGGTTTTATTCTGAGATTGTGTTTTATTCCACTTTTTTGTCACTGTGACCAAATTACAAGACAAAAAAATTTTGGAGAAGGGAATGTTTATTTGGTGCTCACGGTTTCAGAGGTGTCAGTCCATAGATGGCTAGCTCCATTGCTCTGGGCCCACGGTGAAACACAGCACTATGGCAGAAGGATGTGGAGAAGGACAGAAGCTCAATACCTGGACATTAGGAATCAGAGTGAGAGGTCTGCTCACCAGGAACAAAATATATACTCCAAAGCCATGTCTCCAGTGACCTACCTCCTACAGCCACACCCTACCTGCCTACAATTACAACCCAGTTAATCCATTCAAGTGGATTAATACACTGATTAGGTTAAGGTTCTCAACCCCAATCGCTTCAGCTCTAAACGTCCTTGCATTGTCTCACACATGAGCTTTTGAGGGACACTTCATATCTAAACTGTAACAGATTGCAAGGGTGGATCAACATACACAAATCAATAAATGTAATATGACATTTGAATAAAATAAAAAACAAAATCACATGATAATCTGAATATATGTAGTAGAAGCCTTTGTTCACATTCAACACCCATTATTGATAAAAATCCTGAGGAAAATAGAGATAGAAGGAACTTACCTTAACTGAAAGTTATCATCATACTGAGTAGAAACAAACTGAAAACATTTCTTCTAAAATCAGGAACAAGACAAAAGTGTATACTTTTACCATTGCTGTTCAATAAAATCCTTGAAACTTTAACCAGAGCAATTAGGTAAAATAAAGAAAAGAAAAGGAATACAAAGAGGAAAGGAAGAATTCAAATTGTTCCTATTCATAAATGAATCTATCCTGTATTTAGAAAATCTTAAAAGTGGCACCAGTAGACTTCTAAAGCTGATAAACAAATTCAGAAAAATAGAAGGATTTAAAGAAGTCAACATGCAAAAATCAATAGCTTTTCTAGACACCAATAATGAATCTGCTGAGACAGAAATCAGGAAAACAATTCTATTCATAATAGCTTAAACACACACACACACACAACTTAGGATGAATCTAATCAAAGAGGTAAAAGACCTTTATGGTGATAAACTATAGATCCCTTAAAAAGAAAAAAGAAAAAAAGACATCAGAAGATGGAATAATCTCCCATGTTAAGGAAAGACAAAATTAATACTGTTAAGATGGCCATACTACCAAAAGTGATCTACAGTTTCAATACAGTTGCCATAAAAATACAAATGATATTATTCTCAGAACTAGAAAAATAATCTTAAAATTTTAGATGAAAGAATAGAACACCCAGAATAGCTAAAGCAATTCTGAGCAAAAGAGTAAACCTGGAGGTATCACAACACCTGACTACAAAGCCATTGAAACAAAAACAGTTTAGTAACAGTATAAAATAGGCATATAGGCCAGTGGAAGAGAATAGAAGACGCATAAAAAAAAAAAAAAAAACTCACATAGAGTTTTCTGATTCCTGACAAAGGTGCCAAAAACTTACTCTGGAGAAGAGACAGTATCTTTAATAATATATGCTGGGAAAACTGGATATCCAAGTGTAGAAGGATAAAGCTAGTTTCTTATCTCTCACTTTGCACAACAGTCTACTCAAAAGGAATCCAAGACCTAGGAGTGAGGCCAGAAACTTTGCCAACTGCTGGAAGAGAACACAGAGGAAACACTCCAACATATTGGTGTGGGCACTGATTTCCTTTGTAAGACTCCTATGTTTCAAGAAATAATAGCAAGAATCAATAATGTTATGGTATTAAACTAAAAAGCTTCTGCACAACAAAGCAAGTAATTAACAGTTCAAAGAGAGTATCTACAGGGTAGGAGAAAATCTTTGCCAACTACTCTGGTAAAACAGAATTAATATCTACAATATATAAAGAACTCAAAAAACTCAACATCATAAACCAAATAAACCATTCAGTAATTGGGTAAATGAAGTAACCAGACACTTTTCAAAAGAAGTAAAAGTGACCAATAATAATATGAAAAAGTATTCCCTATCTCTAGCCATAAGGAAAATGTAAATCAAAACTATACTGACATTTCATCCCATGTCAGTTAGAATGACAATCATCAAGAATAGCAATAATAGTACATGCTGGCAAGGATATAGGGAACTCTTATGCTCTGTTGGTATACATGTAAGTTAGTACACACACTATGGAAATTAGTATGGAGGTTCCTCAAAAGACTAGCAATGGAAGTACCATATGAAATAGCTATACAACTCCTCAGTATTCATCCAAAAGAATTAGAGTCCATACTATAGTAAAATGATAATCCTGTTTATAGCAACACAATTACAATAGCCAAGTTACGGAACCAGCCTAGGTGTCCATCAATAGAAGAATGGATAAATAAAATGTGGTGTATATACATAATGGAATTTTATTCAATCATAAAAAGAACAAAATTTTGTCATTTGCAGGAACATAGATGGAACTTGAGAGCAACATATGAAGTGAAATAAGTCAGACTCAGGGATTATATATTTTCTTTCATGGTGGAATGGTGGAAGCTGAAAAAAAAAAAAGGATAAAGAAAAATCATGAAGATACCAGAGAGAACAGGAGGGTGGAGAAAGAGGTTGGGGGAGGGAATATGGGAAGGCAAGGGGAGGTGTGGGGGATTGAAATTGATCAGATTATTATATGCATGTATAATATGCCACAAGGAAACTCATTATTCTTTATAAATATTATCCACCAATAGAAAAATGTAAATAAAAGTTTACAAAATGACCCCCTTGAGGAATTACCACCTAATTATCAATGTGGAATATTGTTCAGTATAGAAAGAGGGCTCCATATAAATTCAGCTTAAATAACATGTGAATAGCTTATTTAATATACTATATAATCATGAATATCAATGGTAGAATATTTTCTTAACCTAGATCTTTTTAATATTATATATATATATATATATATATATATATATATATATATATATATATATATAATATTAATAAGGGGTTAGAGATGTATCTCAGTGGCAGATAACTTGCCTAGAATGTGTGAGGCTCTGGGTCCAATCTTCAATACCATATAATAAATGAGTAAATGAATGAGTTAATGATTGAATGTATGTATTTTCCATATTCTTATAGCTTGTTTTATATGATTACAATGTTGGAAATAAAGGAAATATGTAAAAAATGCAACTGAAGCCCAGAGATGGACTAGTTAGGTCTGGAAAGGCAGCATAAAGATGGCCATTTATGTTCAGGTTTGAATGACAAATAGAAGCTTCAAGAGAAGAGGGTTTGTGGGGCTAGGTAAGAATTCTAGGCAGAGGGAACAATAAATATAAAAGTAGGCATGGCATAGTAAAATATTTTAACCCTGGAATTTCCCAAAACCACTTAAATTGCCTGCAATTAGCTTGTTTTTCAAAGGGATCACTTGAAACCAAAATGGAAGACAATAAAGTATGAATTTTTAAAAGAGGAAATGTCAATCCAAAGAGGTCTTCCTGACCTTGTTGACACTGTGGATAGCCCCAGGCCCTGTGGAAGCCCTCAGAAAAGCATATAGACTATGCTTCAGAAGTATAATCAAGAGCTGTTGGCAGAGAAGCTCTGGGGTAATATATTATTCAGCTTTGTATTACTATAATAAAATACCTGAGATAATTAACTTACAGGAGAAAATATTTACTCTGGATCACAGTTTTGGAGCTTCCAGTTTATGATCTAGTGGCCCTTTTCTGATGAGCAAAATACAACATAATGGGAGCGCATGATGAGGCAAAACTAAGAGCCAGGAAACAAAGATAAAGAAGAAGAGACAGAGGTCCTCTGATTCTATTCAAAGATGATCTAAGGACCTCTCACTAAGCCCCACCTCTGAAAGATTACCTCCCAATAGTACCACCCTGGAAACCAAACCTTTAACACATGCATCTTTGAGAGATACTCATTCAAACCACAGAAGATGGGAAACTAGAGATATTCTCTGCAGTGGGGCAAGATGTTAGGGGACACCTTCGCATAACCATTGCTACAATATAGGATGGAGTAATATGTAAGATCAAAAGAATATGAGGTTGAGTAGAATTTGTGTCAACATGTAAGATATGTGCTTGATATGGCTGACATGCTTATCATAGTATCAAGTGGAAATTCGGGTATAAACAGAGCAAAACCTTAAAAGTTAGATCATGGACATATTGTATAGGATAGAAACCTTCTTTGTAACAGTATCATGCATGATTCTATAGTCAATGAAGAATAATCCAAGGGTTTAAGACAAATGGGTAACTCATTTCTATTTGTATCAGTTATAAGATAATGCTTCTGTAAGTACTGAATTTTCCTTTGTATCAAGTACTATGTCTTGGGAAAATTGCAAAAGGAAAATAGAAAAAAAAAACATGATTCTTCCCTCACAAGCATATTGAGGAAGACAATTTTTCAAGCCATTACAGTAAACTTTTGGGATAAGCTTTTGGATGAGGGTATGGATACCATTGGTACCCACAGCAGGAGTGTTTGTATTACTCTGAGGGTTCTGAGAAGGATTTTGAAGAGAGTTGGCAGTAACTTTACATTGAAGGGTGAGTGAAAGTGATATGAGAAAGGAAGGGGAAGAAGCATACCAGGAGGAATAGACAAAAATAAACATGTTGCATCCAAGGGAGCTGAAGGAGTGTAGACTGGCTGTCAATAGTGGAGTGTGAGGAAGAGGTGTCCAGAGACAGATGCTTAGAGAGGAAAATCGGAACTACTTGTGCAGAAGATGCAAATTCAAACAAATAGTCAAGAATCACTGAACTAAATGAACAAAAATGTTTTGAATCACCCTTTTCCTTTAGTGCAAATAAGTAAACTTTTATTTAGAGTCTTCCTACACTTCTCAAGCCATACTTCCAACAAATTACTTTCAGCAGATAGAATGGAGCAGTTTTTCCATTTGGGAGCTCACCTTAGTGTCCCATGTTGGTCACTTACAGAGCCTTGTCACAACCACTGGGGTGGATTGCTCTGAGGTCAGAATCTCATGCACAGCATGAAGCATGGAATCAGACCCTGAAAATGATGCTGAAGTGTTTGTAATAGTAGCAATAAAAATAAAAGCTCTTCAATGTATCACTTTTATTCAAATTTTCTTTTATTCCATACAACAGGCAGGCCTTATCTGGCTTGTTTCACTTTTTTCCCCCCACATTTTATCATCTGTGCCTGTATCTATAAGTAGACTACACATGCTCCTCTCTTGGTGACTCTGGGTGTTTTGTTATCTATTCTCACCTTTTTGGAGAGAAAAATAAACATGACATGCAACTCCAAAACAGGAAGTGCATCTCTGCTAACATTGCAGAAAAATCTGAGATGAACAGGAAGTCATACAGAAAAGCAAATTATTTGCTTCATATCATCTGTAGTTTATAACAGCAAACGCAATGCTCCAGGCTTGTATGAAATGTATGTTATGTTAAATTTGAGGTCATACTCTCACTTGTCAGAACATAACTTCTAGTCCTAAGTTCTAAAACTTTAGAGGCCTGTGAAATAGTTGGACAGGTTCCAAAGAAGAGCAATGAAAAGTGATAAAAGATTTGAAAGGTAATACCTTTGAGGGAAGACTAAAAGAACAAGAATTATTTCTCCTCTAAATGAGAAGTCAGAGATAATTTTACAATCTTGGAGTCTATGAAAGCTTTTATGTGTAGAGCAACAGTGTCCAAATCCAGAGGAATTTGAGGAGCCCCTGGGTAAAGCAAAGGAACCCTGGTGTGTGTGGGGGGAGGGGGTATTGCTGTGCATTGGCTCCATGTATTTCTTGGTAGAAACCTCTTCTTCTGAGACCCAGGAGATTGGGTATTATCTACTAGTGAGGTGTCATGTTCTGTCTTCATGAACACTGGGGTAAAATAAATGACGTCTAAGAATCTCTAAATTCAGTAGTTTTCAGGTTTTTAAAAGGTCTTCCATTTGAGAGGACTCCAAGGACAAATAAATTATTGGCCAAGATTTTATTCTTATACTTTCTTGAAATAGTAGCACACCTGGTCATTATTGGTAATATCTGCAACCAGAATTTCAGAAACTTTTATCATATTACTAGTTTAGGAATCTTTCTTATGCACAATAATTTCAAAAATATTTCCAGCCTTATATTCCTTAGGTCATCACTGTTACACTTATTTGCCTGTGCTCTGATAAGACACTGTACTGAACTTCTCAGCCTCTCCTTTCAAAACGGAGGATGATACATATATAATCTAATAGTTCAGTTGAAATAAACATTCTTCCATTTCAGGAGCAAAATCTATGCATAGAGACACCTGCATATTTTTGGAAATATAGTAAGTTATAATTTTATGACAGCAGCATAGCATTCCATTTACAATCTTTTTAGAAAGGTGGATGATAACAGAAGCTAGGACAATACAATAAAATACTATGTCTGCAATAAAAAATCAGACTTCACTCTACTGAAATGGGCTCATGCAGATCACTATATCTCTGTTTACGGGGAATTTTAAGATAGTCACAAAACAAAACTGCCAAGCATGAAAGAATAATTCCTTTAACAGCTGTTCAGTAAGGTCAAAAACACAGAAACTATTGAAGGTTACAAAAGTATAGTTAGAACTCTTGGGAGTTTAGCTCTATTGCAACAGAGATTTCAAAATCATCCTGTGCTTGCACCACACCTGATGTCAGAATGCTGATCATTTGTTAAAAGATTTTGGAAGCTTGAGATCAATTCTGTCATTTGACTTACTACTTCATGCCATCATGACTGGGGAGACAGAGTTAATAAATGAAAACATAGATGTCTCTGATGCTTAGTTCAGAAAAAAGAAACAAACATGGATCAATAGGGGCAATCTGACACCAATATCCCAGTTTCTACCTAGACATCAGCAAAAGGAAGGCTACTGTACACAATCCCAAAAACCTGCTCTCCAACCTGCCCTATTGATGAAAAAGCTGGACATAATAAGAAATTAAATGAAGCTGAATAAATACCATACTGAGCGCTGGAAATCAGAACTACGTTTGGTGAAAAGTAACCAAAAGAAAAAAAAATAGATCAAAATGTCATCATATGAAACATTGATATTTTTGTGGTTCATGACTCCAAACTGAAATATAAACTCAGCCTTAGGCCAGATTTTTTTTCTTTTCTGCTATTTGATTTGAATACGTTCATTCCTCCTTCTTTATTTAGAGAGCTTTGCATCTCTTCTTTTTTTTCTCACCAAATTTTATTTTACTTAAAAAAAAATTCTCAGTGAAACCCAAATTTTATGAAATAGAGGGAATTAGGTGACATTTCAACAATAAAATCATCTGATGGAACATGCAATGTAAATGTGTCTTGCAACTCTGTTTAACAGCATAGACTGTTTAAAATAGAAGTTAACATCAGTTTGCTGTGAACATAAATATGATGTTTATCAATGTGACCCCTTTAGTTCCTTAATTGTTAACCTCATGTGATATTAAATTTCATAGATCCCGTGTTGGTCTATATAGCATTACCTCAAAACTCTAAAAACCTCAATGATTGCATACCATTAATACCACATTCAATTACATTTGTAATTTAAAAGGTTAGCAGTGTGCTTGGACAATGAAAAGTGTTTCTCATTTGTACAAATGCAGAGAAGCACAACCTATTGCAGTTCCCGCTCACAATTTGGACTTTTCCTCTCTTGTGGTGCACTGGATTTTAGTAAAACAAAAATAAGATTTGACTTAATTACTAAAACTTTGACACAGGACTTTTTGAAATTTCTCAGATGGTACTATCTAAAACATTTTAGTTATAAAATCATCTCTTGGAATTTAAAAACAAATCTTGATGTAAGTATGAAGGGTTTGAAACACACATTTGAGAAATTTCTCAATTGTGATGAACCAGAAGTTGTGTTATTAACCCCATTTTAAGGACAAAAAAACTAAAGATTCTGAAAAAAATAATGCATTTTATCCAACGTCATGATAGTACCAAGACTATAACCTGAATATTCTCGAGTTGAGTATGTAAAACTTGCTTATTCAACATCAAACACAAACATATATAGAGAGAGAACTCTCAATTTATAAGCACGTCATCTCACAAAGATACATTGACAAGGGATGGCAATTTTTACCATTGGAACACTGTGGTGGAGAAAATTTGGCTTTCTAGAACAGTCCTCAATAGCTCACTTATTCAAAAGAATGGTGCAGTGGTCATATTTCCAGTCATATCTTTAATGATGTTTCTGAAAAAAAAATCACATTTAGTGGTTTACTTTGGGGCATAGGACATACCTCACTTAGGACAGAGGATCCAATTCTCTCCTCTTGTCTCCACCCCAGCTCTCAGAGAAGCAATTGAAAGATGAGAACTACAAGGCTTCACTGTGAGAAGCTCCCAATTTCTTCTGTCTCCCTTAGATGATCCATCTTAAATAGACAACTCCTATCTGTTACTCCCATTATTTTCCATTTTGAGTACCAAGTAATGCCTTCCTTCTTCCTTTTTCTTTCCATGGAAGAAAATGATTCCTAACTTTCCATTAGAATTCCTTGAAATTTCTTCTTGACCATGATTTCTGAAACACACACGTTTTTCTGAACTTTTGAAAAATGTGTGCACAAGTGTTTTCTAACCCTCCAGACTTTTAAAAGGTTGTTCTTTATTTAGCATCCAATTATACTCCTCAAGTATCCATCCAACATGCAGCAGGAAGCCTGGGGCCCACCCCACAATATGTCTGAGTATTCCCAATTGTCTCTGTTCCCCTGGCTCCTCCCGCTCCCATTTCACACTCTGAGGAATACTTGACGTCCTTCCATGTGGTGATCTGCCCTCTGACTACAAACCTTGTCAACTCCTGCTTTCCCTTCCTCTTTCACTCATAGTACAGGGCTTCATGTGACAAAAATATTACTAAATGTATGGGGATAACCAATGACAGTGACAGCATACTGAAAAGAGTCTCATGGCTCTCTCTCTGTTTGAGTTTCTTTGGTTAACAAAGTTCCACAATTTAGGTGGCTTAAAACAACAGAAATGTACTGTCTCCCTTTTCTGAAGGATAGACATCCCCAAATATTTCTAGAATATTTTATTAAATTATTACTATTATTTCCTATAATAACTTCTGTTCTCTCGGTTCTCCTCCTAAGGGACACTAATTATGCACATATTTTATTCTCTTCCCTGTGTTTCTTGGCCTCTTATATCTATAATCACTTTTAACTTCTGCTTCATTCACATTTCATCAATTCTCATTTTATTTCTCTGAGGTTCATAGGGGGAAATTGTTCCTTGCCTCTTCCCAGCATCTGTGCTGGCCATATATCCTTGGTGTTCCTTGGTTTGTAGGTGCATCACTTCAATCTCCATCTCCATTGTCATATGGTGGTCTGTCTTACAATATTCTTCTGTGTGTCTCTGTCGTTCAGTATTCCTCTCTTTGTGTCTTTGCCTGAATTTTTCTCTTCATTTAAGGATACCATTCATACTGGATCAAGAGCCCAAATCAGTCCACTATTATTTCATCTTAACATAGCTGATTACTTCTGTAATAACCATTTCCAAGTAAGGTCATGTTCTGAGGTCTTCAGGGTTGGAGCTCAAACACATCTATTTTTTTTAAGTAAGGCATTTATTTATTTATTATTTATTGGTACCAAAGATTGAACTAAGGGACACTCAACTACTGAGGGACATCACCCCCCTATTTTGTATTTTATTTAGAGTCAGGGTCTCATTGAGTTGCTTAGAACCTCGCTTTTGCTGAGGCTGGCTTTGAACTCATAATGCTCCTGTCTCAGCCTCCCGAGCCGCTGGGATTACAGACATGCACCACAGCACCTAGCTCAAACACATCCTTTTGGAAGATACATTTTAACCCATCAAATGTTAGAAGGAATTTCTCCCTATAATTTCTTTGGCTCAGCCACACCACTCTCAGGGCCCACCCCACCCCTCTCACTGTCCAAATAAACTCCTTCTATTAAGGGTTTCTAAGGCCTGGCCTGGCCCTCCCCAATCCTCCATCTGGACCCCCAGATTGGATGGTTTCGTTCACTGGCCAAATTATTGCTTGGTATGCATTGGTGTTACTGTTTGAAGACTCTTTTCACACTAACCCAATTTTGACTCTGTGTTGTGCTTTTTTGTGAATTTTTGTGTTTCTTCTAACAAATGAGACGCTTTTTTCTCCTAGTGGTTAAGTACTTTATATAATAGCTGTAATCTATTACTTCTTCAGGTTAGTATCTATGAACTACCTGTTACAAGCACTGAAGATTTAGTGGATTTCCATTTCCCTATTCCCTCAGTCCTCCACTCTACCATTATATTTTAGATTATTACTACACCTTTGCTGTTCTTTTAACCATTCAATCTACTTATGTCTCTATTACTTGATTTATTAGCCTAATGAAGTCTTCTGATCTCAGGTCATAAAAGATATTTAAACATACTTACACTACCTCTCCCTTCTCTGTCATCCCTTCTCAACTATTTAATTATTTCTTCATTGATAGAGTTTATAACTTTAGCAATATGCTTTACAGTTGCAATTCCCATACTTGTTTTAAATGTCGTCGGATATTTAAATGTATTCACAAATAACTACCAGGAATTTTGCAGGAGCTTCTTCATTCTTTATTTTTGTCACCCACAGCTTGTCATTATTTCTAGAATATTTTATTAAATTATTACTATTATTTCCTCTAATAACTTCTGTTCTCTCTGTTCTCTTCCTGAGGGACACTAATTATGCACATGTTTTATCCCCTTCCCTGTGTTTCTTGTGCTTTATTTCTGTAGTCACTTTTAACTCCTGGTTCATTCACATTTCATCAATTCTCATCTCATCCATGCCCCATGCTGTGGCTTCACCGGTGAGCCTTCTCCTTTCTACTGCTTCTAATATGATCTTCATTTCTGATTGGTGGTTTTATTTGCCTTCTAGATTTTTCTTAGTTCTGTCATGTCATGTTTCATTTACTCTGGTACCTTGGTCTATTTTCCCCTTTGAGATCCAGACTCATAGAAATGCTTTGCTGCATTAGGGATTTAAAATATTTATTTCAAATGGTTTAATCATAAACCATTTTGATATGTTCCATGGCAAGTATTTGTGATGAGTGTTTTTTTTTTTTTTTTTGCTGTCCCCACTTTCTCCTCTTTCTTTTCATCTTTTTACCATGACAATATCTCTATATAGATTTTGTACTATTGTTTTACATGAGATTCAACTTAGAACAAGAAGAGTTTTTCCTCAACCAGGTGAAGGAGTGAAGGTTGTGTTGAGGACCGAAGGTGGTCAGGAACATGTTCCAGTATTAGGAGTACTTCTAATGACATAGAGTTGTGCATGTGGAAGGGTGGATTTTTCTTGCCACTCAAGAGAAATAGCAGTAGAGTTCACTGCAATGCCATGCCTCTCCCTGTGGCCTGTCTTAGTAACAGACAGCCGTGTGCCAACACAAAAGAAGCCTGTGTTGTTCTTCTGTTAGATCCATCTGCCTGCTTCCCCTGGGTAACAGATTGGCTCTTAAGAAGCCAATAGGACCTGTTCAAGATCCAGTTCCCATTTTTTCGGAACAAAATGATGTCACCTTCTCTCCTCAAAGCGGGTAGCTATACTGAAGAATTGTGCCTGTCAACTTAATCTGAAGACTTGTACCATGGGCCTCGTTTCTTAGCATGTGCCTGCACTCCTGACTGACCTCTTTTGATACCTGGCATCCATTCCATCTACACTATGACTCAGGTTACAGAGATCTTCTAATTGCACCAAAGACTGAGGATTTGGTTTTGTTTTATACTTCTTTCAGTGTCATGTGATCCTCATTGTTTGGGGGTTATTATCAAAAGCAAAGGAAGCAGTACTATTTCTACACCACCAATATTTAAAATCCAAAATAAAATCTAGTCGCTTATTTTTGCTTTGTTTAACATTTTCTTTAACCTTTAATTTTTTTTAAAGAAAAAACACAGAGGTGAGAAACCACATTCAAAGAAATTAGCCATGGTCATGTTGTACCAAATGTAGGACAAGAATTCTCGTTTTTTACTTCTTAAACTGAAAGAACTTACCACTATACTTACCATTATATCATGCTTTGGCAAGGCATTAATGGTGGATTTGACCTTATTTCTAAGAAAATAAACATTAAATCTGGACTTTCAATATACTAAGAATCTCACATTTAATTTCATGCTTGAAAATACAGTTCCTATGAGATTTCAAAACTTTGAAACAATAAATGCTTCTCCAGTGATCCTTTCACACATATTGTATTTACCATCAGGAGATGATCCAGGTAAAGAATAATTAATGTTAAAAATTTTGAACTATTGCTCTATTTGCCTGAATCTACTTCACTGAAGAGAAATTCTTTCTAGATCACCTATAAGAAGTAATAGATAACATCTGACTTCTCAAAACCAATTCTCTGAAGTAGAATGCCACTTTCTTAGTATATGCTAATATCCATTTTTAAAATTTTTTAGTGAATACAAAAAAGGTAACTGTGTCATGCCCATATTTAGATAGACTCAGATATATTACTTCTATCCCCAGTCAAGAAATCTAGAAATATCTTAAAGTTAATTACAATTGAAAGCATCCATGAAAAAATGCTTTTGTATGATGATTTTCATTTTGAACAAAACTACTGAAGATTGATTATTCTGATACTGTTTTATTCAATAACTGGGAATTTCAGGTATGAAAGTGAGTACAAATAAAGGCTGTATGGTATAAATTAAACTAACTGAACCTTACCAACACCGGAAAAGTTAGGCAAAAGCACGTTAAGTAGATTTGCTCCTTTTAACATGTTCAAACTTTTCTCTCATGGTTACCTATGCTGCCAGTTGTGGGTGGGCAAATAAATACCTGTTAGCTTCTGAAAACTCCTTTGTTTGAAAGCAGGGAGAATAGCGGCTTGGCTTGCTACAATTGTTTTGTTGGTTGGCATAGAGTTTTAATTATTCTGTGATACATCTCTAGATATCACAGATGACACAGTAACCACATTGTTCTTCAGCAGGGTCCTTTATTGTCTACCTTGGTTTGTGCTTAGGATGGTTGTTCCAATTTCTCCCTGAATCTTCTATCTCTGTGAGTCTTCTTATTATTAATGTGTTTCTTAATACAGTCTGATCATAAATGCAAGGAACATAAGGGTGGTCAGACACACATTAAATATAAAAATTAAAATAAAGAATAAATTTCTTTGATGAAGGTAAGTTATGACATAAGAGGAAAAAAGTGTCACATAGATATCTTGTCCAGATTATGTGTAATTCCATTTATATGAAAGTGGCAATATATGGAAAGTTTTCTATCAAAGATCTTTTTGACCTGCCCACTGATATTAGGTACAACATTAAATATTACATTAGCTATGTAGATAACAAAAGAAAATGAATAAGCTTCATTTAAAAAAATAATGTAAATTGGATAGTTATAGTTTAAAACCACAGGTCAGTAGCAATCTATCATTTCTTTAGTAAGTATCTACTATGCACAAAATAAGTTATGGACTGCTATGAACTATAAGGACATCCTTTTCTCAGGAATTTTTAAAATATTTCTGGAAATGACATGCAAATTAAGAGAAATAGAGACTAACCCAGAAATAAATGATTTTTGCAAACATTAAATGATTAAATTCTAAGATTAATAAACAATGAAGAACTACTTCAAGTAAGGGTATGGAAGGTCTTGTGGTTCAGTTGTTGGGGTTAATTAGGTCTTCAGAAGCAGTTAGAAATGGAGTAAGTAGAGATAACAAGGAGGGATTTTAAGAGTAAAAGAAAGAATGAACAGATGTGGAAGTGAGGCAATTCTGAAAGTCATCAGTTAAGAGAAGGGGGTTCATATGGGTCAATTGTAGGAAATATATTTAAAGAAGAAGACTACAACCAACCTCAGAATCTTAGTGCAGAATCTAGTTCTAATACCTCTGATACTTAAAAAAAATAAGTTTAGATGAAGACTTATTTTCTTTGTAATTTTTATAGAAGTGATGATTTTATTAACACCCTTTTTTCTCCTCAGTGTTGAATACATACAGCTCTATGGATTTCTTCATATGAGTTACAACAAACTAATTAATGCTCTAGTAAAAAGTTGTCAGAGGCTAAATTTCATCTCACTCCTGTTAGAATGGCAGCTGTTATGAATAAAAACAGCAGTAAGTGTTGGCAAAAATGGGGGAAAAAGGTACACTAATACACTGCTGGTGGGACTGTAAATTGGTGCAGCCAACATGGAAAGCAGTATGGAGATTTCTTGGAAAATTGGGAATGGGACCACCATTTGACCCAGCTATCCCACTCCTCGTCCTATACCTAAAGGACTTAAAAACAGCATACTACAGGGACATAGCCACATCAATGTTTATATCAGCACAATTCACAATAGCTAAACTGTGGAACCAACCTAGATGCCCTTCAGTAGATGGATGGATTAAAAAAAAGTGGCATGTATACACAATGGAATATTACTCAGCAATAAAATAGAATAAAATCATGGCATTTGCAGGTAAATTGATGGCATTGGAGAAGATAATATTAAGTGAAGTTAGCCAATTCCCAAAAACCAAATCCTGAATGTTTTCTCTGATATAAGGAGTCTGATTCATAGTGGGATAGGGAGAGGGAGCATGGGAGGAATAGATGAACTCTAGATAGGGCAGAGGGGTGACAGGGGAAGGGCATGGGTAGGGGGTTAGAAATGATGGTGGAATGTGATGGACATCATTATTCGAAGTACATGTATGAAGACACAAATAGTGTGAATATACTTTATATACAACCAGAGATATGAAAAAAATGTGCTCTATATGTGTAATAAGAATTGTAATGCATTCTCCCATCATATATAAAAAGAAAAAAAAAGATTTTGCTCCAGCTCTTTCTTTGCCTTGGCCTGCTTCATATCACCCTGTTAAGAATGTGTTCAAGACACTTTATAAAAGAAGAAATACAATCGTCAACAAATATATAAAAAAAAAATTCAACATCACTAGCAATTAGAGAAATGCAAATTAAAACTAGACCAAGATTTCATCTCACTCCTGTCAGAATGTCAATGATCGAGAATACAAGTTAACACTGGGCACAGTGGCACATGCCTGTAATCCAACGGCTCAGGAGCCTAATGCAGAGGATCTTGAGTTCAAAAACAGCCTCAGCAATGGTGAGATGCTAAGCAAATCAATAAGACCCTGTTTCTAAATAAAAATATAAAATAGGGCTGGGGATGTGGCCCAGTGGTTGAGTGTGCCTGAGTTTAATCCTAGGTACTGCCCCCCAAAATAATACAAGTAACTATAAATGTAGGTGAGGATGTGGGAGAAAAGGTACATTCATACATTGCTGGTGAGACTGCAAATTGATTCAACCACTCTGCAGAGCAGGATGGACATTCCTCAGAATGTTCTTTTGACCCAGTTATCCCACTCCTCAGTATATGCCCAAAGTACTTAAAATCAGCACAGTATAGTGATGCAACCACATCAATTTTTATAGCAGCTCAATTCACAATAACTGAGCTATGGAAATAACCTAGGTGCCCTTCAACAGATGAATGGATAAAGTAAATGTAGTACATATACACAATGGAATATTCCTCAGTCATAAAGAAAAATGAAATTATGGCATTTGCCTATAAATTGAGAATATCATGCCAAGTGAAATAAGCCAATCCCCAAACCCAATGGCCAAATGTTCTCTCCGATATGTGAATGTTAACTCACAATAGATGAAGCAGGGTGTAGAGAAAAGGGGAGGTTCACTGGATTGGACAGGGGGAATTGGGGGAGGGGAGGAGGGTTGGGAATCGAAAGACAGTAGAATGAATCAGACATAACTTTCTTGTATTCATACATATATACATGTCCAGTGTAACTCCACATCATGTACAACTACAAAAATGGGAAGTTATGTATGCTGTATCATATATGTATGATATGTCAAAATATATTCTACTGTTATGTATAACAAACAAAAAAATTCTAAAAAGAATGTGTTCTAAAGGTGTATTAAGAATTGTAATGCAAAAAAAAAAAAAAAGAGAGAGAGAGCTCATGTATAATGGCATAATGTGGCGTGAACACACTTTATATAGGGAGTTAGGAAAAATGGTGCTGTGAATGGATAATTATGAATGTAATACATTCCACTATTGTCATGTATGCAAGAAATTTTTTAAAAAACTGATATTCTGAATAATCATTATAAATTTTTATATTTTTTGTCAAATTATTAAATACAAATGTTAATATATATATATGTTGTAAATGTAGCATTTTACTTAAATGTACAGAGCTTCAGTAGCAGCAAAATATAGTAAAACAAATGAATAAAAGATTTGATTATTATGAATCTTTAAAAAAAAGAATGTGTTCTTTCTTCAAAATTCTTATTCCCACTTTATTCACAAGTCTTCTTCAGAATCTTCTAGTCAAAATTAACCCCTCCTTTTCCAAAACCCCAGAATGTATTTTTAAAACCTCTTATGCTTACTGTGGCATACTGTATTTTCATCTCTATAAAGAATACAACTTTTCACTTTATATACTGGCAACTCTGAGGACAGTTTTGATTGTCAAAATTGTAAAGGTCAGACTACTACTGGCATCCAGTGGGTAGAATTTGGGATGCTGCTAAATATCCTTCAAGGCACATGACAGCTCCCACAACCAAGAATCATCCATCCCAAAATGTAAATACTGTCAAAGTTGAGAAAACCTGTGTAGAGTATGAATGAGAATGTCCACCTTAATGCTCTGCAGACAGTAATGTATTCAACATTTGGTAATGAACTGGCTTCAGAAATACCAGTCACTAGGTAGTACTGTTAGGAAGGAAATATTAATTTTAATAATATTCCTGATTGAATCTTTCAATGTCTGCCATGGTTTCCTCCTTTTCAAGCTCAGAAGAGCATTGTACCTTCCATTCCCTTTGCAATTAAGTGTAACTGTTTCTGCTGGCCCTCATATTAGGGGTAGAAATGAGTCATTCTGAACCAGAACTTTGAATTGTTGGTGTAAGATATTGAAGTTCTCTCTTTTGCCCCCT
This sequence comes from Marmota monax, assembly GCF_021218885.2. Classification (NCBI taxonomy): domain Eukaryota; kingdom Metazoa; phylum Chordata; class Mammalia; order Rodentia; family Sciuridae; genus Marmota; species Marmota monax. The sequence continues at coordinate 60,488 of NW_026694221.1, read as the reverse complement.
GATGAAATCAGTCTGAACCCAAAACAAGTTCCATCCAAAACAGGAAGGATATATAATATGCTCAAGAACTCATTGCTTAATCAAAATTCTACACATCAGTTTTTCAGTACAATATGCACATAGATTTTTTTTTTAAATCTCAGGTTAAATTCTGCTCAGTATTAAAATTCTAATCTATCTCAGCATGATTTCTCTTATGATTTCAGTGTTATTGTTAAAATTTCTGTATTTATTTGTTTATATTAACCAAACATTTTCTGACATGAAGTTGTTCCTCACGTTCATTTTGCTGATGATTCAACATATTTTTATTGATTTTATTTTTTAAATACATGACAGAGAAATGTATTACAATTCTTATTACATATATAAAACAATTTTTCATGCCTTTGTTTGTATATAAAGTAGGTTCACACCAATTCATGTCTTCATACATGTACTTTGGATAATGATGTCTATCACATTCCAACATATTTTTTAAATTAACAATTTAAAAAATATTTGGAACCAACCTAGATGCCCTTCAATAGACGAATGGATAAAAAAATGTGGCATTTATACACAATGGAGTATTACTCTGCATTAAAAAATGACAAAATCATAGAATTTGCAGGGAAATGGATGGCATTAGAGGAGATTATGCTAAGTGAAGCTAGCCAATCCCTAAAAAACAAATGCCAAATGTCTTCTTTGATATAAGGAGAGTAACTAAGAACAGAGTAGGGTCGAAGAGCATGAGAAGAAGATTAACATTAAACAGGGATGAGAGGTGGGAGGGAAAGGGAGAGAGAAGGGAAATTGCATGGAAATGGAAGGAGACCCTCAGGGTTATACAAAAGTACATACAAGAGGAAGTGAGGGGAAAGGGAAAAATAATACAAGGGGGACAAATGAATGACAGTAAAGGGGGCAGAGAGAGAAGAGGGGAGGGGAGGGGAGGGGAGGGGGGATAGTAGAGGATAGGAAAGGCAGCAGAACACAACAGACACTAGTATGGCAATATGTAAATCAATGGATGTGTAACTGATGTGATTCTGCAATCTGTATATGGGGTAAAAATGGGAGTTCATAACCCGCTTGAATCAAAGTGTGAAATATGATATATCAAGAACTATGTAATGTTTTGAACAACCAACAATAAAAAATTTAAAAAAATTAAAAAAAAATAAATTAACAATTTTTGAACATTTTCCTAATCTCTTTTTCTGATCTTGTATTTGGGGTTCATTACACTCATGAATAAGGCTATATTATTGACTTGACCATTTCTGTTCACATGTAGTTTATATATGTTCATTCTCAATTGTGTTATATTTATTTCAATTTGCAATGTGAATCTAATTCTATTTGCTTCTGTTGGTTTGTAAAATATATTCTGTTACCATGAAAACACTCATGGGACACAGAAGTACCATAAAGTTATAGAGAGAGCCCTGGATCGAAGGAGAGAGACAGCACATTGAGCTTTGTATCTAAAGATAGAAAAACTGGGTCCCAGTACAACTGTACCAGTTTATTGCTGTAAGATAGATGAAGTTTATATATGCACTTTGTAAACCCTTACGCATTATACTGACAGGTCTCTTGCTCTGTTTCTGCTACAACTGAACTGCACAATCATAAATAAGTTAAGTCAAATCTTTAGTTTTCTGTTTCCTTATTGATATACTAGATATAACACTGGTTGGTTTTAATTTATTTTTCAAGGTATTGTAGTCCAGATAGCTATGTACAGTCAATCTCAACTTAAATATTTTACAAAATTTCCATCCTCTTAAAAAAGAAATGTGATTATTCCCTCATTTTTCAAATTATTCAAGGGCCTTGGAGACAAGTAATTTCTATACATTCTTCTCATTTTCGTTATTTTATATAACAACCACAGTACATGACTTACTGTATGTTCTTAATGAATGTTTACCATAGTATTAGATTGCTAATCAAAAGTAGCTCATTTGTAGCATAGACTTAATAGTATTAATAATAATAATAATAATGGCAGCTTTGGACCAGGTAATGTTTCATGGACATCATATTTATTATTTTATCTAATTTCATAACAATAGTACAAGGTAGATAAAATGATAATATGGTAAAAATGAAGATAATATTATTTTTTTTAGATTGGAATATATGACCTCCTTATTCATTTTAAATTTCCCAAAGCATTTGTGATCACTCTATGGAATCAGTGTACAAACTATAATCTGAAAGAAATTGGTGGTATTTTTACAGTACGTGAACACAACCATCTGATTTATAGTTCAATCTGTTAATGCACTCTGTTATTAGGCCACCTGGCAGTTTTATGCATTGTGAATTTAAAGAGGAGCTCAATGTAACATAAGCTTTACAAGCTGGGGAAATATTATTGAAATGAAACATGAATGAGGACCATTTAAACAATAAAATAATGTGTATAGACTATATATTTTTTAGTTTTAGCTAATACGTGCCTTAGGTATAAATTCTGAAATAAGTTGAGGTTCTTATGAGACTATAAAAAAGAAATTCAAAATAAACTTATTATTGCACTATTGTTAATCATGTAGTATTCATGGGCTTATAGAGAAGCAAAAATACAGTCACAAATTACTGCTGAAGAATTAAGATCGCATATCAACTACATTTTCTTTTAGTACTCACAGAAGTGTACTTGGGGAAATGCTGTCAGAATGAAAAACCAGAATTGGGAGATGAAAGAAAAAACTGTAACTTATTGACCATCTCTTTTATGACTCTTTTTTTTATTATCATTTAAAGAATTTGATCCACTCTTGTTGAAGTACAAAATAAGGCCTGTACAAAGATAATCCTAGAAAATATGTCATTGAGATTAAGCAATGGCATATCAGTGAATTTGTATTGGACTTGAAGAAAGCACACCTACTATAGTGTGATGGTATTCATCCTGCATTGTTCTAAATGTGTCTACAAGTAGCTCCTGTCATTTATTAAGAGTATTGTATTTAAGTACGCTACCTTCTTCACAGTGGTCCACGAAATATGGACTCCATTTGTTCAATGATATCACAAATGTAGTTCACTTTAATTAAATTAGTGAATTAGAAATTATAAAAGTTATTACTTTTATTCAGACAGTACACTACAAATTGAATTATCTGTAGCAGATTCCAAAGAGATCTTATTTATGAGTCATATTTATATAATTTCACAACATGTTTTCCAGCATGTATCTGCTTTAAAATTCACGCAAATTAGTATAAGATATATTCTATGCTTGTGTAATTATATCAAAATGGATTATGTTGTCATGTATAACTAAAAAGAACCAACAAAACCATTTTTTTAAATTAAAAAAACTACATGCAAACAACTTAAGGGAAACTGAATTTTTGTTTTTACAAACATATCTATTTTCTTTCATTTTTAAAACTAAGAAAATGTAGGGACTGGGGTTGTGGCTTAGTGGGAGAGTTGTCGCCTAGCACACATGAGGCACTGAGTTTGATCTTCAGCACCACACAAAAATGAAATAAAGATATTGTGTCCACCTACAACTAAAAAATAAATATTTAAAAAATGCAAGAGGTTAATGAAAATGTTATGAACTGTATATTTTGAATTGAAGACACTTCTCAAAGAATTGAGGAAAAAAATGACTTTTCAAATTCATGTTTCTCTAAAATTTATGAGGAAGTACCAAAGCTACTTCTCATTGTCTCAGTTTTTCAAATACTTAACTTACAAGTGAAAGTTGAAATATACTTTCTTATACACTAGAAAACAATAGCAAATAGTTGAAAAGTATCCAATAACTGATATGTTATTATCATTTAACCTTAACACTTCCTTAATCATTGTATATTTGGATTCTACACCTTGATTTTGAGGTTTCTGTTTAATCTTCCAGTTTTAACATTTTATTTAGGAATTTTGATGATATTATATACACACTTAGGGAAATATACACACTATGAAAATACATGATCAATTAACAAATTAAATTCCTTCAGTTATTAATCACAGTATATTTTTTGGGCCAATGTTTTTAGAATAGGTACATGGATGCTTCTCATTTGGCCTTTTACTAGGTTACTGTGTATTTTTTGCTAGTCTAATGTGCCCTGAAGACTTTTGGTTTGGGAACTTGAGGAGGTCACAGGATATGATAAAATTCATTTTACTGAAGTGTACTGGTTATGAAAATTGCTTGTTCCAGTGGACGATTTCACTACTTCATTTACAGCGTAAGTGCTCATTGTGTTTCCACTGGCTGGGAGCTGACCCCTATATTTCTCATTTTCCTTCTGAAATGTGGGTCAGCAGTGTTGTCAGATTCCTTCTCTCCTGTAAAACATTTTATTTTTAAATATTTGACACTAGAGTCTTCTAAAAGAACAGGTTAAAAAAAAAAAGTCTTGCGGGATGGCATTTATGACTCGGAGAAGTATCATTGCCATTGACCTCACAACTCTTCTTAAATAGTCGCAAGAAGGGCAACAAAATTGTCAATTAGGCTTCCAGGGAACAGCTTCAGCCCAACTCAACTCGTGCTTGGCAGCATAATCATGCAGATCTTGCTTCTATATGAGGAGCTGTTCCAGCCTATAATAATGAGGGTTCAACAAATGTGAACTTCCTTTCTCAACAGCAGACTTAGGAGCTGTTGATTTGTTACACATTTATTAAAAGGTTATGTAATATTGAAATGTAGCATTTAAATGTTACCTCAGATATTCAACCTGATTCTCTGATCCACAAGAAGTCCATGTGGACTTTTACAAAGATGAAGTTAAATAACGTGTGTGTGTGTGTGTGTATATATATATATATATATATATATATGTCTGTCATATATATGTTTGTTCCTGTGACCTCACACACACACACACACACACACACACACACACACACATATGTATGTCTCTTCTGTTTTGTTTCTGCTTTTGTTTTCCTGGCCATGCCCCTACCTTTTTCAGAAAGTTCTAGGTCAAGGAGAATGTGTTCATATTCAGTAACCATTTACTAAGAAAAATTGGTACTCCTCACAAATCACATTTTAGAATTTGATATTCATTATATTCACCAATAATAATAAGAATTAAAAAATCAATTATAAACTATAACTTTGTCTTTATATTTTATTAACTACCACAAAAATTTCATGATTTAAATAAACACCAATTGCTGTTAGGCCAAAGAAGAAAATAATGGAAGGAAAATATAGTTAATGCAAAATGCAAAGTAGAAAGTATATAGTCAATATACTGTGACAGAAATAAATAGTCCATGAGATCTGTTCTTTTTTTTTCTTCCAGGTCTCCAGCTTATACTGGACTGTGACACTTCCACTGGTAAGGTGATATCCATTTGAAATATTTTCCTTCATGGAGAAATTGTGTCTGGTTTTACCCAGGAGGCACCTGATCCATTTGTTTCATTTGTAAGTGAACTTTTACCAGGCCTAGACCTGTTTCTCAAAGAGAAAAACAGAGACAAGAAGATGGGACCAAGGCCAGTGGTACTTGCTGGGTCTGTAAGAGAACTATTTCTCCTCATGGAAAGAAAGTCAGTTACAAAAGTCCTACCTTAACACAAACAAGGGAGGCCCACAGTAGTGAGTGCCAGCACCCGAGTTAGGAAATCAAGATAACAACAGCTGGTCACCTATCAGCTCTATGGAGTTTCCAGACAGAACAGTTCTCTTCTCTCTATGATATATGCACACAAAATCCCAACCACACTTTTGCAGTAGAGTCTAACTTCCTTTGCCAATTAGTGTTGTGATATTATCGCAGCACTTGTTGGAAACTGACTAGCAGCAGTTATTATCCATGATGGCTCTTGCTCTCTGAGGTTACTTGCCGAGGTTGAACAAACCATGAGTAACGCCTCAGAGAAAACTTGTGCTAGAAAATAATTAGAGTGTTGACACTCTATCAAGTAGAGCATTAGGGCCAGAGTTAGCCCCGAATGTTCCTGTGACCTGATTGACAGTAGCTAAATAATTTCACAAGCATGGCATACATTATGAAAAGAAGGAAAAAAGGCTTGACTATCTGTTGAAAAGACCTCATGAAATTCTTCACAGAGATTGTGCAACAAATTGGCTGTCAGGTATAGAAACAGAGAACAGGCATTGAGATGGAATCATAAACCTTGGGTCTTATATAGACTGAAAATCTACCGTGGAGATATGTCTATACATTTTAACACTTAATTTCCCCTCTTTGAAAAGGTTAAATTCATATTACAGCCGTTAGTGATCCAATAGAAATTTTCCCATTTTCTATGTCCATGCTATGTTCAGATACGCATAGTTATATCCAAATTGATTCACTGTACCACATTTCATATTGACCATTACAAGGAAACAAGATGAAAGACTACACCTGGATAGATTTCTTATTAGCTTATTCTAAGGTATCTGCAAATATTTTTAAAATTCGTTTTACAAGAATTCTCCCTACCATAGTCTCATAACCTGTTTTTTCCTTTTTTTTTTCTTGTGTTCCTTGGGTCATCTGAACTCAGCCTCAAGAATCTAGATTCCTACCTGCCCCAGATGTACTGACTTGGAATAAATGTACACATACATCCTCATATTTATTCCTTTATCATGAAGTTTCCTTGGGGTTTAGGGATTCCCTGAGAAGTATCTAGCCTTATGAGGTAGAAATGTTGTCACAATAGTTTTGAGTCAGTGTATTTTTAACTTGTAGGAGTCTTTTAGCTGAATCACTTGCCTGGGGAACAGAAAAGAAAATGAAAAGCAAAGAACAGTATAATAATAGTGGGAATTCTTACCCACGCTGGGAGATAAAAAGAATTTCAGATTATTTACAGGAGATTTGCTGAAACTATCCCCTTGTTCTTTTATTCTATAATAGAATGTGGTACACACCAAAGGTGGTGTTGGTCTTGCAAGTTCTCTAAACATTTTAGCACATGATTTTTGCAGTGTATCTGGCACCCCTGGGTTAAAGCCCCAATGCCAAAAACAAATCAAAAGAGGAAACAGGGTTGCTCTTAGTTGTATTTGCTTTTTCCAGGCAGCACTACACTTCACTGAAACTCAAAATATTACAGTGTCACAAATGCAAAATTATAAAACACTTTACCTAATTGAGCTGTGAAGCTTGGCTCAGACCTCTAATGTATGGGTGTTTTACCTTTTTTTCCATAGAAGTAGTAACCAAAAGTAACTTTATGTTCTTCACTGTCTTTTACCATCGTCATGTGTTTCTGGTTGCCTATATTAGAAAGGCCATTTTCATTGGACTTAGATTGGCACCTAGGAGAAACTGAAATGTCCTTAGTGTCTCTAGAGATTTGATTTGCCTAGGAATATCCAGAATTTACAGGAAAACCCAAGGAGAGATATTTGCAGTAGTTGCCCGGAATCCTAGAAATCCATGATTGGAACCGTGATATGGCATCTCCCACCCAGAAGGCAGATCAACGGCTAGACACAGGGAGAGCAGCAGTAAAGGTACAGGACCTTTCCATCCTACCTTGGGACAGGAAAAGGGGACTAGCCTGTCCCCTTTATCTATAGCTGTTCAAATTCTGAAATGGGCATTAGCCAATTAGGGATAGTCGTTTCCTTGAATGACTCAGAGGAAGAAATGTTATTAGTAACAATACCAACTACAGATTTGTTTAAATGGAATTTTAAAATATTTTTTTAAAAATCTTGACTCTTCAGATTCTATCTACTAATCCATTCCACCAAGTATTATATAAAATAGAATTACTTTGTCATAATTTCAGCCAAACTGGTGTTTGAATCAGAGCCTCAGTGTTATATAAGAAACAAGTCTATTATAAAATTATCTGATTTCAAGTTTGATGAATAATTTATCCAATTAATATTCACAATTGAAATGAAAAAGAATCACTGTGGAAAAAAAATCAACTAAAAAGAGGTACTTAAATAATAACATCAGCATATATTTTGGTTTTCTTTCTTTCTTTTTTCTTATTAAATTCTGTGTTCTTCCAGACTTCAAACAAAAGAAAGTGACTATTGAATCAGGGGAATTTTTAAATTATGTAAAAATTTCTTTCTATAATAGTCATGTGTGGGGAAAAGTATACTATTATAAAACTTTTTCAAAATGTTATTATTCTCAGAAAACTTGTGCTATAGAAAAGTTAAATTTGTCATTCTCATAAATCATTTCTACCAGCAAGAAGATCCGCATTGTGATTGAAAAAAACAAAACAAAACAAAAAGATATCATGCTAGGACCATAATTGCTCTAGACACTTTCTAAGATTTGGGAATTGGATGTTACAAAAAATGGAGGGATGAGGTAAGAGCATGATTTTTGGGATGGTCAGCAGGAGCATGGGTGGAATAAAGGAACTCTAGATAGGGCTAGGAAGAGAGAGGGGAAGGGAAGGTGCATAGGGGTAGGAAAGGCAGTGGAATGAGATGGACATTATTACTCTAAGTACATATATGAAGACAAAAATGGTATGATTCTATGTTGTATACAACTAGAGATATGAAAAATTGTGCTATATATGTGTAATATGAACTGAAATGCATTCTGCTGTCATATATAACAAATTAGAATAAATTTTTTTAAAAGTGTAAAACAATTACAATACCACCTCAAAAAAAAAAAAAAAAAAAATAGCATGATTTTCTCATAGCCACATCAATTGTACCTATCAACTGCAGAGCAGAGCTATTAGAAGGGAAGGTTGGGTGCCAGAAAGACTGTTGACTTGTTCTTGTTTGATAGTCACAGCACTGGGGACAGCCAGAGAAGTGTCACAAATCTGTAAAGGAGATTTTAGTAAAGCTAAAAAAAATTAGTCTGAGAGCAGCAAGAAGCTCAGTTCCAGAATAGGACAAGTTCAGTTCCAGAATACGACAAGGATATAAAGCTTAACCTCAAGAATGAACTCCAGTGAAAGGCATTAGGAACTATGGGGACCAGTTTGGTAGATCTAGTGAAATGCCCTGAAAGTCCAGATGACGACCTTGACTGGGTCCTTCCAGAGCCATAATAGAGAGGCAGCAAAAGTGATCCATTGTTCCTTATTCACATACAAAATGTTCTGCTGCCTGTGTTAGGTGCAGGAGCCACTGTCCAACACCAAGGTTTGCTTCTGAAAACCCCTAGGATAGGATAATTTGTGGTTCAAGTATTTATGGAATCAAAAAATATTGTGGCACTATGTTTGAGAGTGACACTATGAAAACCGTTATAAATATTTGTACAAACACTGTTTATTCAATTAAAGATACAATAGAGACTATTGTATGTACATCACCTCTTGCTTTTGAGAAATGATCTAGGTCCTACCATCCCAGAAGTTTAAAAAAAAGTGCTTATCCATTATTTTGCTTTATTTTATGATGATTTACTTTGAGATGTTTTTCTCTCTTTTATTCCTAGTCTGATCCTCTAATCAAACATTAATAACTTTTTAGTTTTAAGATTTACTGATATTGACTGATACCTCCCAAATCCCAAAAATCCAAAGTAACTTGGATATTTGAGATTTAACAAAGCTCTGGTTAACCTCTGTTTAACCTTCGTGACATGCAGAAAGTTTATTTCTCAAATACTCTCTCCAAAGACACTCCCTGAATGACTCAAGCCCCTTCTGCAAACAGTTCAGCTTCATTCTCCCTAATAAATGGAGAGCAAGTTAAAAAAATTCAGTTGGTTCTATTAGTTTCTTTAATCTATCCTAAGGCAACTCTTTGACTCTGAGGTGGAGCTTACTGTTTTTCCTTTAATGCTCCTAATAGTCACTTCCATGACTTTTTATTTATCATCAGTAGAAGAAAACTCAGAAGCTGTTTATACTGGAAACAAAATTCTTGAACAAATGACTTGCTAGGTGAAATAGAATTTGCTTAAGGGGGACTTACCTTTGAAGGGGTTATTCTGTGAGTACAGTCAGTCAAAGGTTAGGATCCCAAATCAGCACACCATAAATATCACCTATTGTTAAAATTAACTTTGAAGTATGTTAAAGTCTGCACAAAATAGAATAGTGCAAAATTATGTCTAACATATCTATCACTAGAATACTACTGGACTCCAAATGATTCAGTTGGCTAACATGTGGGTTCCATGTTGAGATGAAGTGTTAGCTGAAATTGTTCAAAGTTAATGTTATTATAATGTGAGTTCTATTCTGATAGAAAAAAAAATATGTTAATGCTGTTTATGTCTGCTTATTATTGCAGCCTACTTTCCAGCCAACGGAAAGATCCAATGGAAATTATGACAAATCCAGAACCTTCATTTAGAAGGGTTAAAAAATTAGCTCTATGTCCCAAAGTTGTACCATACGAAGTAAATCGCTGTGTTCACTAACTCAGTATTACTTCAGTGTAATTCTGTTCATATTTTTCCTATGGCAAGACAACATATAAAAGCGAATCTGCAATAGTACTTAAATTCTCCATAATTAGCATAAAAATAAATATTTTATTAGATATTTCAAGTGATTATTTTTTTAAATGATAATTTTGAGAAATTGCTTTCCAGGAGAAGATTTCTATTTTACTCAATAAGCTATAAATATCTTGTCTTTTCTTTCTCTAAATTATAATTTTAATTTGTTTAAAATCTAATTTAGTTCTATAAATATCCAATACCATTTTGATATTTGCTCAAATGTGCCAAGTACTGACCTCTTTATCAAATTAGGTCTGTGATCAAATCAGGAGAAACATACACTTAAATTCTGAATATCTTTATTATTTGTCTAGAGAGATTCAGCAGTTAATCTTTAAATATCTTAAATCTGTCTAGAAGTATATGGCACTTGGTGGGCTTAATAATCAAAACTCTTCTAATCCTCTACCTCAAAAATATTTTTAAAGTAGTTGCTAATAAGATTAAATAAACCCCAAAAATTTATTCTACAATTTAAAATAATAATTTAATTACCTTATAACTACTGATGGCAATTAGATAAGAATGTTTGTCCTAACCATTTGTTTTTAGAATTGTTTTCACAGAAATGTTTCTAAAATACAAATAACCTTTAAAAATATAAATATGACAAGTTGATTATAAAATTTTCAGGTAATATAAACAGAAAAAGCCATCTCTCAAAAGTAACTGCTATTAATATTCAGATCCTTCATGTTTTCTAAATTTATATATAAAAACACACTCATATAAAATAAACTGAGATCAGTTGATACATACAGTTTTGCAACCTGTTTTTTGTTTTGTTTTGTTGAACATTTATCACATATAAAACTTCTCCCTATTTGGAGTTCAAATCTCAAAACAATCTCCACCCATGCAACAAAACCTATGATATTTTCTTACTAACACAAGTTAATATTCTGAGGATCATAAGAGGTCAACCCAATTGTAATGTATTGCTTCATACCCATTATCCTCTTAAAATATGGAAATAAATTTAGATTAAATAAATTTTATCTTGACTTGTTTTGATGTATATACTCTGGACACACAGTGCAAGCTTCTCTATCATAACACCTAACACATTATATATATTGGTCTCTCCAGCAGGGTTGAGTTTCTCATGGCTCATATACATTAGACCAGAAAAAAATCCAATGCCTGATACATAGTAGTGAGGCAGCTTTATGAACATAGGAGGAATAAATTGAGGATATCCCTTTGAGTACAAAGTCTATTTCACTAAAATAGTGCTTTATATTGCTATTAAAGCAAATAAAAGTTCAATTACCCTAATGGTCTTTAGAATTGATTATTCCACAAATTTTTGAAAATTATTTCTTACATTTTACAGTATTCTGCCACAAAATTTAATGTGAAATTGAAATATGAAAACAGAATAAAAACCAAGTCCATAAGAGAATTCAGCAATATAGAGGTAAAACCAGACATGGTTCCCTTCAGCAAGCTTTCCTGTTCAAAACATTTTAGTAAATAAATATTTAACAAGCATTAAAGCTGATGTTTATATTTATATGGCAGTCAATTTATGTTCTACAAAAGCTGAATTCCCTATCCCCAATAATACTTTATATTCCTTGACATTAGTCTACAACAAATTGCACAATTGTGCTTAAAAAAAGGAAGAAAGAAAAAACCCATAATAAAAACCATTCGCTATGCCAAATATGTCATTACATTTTTTTTCCTGTTCAGCTGCCAGATGTATTGCATTATATTATCAAATTGATAGATCTAGTGTTATTTCTACATTTACCATTTTACAACAACAAATAGAAATATAAGGAAGCTTTGGTAACAAATCTTGCTTAATATGTATGTGAAGTAGACAGTTTGTCTAAGAGAAAAATATAACTGATGACAGATTTCATTTCAGTCTGCTAGTGCTTATTAAGATGTCTACAAACAAAAAGCCATATCTGGGTACATCTCTTTCTGCAAACAAAGGAAAGTTTTAATTGCTTTAATCAGCATTTGCATTGTCTTCATGGTGACATAGAAAAACAATTCAGTTCTAATCAGGAAATATCATCCAGAGAAGAATTCTTCAGTTTAGACTCTAAGTGAGCCTAATAACATATTTCCTATAATTCTTGAATAAAGTTTAACAATGTAATACTATACTGACTTCGATTTAAATTATTCCTAAGCCATTAATAGAAAGACTGGTGCTGTTTTTTGCTATGTCCTTATTAGGAATATCATTTTCAGATACAAAAAAAAAATGTTCTGATAAAATGAGAAAGCAGTTTGAGCAATCAACCCCAAGTGCTAGTGTCATAATTTATTTTCACCAACAATATCTTAAATACAAAGAAGTCTTTGCTTTCCAGCTATTCTCTTTAATTCAGTTCCTCAAATATGTTTTACATCCCTAGTAAGTGAAAGATTGTGCTATAAATTAAAAATATATTTAAAAGAATAAAAGGACTCTATTACATTTAAATAAATTTGCAGCCTGAGTTATTCAACAGGGATGATTTTCACAACTCTTGGCACTGCAATATAGGATACAACAAAAAAGAGCATTTACTGACTATAAATGTTATGACAACCTTCAATAAGGCAAAAATCCTCCAATCCATGCCCTAGTATTTCATATGTATCACTTGAATTCTGTAAATACTGCAATGACTCCATTCAGGAAATAAATGCACTCATTAAGGGATAGGCATTGTAAAACATGGTATGAGATGGAAAATGAGCTTCAAATATGGAAATAACAAGTTTTAAAAGCCTTCCTTGGTCTATCTCATTATGTATGGCAAGCCATTTTCACCTTCTGGTACTAAGTTTACTCATTTGTAAAATGGGGATTCATTTAATTCTGTTCAACCAAAAATCTCAGAGCCTGTCCTGTAGACCAGGCACAGTGTAGCAGCAGTGACACATGGCCCCTCACAGAGTTCACCATCCAGGCTGCAAATGTGTATTAGTTCATCAACCACACAGATTCAGTGGCTGCAGTGTGCAAGGATCGCACAAGTGAGATTAGGTTCCCTTGGGCACCTATGTCTTCAGAAAGTGCAGTTTTTATCTAGTGGGATTGGGCCAGAGATTCAAATATATATTCCTACATGAAAGACCTATAGGGATGGCATGCGATGACATGTGCATTAAAATGCATTTAGATTTACATTGTTTTCATCTTTCTTAGTTTTAATAGATTTAATGCCAGAGGATGAAGTCCCAAATCATTACTATGCTCTTCTTCAGAAGATTGTTTCAAATTTGAACAAAATACTTAAATCTCTCTGTGCTTCAGTTTGTTGTGTTCTAAATAAGGACCTACCGCAAAGGCTTGTGATTTGGACTAAGTAAATTAATTTGGTTAAGGTTCTTAGAACAGCACTTGGTATATAATAAGGGTTGTTGGTCAGTTGGTAGTGTTGGTTGTCTCATAAGACACAATGTTGCCAATAACAAAAACAAACTTAAAGCATTCACATCATACATTTTAATGAAGAAGATAAAAAAATAAAGGGTAATTTTGACTGGGGTTTAAAGAAGGTGGTGTTCTTGTTTCAGCTCTTCTCTCCTTCCTGCCCTGGACTGGGGATTCCATGTTTTCTGGTGAAAGATTCCAAGGTGATTCTGGTCATGATAGAGAGTGACTATGGCAAACTTGTCCTTCTATCCCAGAATCATACTATGACTTCCTGCCTAGGGGCACCACAAATATTGAGCACAAAAGATAATTAAGAAAAGACTTTGTCTTTCAAAGAGTTTATACCCTAGTTGGCAAAAAAAAAAAAAAAAAAAGAAAGAAAAGAAAAGAAAAAAAAAAGCACACATTCTAACACAATAGCATTTATAACATAATGTACATGATTATCGGCTCCATGAATATAAAAATCAAGGCTTATTTATCTTTATGTCCCTCAGAGCCTGATAATAATGCTCAATAAATGTTTGCTGGATTGAACTGAATACATTAACAAGTATAAACAAACAAAGTTTGAGCAAGTAATTGCCAAAAGAATGTCATGCCAAGGAGTGATCACAGTGGAACTCTGGGGTCCCCACCATAGTCCTGGTAGACATGGGGAACCTGCAGCCTTCTTTTGTGAGCTCCTGATGAGCCAATTAACTTGGAATCACTAAAGGGCAAAGAAGCCAGATGGAACATATCAGGTACCATTAGGCAAACTGGAGAGCTCACCTAATATTTAATATGTTTAGTAGTGAAATGTTCCTTTCTTCTAATGGAATACCTTAGTTTGAAAGATGTCTGTTTTTGTTATTTGATTTATAATTAAAGTAGTACTAACTGTTCCTAATTGCATGCCTTAACTTATTTCAGAAAAATTAAATATTTACCTACATATAAATATTGTAGTCAGTCTTTCTGGCATATGGGTAGAGGATAAGTTGTCACACTGCACCTACCAACCTGGAACACAGAGTTTCCTTAGCTATCAAAGGGCAGTAGAAGTCTGGTCCTGGTATATTTGAAATGGACCACATTAGATAGGAAAGTTTTTTTTGGATCCTGTTCTTCCTTACTTGGCCCTTTTTCTCTAAAAAAATGATAAACATACACAATTTCCAGTTTATCCTATCTGACAAAATCAGAGGTTTATACTCTATTCTCGTTTTCTAAGATTAAAACATAATAAGCATACATTGAGGATACAGGTTATAATGGGGAAAAAATGTCTTGGAAGAATCCAGGAAGATGCCTTCTCTTTTTATCTTCAGTCATCTGCCTTTCTTCACACCTGGATACTCAAAGTGTAATCTTTAGACCAGGGACATCAGCATCACATAGGCACTTAATATAAATGCAGAATCTCAGACCTCAGAACTAGTGAATTCAAGTCCACATTTGAATGAGAACCCAGGTGATGTGTTGCATGTGCCAATTTGAGAAGCACTGTCCAAGGACACACCTCTGGAGAGGCTCAATTAGGTAACTGGCCGTGGGAACATAGACTTAAGGGTGGTTGGGTCACTTCTTGGTCATAGGATATTTTAGTTTACTATCCCTAACCAGAAGACCTCCACGGGATCATTTGGAGGCATGATTACAAACAGTTCCTTCTATCAAATGGATTTTATAATTAATTACTGGACTTGTTTTTCTTCTTGGTAGCAAAGAGAAGATGAAGTCCACTGTGGATGGAGTTATCACAAAACATCAAAGGCAAGCAAGAGAAGGGAGAGATAGCTGGTATGCTTCTATGTTAAGTGCACACCATCAGAGGGATAAAGAAACCTGTGTCACATAAAGATAAAAAGGCAAGTCTTTACCTTTATCAATATTTTCCTACTAGGAAGTCAGAGAAGTCCAGAGGAGGCAGGTGTTGGAAAGAAATTATCATCCCATGTGGAGAGTTTTGCTGAGTGTATTTTGCAATGCTTCAAGATAATCCATTGCATTGTGGCAATTGGAATTCCATGTGCACTAAGCTATTGAGAAATTTTGTATAGAAATGTTTATATTTTATATTTTTTTGAATAAAATTTCCTTCTGTCCTGTGGTGCTTGTCTGATGCACACCTTTTGCCTATTATCAGTCACAAAGTATCAGTACTGAATTATTCTGTCAAGTGTGAATCTAGGAACTTTACACCTGCCAGTTCAGACTAATTTTCAATATTGTGTGAAAATGCCAAGGAATGACCTGTCAGTCTGTGTTTGTGACAAGAGTCCTGTTCACGTTGCTCAATGGTTTGTAGAGTATATCTTTGAAGAATTATTATTATATGGTTCAGTACATCTCAATATCACAGGCAATAATTATCTTGTATGCTAGGCCCTGAATAAAATAAACCAAGAGGAACTAAATTGGAAGTTTCTTTAGTTGGTAATTATGTAATGGATATGCTGAAAAATTATTATCTCACTTTTGTCTGAGGCTACTTAAACTCTAATTGTAAATAAATGCAATTTTTGGATTTGTAATATATTTGCATTTATAATTCAAAATTATAACTCCATCTGAGGCATTTTTACCTGGTAATGTAACTGTAGTTTAATAATAAAGCATTTCCTCTTAGCATGATAACTAATATCAAAGTGTTCTAACAAGTGAATAAAGATTTATAGTAGAAGTAGAGAAAATTATTTTCCAAACTCAATAATGCTCTCTTAAAATTAAAATTTAGGTTTTGAGACTTTTGGAAAACTGCTCCACCTTTGTTTGGGTACATTCTTCTGATTTTGAACCAGGGTCAACCATAACAGGGTTGGGAGGTAATAACTAATCTCTTTGATAGATGACCTCTGCTGGCCTACCTGCTTTCCTGTGAGGTGTGTCAGGTCTGCCACTGGCCTCAAATTCAGTCTCCATTTCCTGGGTTAGCAGCACCACAAGCTGCTAGGCTCTGGGTCCAGGCATCAGTAGCAGAAGCTAACACTTTGGGAAACCTTACTTTGTTCCCTAGCTCTTGTAATCAATTCATAGCAAACCTTTGTATCACTCACTGTTCTCAGCACCCACTTATATTAACTCATTCAATCCCTTTAATAATATGCTGCTCATTGTACCAACAAGGAGACATAATACAGAGAATTAAGAAGCTTGTCTGAAGTCATACAACCTATGATGACACAGTCAGGACACAGCTCCTGGCAACCTGGCTTGAGAATGTTCCCCTTCACCTGGTAGGCCATCTGAGGTCCTCCACAATGTGATGCTAGAAATTCAGAACTTTCTTTATCTAATTTTATCTACACATCCCCAAAATAAAATTGATTGCACTATTTGTAATACCCTGCATGATTTGAATGCCTGTCTCCTACAAAACTCATGTTGACATTCAATTGTCAACATGATGGTAATGGAAGATGGAGCCTTTAGGAGGTGATTAGGCTTTCAGGGCTCTGTCCTTACGATGGGTTTAATGTCTTATAAAAAGGGCTTTGGGGAGGGTTCACTCTCTGTTCTTCCACTCTTGTGCTGTATGAGAACTATTCTTCTCCTCTAGAGGATGCAGTGTTTTAAGCACCATCTTGAAAGCAGAGCCAGACCCTTGATCTTGTATTTTTGGCCTCCAGAACTGTAAGAAATAAATTTCTGCTCTTTGTAAATCACTCAGTCTTAGGTATTTTGTTATAGCAACATAGAATGACTAAGATATCGCTGTTTTCCATATGAGAAGGCAGGTAATTCACTGTATGATGCAGAGATAGTAGAGGAGAGAATTATAAACAGGTAGGATATGAATCTAAACCCCATATTCTTAACCAATTTTTTTTTCTGGGCTCTAAATCCAGTATGTAGCAATTAATATGGTTTGTGTTAAAGACTGCATAAATTAATGTTGAAGACTTAGGAAGAGAGGAGCAAATGATGATTAGGTTTGAAGATATTACAAGAAGTGAAGCCTACTCCTTTCCTTGAGAATTAAGTCTAAACTCTCTACCATGAGAGCTAAACCCCATCAACTTTGGGTTATGCTTGCCCTTGGCCCTATTTCCTGGTATCTTCTATCACTGTCTCCAATGTCAGCCAGATTCAGAAGTTTATCACCAGAAGATCTGGGGTGTACTGTCCCCTGCCTGGATACATTCTCTCTCCCCTAACTACCTCCTCTACTAGTATCTCCTTGCCACAAACACTGTATAAAGACTGACTAATAGTCACTTCCACCAGAGTCCCTACTATGATCTTCTTCAGACTGTACTGAGTATCTGTTCCCCTTTACTGGATTTCTTGGTATTTTTCTACATGTCTGTGAATTGTGTACCACCCTACCCAGGTCTTGTTTTACTTCTTTTATTTTGTGCCCTTTGCTTACTATGGCGCTTGGGACACAGTAGGTTCTCAAGAAGTGATTACTGTGTGAATGTATTATCACAAGACCAAAAAATCCTTCTCAGGGTTTCTCAGAGTCTCCACCTCACAGCTCCTTTATAAGCTTTTCTTCTTAATTTTCTATTTTTACAAGATAGATCAAGAATGAATTAGGTGGGCTGGGGATGTGGCTCAAGTGGTAGGGTGCTCGCCTGGCAGGCGTGCGGCCCAGGTTCAATCCTCAGCACCACATACAAACAAAGATGTTGTGTCTGCTGAAAACTAAAAACTAAACATTAAAACTCTCTCTCTCTCTCTCTCTCTCTCTCTCTCTCTCTCAAAAAAAAAAAAAAAAAAGAATGAGTTAGGAATAGGTATGCAAATCATGAGAGGTAGGTGGAAAAAGGATGTGGCAAGGGTCTTTTATGTGGCCCTAATATTGAAAAGAAATAGAAAAAAGGAGAGAGTATGCAACAAAGATTTCTGTACCACAACCAAAGTTAATGCAGAATTCATTCAACTTGAGCTCCATCAAAGGCCTTTTGTTTGATTGATTTTAATAATGTTTTCCCATTCGAATAATTTTAGGATCATACAATAGTTGCAAAGAGAATACAGAGTATCCTCATTTATCTCTCATCGTGTTTCACCTAATGTTAACATCTTACATAACTATGGTGCGTTTGTCAAAATTATGAAGCCAACATTAACTAAACTCCACAGTTTACCAGGATCCCTTTAGTCTCCTTTTTTTCTGTTTCAAAATTCCATTCAAAATACCACCTTGCATTTAGTCATCATGTCTCCTTAGCTTCCTCTTAACTATGGCATTTTCTCAGACTTTTCTTGATTTTCATAACCTTGAAATTGTGTTGTAACCCTCTAATTTGACTTAAAGTTCAACAAGATTCCAGCAAAAGAGAAATATTAGATGATAATTGATATTCTTTTCTAAAATATCTAAGTCCCAACAGATTCAGTCCTTGTCCCACTCTCAGGCTCCAGAAGCTAACCAGCTCTTTGTCCCACACTGAATGACCTTTAGCAATCAGGCTCCACCAATCCAAGTATCAAGAGTTCTCCAGGACTTAGGCATCGGTATCAACCTTTCATTCACCTCTACAAGAAAGGGCAGAGCTCAGAGTCAAAGCAGATGTGTTGAAGATACCAATTCAAACCATATCTTTCAAAGATTGCTAAAATCTTTGCATATGTTAAACTTCAAAAGATTAATTTACCATGGTGAGTAATGAAGTAGAAAGCCCTGGCTTTGGAATTTAGAAATTCTCAGTACATTTTCCAATTCTGCCTCTTACAAATTATGTGGTTTTAGTCCTAGCACTTAACCACAATAATCCAATGTACATCCACCTAATTATAATTATGCAATGTGATGATACATGTAAAGAATTTTTGTGACCTCTGTAACCTGACACACCAAATGTTGATTTTTTGTTGATTATCATGACTCCGACCTCAGGTAAAAACATTTAAACAATAAAAAGGTTTATTGCAATTTTCTATTTCAAATTTATTTTCTAAGTTATGTTTGGTTTTAGAATAGCTATGAGAACTATTTTGGATTCTGTATCAAAATATTCATGGCCTGCTTATGCTATTGAGTACTTAAAGTGTACCAATCCTAATTTCATCTTCACTGCAATGCTACCACATAAGTAGTAGCATGATTCCAATTATAAAGATAGGAAAACTGAAGCCTAGAGTGATTGCTATAACTTACTCAAGGTTTCATAACAAGCAAAGGCAGCAGAATATGAACTCATGAAGCCTGGCAGTTCTTAACTATGAATTTACATTGCCATTTAAGAGCCTTCTCTAAAATCTTGACCAACAAAGACAATATCACTAGAAAATGCTCTTACCCTAACCTGGGAAAGAACAGTCTGGAGTCAGAATCACCAAGCTTTATGTCTGTGTGACTACAAGCTGAGGACACTGGTTCTGCCTCTTTGGTTGCGTCTCTCATTAGCTGTATTTCCGCTCTTCCAGATTCTTGCTGGCCAACACATTACCTATGTGATTTTTCAAGTCTCAGTATATCTTTAGATCTAGAGGACTCCTGAACTATAAAAAATTCAAACAAATAAGATGAGACACAAATAAATTCTTATTTTCAAGATGTTGGGGGAAAATGCATTATTCTGAACATTTCTTTTAGATGTAGACATGAAGCAAACTCAGAAATAACCCATCTTTGCTGAGATTCTGTGCAGCTGCCCCAGGTACAAGAATTTACCTTGAGATGGCTATATTCTGAAGAATTCTCCAGCATGGAGCTAGTCCATGGTTCATGGTATAGGTGGATGCATGCTATAAGTGGTGTAATTGGGAGCTATGCACAGTCCCTGCTGTAGCTATTGCATAGCCTCTTTTTGAGGGGTGAGGGGAGTACCAGGGATTGAACTCAGGGGCACTCAACCACTGAGCCACATCCCCAGCCCTATTTTGTATTTTATTTGGAGACAGAAGACAGGGTCGCACCGAGATGTTCAGTGCCTCACTGTTGCTGAGGCTGGCTTTAAAATGGTGGTCCTCCTGAGTCAGCCTCCTGAACCTCGAGGATTACACGTGTGTGCCACCATGCCCGGCTTGCATAGCCTCTTGGATGACACATAATGAAACTCATTGTAAGGAGAAAATGCTATCCAATTGATAGGTATTTGAGTAATAAACATTTTAACAATTTAAATAGTAACTGCAACAATTAATATTGCTATTCTCTTACTTTGTTTCTATATTTTTCCTTCTCTGAATGTTGTTTCTCAGCACAGATTCAAAGTGGTGACACAATAAACTTCAAATATGCTTTGACTTGCAGTATAACCATTAAAGAAAATGCACAACCATGGATTGCATTTTATAGTATGATTTAGTATCTTACTGGCTTATTAAAGTGAGAAAAAATTCAACATGTAACTTATGACACCCTCTTAGGGTAAACTAGAGTTATGATAATTTCTTCTCTACCACATCAATTTTTTAGGAGCCTCAATCACCTTGATAAAAGAAAAACTGACAATATAACAAAGTTTACTTGAGCTAGACAAAGTTTCAAGAACCAGGAGGCATTCTGGCTGGACCAAAGATGGTTCTGAAAACCACTCTCCCACCACATATACAGGTTCTATTCACAGCCAGAGAAAAGGAAGTCACAGGGACACAGAGAACAACCTCATTGAATTCAGTTGGTATCTGTCTTCAGGGACACAGTCTTATTAATCTGTTGGCAGCCCATGATTGGCTGAAGATCAACTGCAGTGACTGGATTGGTTGCTTAGTTACAAGGATGTCCTCTTAGGCTAGGTTACAATTTGAGTGCATTTAGCTAAGGTAGAGTTCACTTTGTACAGAGGCTGCTTTGGGACAAACTTGTCACCCAAATACAGAGGCTGGGTTAGGCAAAATTTATTTTTGTTCAATGACCTCAATTTCTTCCCATATTTCTGAGTCCCCTGGGGCTGTGTGACCTCTACTTCTTACTACGTCTGTTTACCTACTACAAGGCATTGATGACTGTGTTTCTCTTCTGCTTCTTTTAGTGGGTGATATCTCCTTTCTTAGCTGATACACTCTCAAGGGATCCCTGGCACTGCTGATACCTGCAGCAAGGCTGTAAGTCACATCTGGGCCAAGATGGCTTACCCCAATTCTGCCAGTATGGCCCTGAGTTGTTTCACTGTCAATTTCCCATAGAGAACTTCGTGAAAATCATTTTTACGTACTTACATGCTCTTATGTTACAGATATACCTTCCCAATCTTTATCATTGAAGTATGCAGTGCTACAATCAGACTCTCTCCTCTTCTAACACAGGATTCCACAGCCCCATTTCTTCCCTTGGTCTAAGTGTTCTCCCTGTGAGCCCCTCATTTACATACACTCTGGCAGGTTTTACTTCACAATTTTCCAAATGTACCAGATTTGCTTGAATCTTAGGGTGAACGCCATTTGCGCTCCAGTTTTCTGTATCACTACATAAAGAGGCCAACTTTCCATAACACTGGTAATGCAGCAATCATAATGAAAATGCATTTCCTTATTATATAAAGGCTGCTTATGAAATCCCAGTACATTTCTCACAGCCAGATTAAACATTTTATTGCCTTTATTTTTCATCAAGTATGCAAATTCTTTTTAGCAGGTTTCATTCTTGATTTAAAACCATTTTTCATGAAAAACTAAATCATTTACAGCCATATGGTCTCATGACAATGCATAGTTGAGAAAAAACTCAGTGAATTTTATACAGAAATGCCTCTTTGATGTCCTTTCAAGGGAAAGAAAAAACTTTTGCTAGCCACAGAAAGAGGTGTTTTAAGAAAGAACTCTTAAATGTTGATAAACATGTAGTGTGGGTACTTTCCAAAGATAAAAGATATAGGTCAAAACCATATCCTTCCCTTTGCAGAAAAATAAAATATGGTTTGGTTCTTAGCAGGAGGAGTCAATACACTCCCATATGTTATTTTCTATATGGAAGAAAAAAAACATGCTAGGAAGAAGTGAGATGAATTGAGAATTGACAGCACTAACATGCGATCTGTTGGTATTCTGCACTGACATATTCCGCATGGTTTCTTTCCTGGATTTGAGGAGTTCAGGCAAAACTGTAGGAACTGCCAATAATATCAACAGTTTTTATTCCATGAGAACCTACTGTGTACTAGACACTCTAATAAAAACAGCATGTCTATTAATTCATTAAAGCCTTCTAATTCAAAATTCCTATTTTGATGTACAGACAAACCAACCAAGGGTCAGGAAGGACAAGCAATTTTCCAGGACCTGTAGCTAGTAAATGGCGATGCTGGCATCTGAGCAGAGGGTAGAGGTATCACAAGTCCTCTGACCTACTGACTTCCCCCACAAAGATACCTAGAAAGATCACCAGCTCATACATTTTGCCAGTCTAGACTCTGAATCCCACTTTGGCTCAATTCAGCACAGTGTGTTATGTTGCAATTATTGAGTAATTGCTAACTGCCTTCTCTAACCCTTGCACTATAAGGGGATCCTTACACATCAAAGCAATGTGATCTGAACCCTCTAGAGTGTGGCAGTTGAAGAAGGATTAGGAACATAATACAAAGCAAGAAAATGATTACTATAAATGCCTTTCTGCTAAATATGTAAATTTCAGGACTTATCAAAGGGAAAATGCTTACCATAAACTTGAAGTAAAAGTTGGACATGAAAATTGCACATTAATAGAGAAAAGACAACTTTTCCCTAGATTCTTAGTTGGTGAAGTTTGGATTTCAGAGTCTGATTTAATGAAGGTATTGGAGGCTTTATCCATTCTTGGAAAAGAAATTCTAAGGATGAAGTAAAGTCTAACAAATATTCTGAAGTAAAGTATGATCAACCAAATAATGGGACCAAACAAAAACCTGTGCAGGTAGAGATGTCAAGAAAGGAAAGCTGACCTGTGTTTTGGATTTAAGGTGAAAAAGACCTAGAAGCAGAATGGTCTGTCTAGGGGATAACTAGAACTGTGGGAAATACACAAGAGGAAGAATTGCCATCAGGACAAGGACAGAAAGCTTTCTGACTGCGGAGAATAGCAGTGTATACTAAATTGAGAATAAGGGCATATGAGAAAGGAAGAATATTATTACTCAGTGGAAACAAACAAACAAAAAAGGGATCTTTCTCAAAATGCCAACACAAAGCCACCATCCTTCTTTATGCATCTAATGTCTTAATTTGGCCTTTAAGATCCTGCATGGTCTAGGATTTACTTAGTGTTCCAGGGAAGAAACATGGTTCTTGTGCCCTGGAAGAGTTGCCTCTTTCAATCTCTGCTCTTGTTGGTGTTTCTTCCTTCCTCAAGCACTTGGCTCCCAGTCTTTAGTGTTTATTTGCTGGGAAACCTTGAGCAAGTCACTTTCAATCTCTGGCCACAACATCTTCTTCCATATCAGAGGGAATAGGGTGAGAGCAATCTCTAACTTCCTCTCCTGATCAAACATTCTATGAGTCTATGAATATTCAAGAGATTGTTATTAGCATAATACTAGGCTCAGGGAAAAGGAAAGGTAATTGACATTTATTAAGAGGCTACTATAATGCTTTGTTTTGACCGAGCAGGAAGAAAAGCATGCTTCACTTACAGTATTTCTCCAATTGCAGTTCTCATAAGGAAGAAAAAGTTATCATCACAGGAGGCAAAAGTAAATTATGAAATTTTACCTTTAAAATATTGTTTGTAATATTTGTAAGTCAATAACAAAATCACTTCTATTATAAGTTCCAACACCGCTGTCATGACCTTGACTGTGGTTTGCCACAGTGACCCCCTTTCTTGAACATTTCTATAACCCTAATGTGTTTACTCACCAGAACTTCTGAAGATCACTTTCAGCTTCTCAAATTTCTTGGTCTACCCCCCTTTTCCTCTTCCACTAGGAGGTCTCCAAGAGCTCTCCCAATTATTTTCAATTGATTTTCAAGTATCTGTCTTAATCCCATACATCTTTCTTTATTTATTTATTTAGTCCAGAAATTCCCCCACTTCTTCAAGAATATCATTCCTCGGAAATGTGGCTTGTGGATGTGAAGAAGAATAGAAACCCATCTCCAGAAGGGGTTTCGTCATCACAACTCTGGGTTCGCAGTGATTGTGGAAATACAACCAAATGCCAGGCAGTTGGTTGTCAAGATTGAAGGATGCACAGATCTGTCCCACCCACGTCCTGCATGGGCAGTGGGAATGGGATTCCCCTCGGTGGAATGGGCTGGCTGAGAAATAAAAGCTAGGAAAAATAGAATGGTGAAAAAAAATGCAGAACACAGAAAGCAGTTTCAAAAGCGGGGCAGGAGAGGCAAGCTGATCAGAAGGATAGAGCTTCTAGACAAAATAGAGCCCACGCCTGCTTTATTTATGTCAGGAAACATCAAAGATATTCTATAGAATGTTCTTTTCCAAAAAAGGTTAAAGCTGGTCTGTTCTGTTCCTAACTGGTTAAGCCCATCTCCAGAGCTTCTATGAGGAGCTTTCTTAGCAAAAGGTCACGTGCACTGGGCCATCTATTGCCATGGGAGAGCCCATGGAAAGTTCCCAATGCCAGGGCTGTCTCTCCCTGGCTCCCGTGCTGAGGGAAGACCCTCACGTATTTCACAGATGGCTTCCTGCAGATCTGGGAGGACTGGACCCGGGTCCATATCAGAAGTGTCAGAAGGTACCCTGTTCAATGTTGGAGCAGAATGAGGGTGGAAAAACAGGAATTTCCACTCAAGCAAAGAAAGAACAAAATAGTGGAGAGAGATGAAGGAACACAGATAAATGAACCCAAAACCCAGGAAACTCAGACTGAAATAGAAAGTATGAAATCTGACTTAAAAAAACTAAAATCACATGCCAGGCGTGATGGTGCACGCCTATAATCCCAAGCAGCTCAGAGGCTGAGACAGGAAGATCAAGAGTTCAAAGCCAGCCTCAGCAAAAGTGAGGCACTAAACAACTCAGTGAGACCCTGTCGCTAAATAAAATACAAAATAGGTCTGGGGATGTGGCTCAGTGGTCGAGTGCCCCTGAGTTCGTTTCCCAGTACCCGCCCCCCACAAAAAAAAACTACAATCACAAATTCCCTTTCAATATTTCTTGTTTATGAAAGATTTGTGTTACTCTTTCCAATTCTGATACATGTGAAAAAATACATATTGTATCACAAGTAAACTGTGGTTACAAATTGAGAATGTAAAATAAATAATTACTTAATTGCTTTATTTGTGTCAGACTAACACTTCTTTAAAGAATATTTTAATATAAAGAAGATGGTTTCACTTAGTTATAACATAGAAATGATAATAGTTCCATTAACATTGTTTATTTAAAATTCAGTACTAATTCTGACTCTTGAAGAACTAAGTTTAAATTGAGAGGACCTAACCACAACATGGAGATCTATAGTCACTTACACAAACATGAGTTATTGTATATGTGAATGGTGGTAATAAGATTCTCAGCATGGAAATAAGAATCATAAACCTGCCCATCTTCTTGTAGTATTTACTCTAGGACACCTTTTTATGTAGAGAGGAAGAAATAACAATGAACTGAAATATACTGTATTTCTATTAAAAAAAGATTCTAGTAAGGTCCATGAATTTTTAATAAATTCTACATGTTTAACACCCACAGTAGGGTATCAGTTCTCCATGAAAGGGTGAATTTGGCAACCAGTTCATGTTGGAAAAATTGATTAGAATAAAGTCTTACTCAAAGTCACTTTTACCTATTGTTCATTTTCTGATTTGGGTGTCTATAATTTATCTGTGCTTATGGTGTACAGTTTTGGAATTCTAGTTCGTTGGAGGTATCTTCTTCTGAAGAATTAAAGACATTGTTTAAAAAAACTATATCCCCAGACATACACCTGTACACCACCCACAGTGATTTTTTTTTGTTACCTGAGCAAGGTTTCCTATGAAATTCCTAAATTTTCAAAGCATTATCTGATTTGAGACTTGAACAGTTAGTAAAAAAATGTATGCCTTTATATAATAATAACTCAGAAGATGGGCACCCTTATGAACAAATTCAGATTTGATTTGACTGGGATAGGCCATTTGCTAAAAGCTGAGCAGAGGTGCTGAGTTTTGAAAGGAAAGAATTTATAAGAGGGAAGGGGGATCGCCAGTATCGTAAAGCATTTGAGAATCACCTTCAGAGCTTCTGCAGATCCTACGCTGACTGCTGAAAGTCGGACACACCAGATGGCTCCATTCCTGCCAACTTTGCCATTCCTCATTCTCTCACATTTCTCAGTCCACTCCATTCTAACTCCCCAGGTTGAGAATCATCTTTGCTTATGACCATTACTTATGAAAGAAAAATCTGTTCCTCAGGTTTGTTGAAGCTATTACTAGCCCAAATCTTGAGAATAGTGTGGCCTCCATTGACATTAATTCAATATTATAATAACTTTAATATTTTAAATAAAAAGGAAAATGTTCAGAATGACAGAATTTACATACATGCAGAAGATAAAACAGTATATTTCCAGATTTTTCTGCTTTCCTCTCTTCCTCTTCTCCCACATTTTGCCTGTTCAGTTATTGAGGCCGGGTTGGAGCAGAATATTTGAGGGCCATTGATGTAAAGGATGTTAACTTTCTATTCCTTCAAAGTTCTCGAAATGCTATTACTGACCTAGGTGAGGGCATATGAAAGTAATATACCTGGACTATATTATCTTATTTTCTGGAAAAATGCCTTCACTGAATTATGATTTAATTTTATACCCTCAGCTTTTATAAAAGGTCATTTTTGAAGAATAGTCATTCATCCATTTGGAGAGCCATTCTGTATTTTGCAAAAGCTGGTGGAAGACTTTGAACATCATGTAACCTGAAGTCTCTTATATGAACATTCATGTGACAAATTTTTCCTATAATTTAGTGACAGGGACATATTTTTTTCTCTCCAGTTAATTTTGTATTCTGCTTTTGGGAAGACATTTAAAATATATATGATCCAAACTGCTTTCATTATTATTTGGCTGTTAAAAAGTGCAAAACTAGTTTTAGACCTTTATTGTTACAACTAGTTCACACAAAGGAAAAGATGCATGTCCAATGTCAGGACAAAAATATCATTCTGCCTTTCCTAAACCATGATCTGCTTCTCATCCAAAGGCCACTGAATCTTATCCATGGTGGCTTCCTTTTCACATTACCTGCAAGAAAGGTAGAAGGAATTTTGCACTTCTTCTCCAGGAAGTATTTAAAGTGTATTGGGGTACATTTTATTTACTATATCTGCTAGATCTATTTCAAGGCTCACCTTCCTTGCTGTGACATTTTCCCTATTGTATTTAACCATATCATTAATAACCATGTAATTAACATTAATGACATGGTCAAATATAATGTCCTAGACCACCCTCATTCCTTTTCTTTTCTTTTTTTATTCTTTAGGTTAGGGTCAGAGAATGAATGAATGAGTAGATAAATCATTTTGAATGTCTATTCAAGGTTTTTATTACATTTATTCTTATAATTATTTCTGCAATTCTCATTTTTATTTATTTTCTCATTTTAAAATTATGATTTTTAAAAATTATGGTTATAAAGATATTTTAAAATATTATAGTAGAAATAATATCAATAATAA
Organism: Marmota monax; assembly: GCF_021218885.2. NCBI lineage: Eukaryota > Metazoa > Chordata > Mammalia > Rodentia > Sciuridae > Marmota > Marmota monax. Next base: position 32,209 of record NW_026694221.1, on the reverse strand, counting down.
TATTGAAAGTTCTAAATGAGGAAGAAAGGCAAAGAACTGGGTATGCCGCGTAGGCTGAGACTGATAAAAGCATCTGGCTAGAGCTGGAGCGAAATTGTGAACGAATGTGGAAGACACACAAAGCATGACTAATTTTTATTGATGAGACATTCTCCAGTTCTCCCTTCCTCCCAATCTTCTCTTTGTCTTAATTTTTCTTTTCCCAGACACAATTCCTTTGTTGAAATCTCTGCAGTTCTTCTTCTTTCACGTTATACTCAGTATTAGAAATTCTTTTAGATAGGACATCCTTAAGTCTAAATCAGGAATATGTAGATAACACAAATAAAACTCCATGGACACCACATAGCTAAACCTTGACTCCTCTTGCAAATACATTACCTTGGTACAACATCAATTGCACAACACTTAGCCAAGCCAACCTCATTTTACTTTTAAGACTCTACTCTCGAAATCACATGTGGGGAAGTGCATGTGGCAAAAAGCACACAGCACTGGAATATAATGGGGACATACTTTAGCATGAACCTGAGCAAATGAGTGTGTTAGCAGGAGTCAATGACAGACGTGTGGAGGAGGGAAAGGTACAGACATGAGGAGGATTTGTGAGTATTACCAATGAGGTGATTTGATAGGGAAAAAAGGTTCTTAGATTGTGTTGATAGTTTATGACTTCCTTCAGAAGTGCTATAGGAGTCTTTCTTTCTGCATTTTGGACACACACACACAAGTATACGTGTGTGTGTGTGTGTGTGTGTGCGTGTGTGTGTATAAAATCAGTGATGTTGAATGTGCACCTCACTTGCCCCCACGCCCCAGGATGTTTGGTAATGCCCGTTGAGGACAGATGGTAATGCCTGGAGACTCTTTTGGTTATTCCAGTTTGAGATATGGTCCTACTGGCATCTAGTGGGTATAGGCCAGGGATTCTAGTAACAGCCTATAATTGCACAGCATAGCCCTATAACAAAGCATTTTCTGGCCCAAAATGTCAACAGTGCTGAGGTTGAGAAACCCTGGTATGCATTCGCCCTGTATTACCATCTGCTTCTGTACTCATTTAGCACTTTATTATGCGACACACTCTGTACACAATACCTAGTGCAAACAAGAGCACATAATTGTACAAAATACAACGTGACCCCTCAAAGGACTCACAGAGGAATCTGACGTATCATTCACAAACAGGAGTAATTTGAATTAAAAAAATGGTAAGTCCATTCAGATTGATTTTTTAAAAGTGATTTATAAAACTAAAGAGATAAAAGAGAGATAATTCAGTCCTCATTTGGCAAAGATAAGGGAAATATTTAGTCATGGAGTGACAATTAAAAAGATTTTGAAGGTTGTGTAGAGATATAACCATAAGTTATATTTTCATCCTTCCTTCCTTCCTTCTTTCCTTCCTTCTTTTCTTCCTTCCTTCCTTCCTTCCTTTCTTCCTTCCTTTCTTTCTATTTTTTTGGTACCAGGGATTGAGCCCAGGGGCGCTTAACCACTGAGCCACATCCCCAGCCTTTTTGTTTTATTTTGAGACAGGGTCTCACTAAGTCGCTTAGGGCCTCACTAAGTTGCTGAAGCTGGCTTTGAACTCATGATCCTCCTACCTCAGCCTCCCAAATCATTGGGATTACAAGCATGCGCCAACAGGCCCAGTTAAAACTATTTTCTTTCAAACACATAAGCATGTTTAAAATACCAAGTTCCTTTCATTCACATCATAATGAGAAGATAATAAATCTGCCCAGAAGTTCTTTCCATGTAATTTATTTTTGCTGTTTTAGGAGAAAATATGTGTGAAAATGTCCCATATTATCTGTTACACCACCTTAGAATTTGGTACTTCTGGTTGGCCCAAGGGACTTTTACTGACAATCTTAAACTACATTCAGAAGCATTTAAAATCCACCTGACAAAAATATGATTTTGCACTTCTCCATTAAAGCAGATCAGCTGGAAATGAATTCCTACTTTTCAATCAGCTGCTGTACTTCCATTGAGAGAACAAAGTCCACACAGAAGTGGCCTGGTGTAGCCAGGTTTTCTACCCATTTGATCTTCAAAGAATATATTAATTTTTATTTTGGGGAACTGAATAATCTCAATGTTTACTTGCAATAGCATCAAAGGAACATGACCAAGACATTTTAAATTCTCACTAGACAAAAATAGCATCCATGTACTTGGAAAGCAGACAGATCCAAATGGGAGGATGAACCCCAGGTCATTTACACCCAGACTCACCCAAGACTGAACAATAAATTAAAAATTTGTGAGGAAGTGAATTAAGAACTCCTTATATTTTTGGAGACCTTTTATCATTCTAGAATGCAAGCTCTCTTTCTAAACGTATATATTTGAATAATCTCAGAAGCTACTGAGAACATAATAAAGCACATTTTTTTTCCACTGAAGATGAAGCACTGAAAATCTCCTCTTCTAATAATACCATTTATGTATTTTATAAATATGGACAGACATTATGAGCTATAACTCAAATATACATTTGGAAAAAAGGAAAGGTTAAACTGTACATACTTAATAACATCTTATAAGATTGCATGTGTTCCTTGTTTTATGAACCACATTGTTCAATATCTTACAAGCTGCACTTTAATCCCAATAAAATTTTTTTTTAAGTGGAAATGACATTAGGGCTTTAAGTGAAACAGCAGACCTCGCTCCCCCACGCTGCGGCGTCAGCTGTTTCCTACCTGCCACACGGGTCTGCATTCGAGTGTCGCAACTCGGGGCAGAAGCCATGTTTGGTGCGCCACCTCAGGAAAGTAATAACTCTCACCACTGCCCGGCTACATAGACATCTGATTAAAGCAAAGTCTAAATGGATCTGAACAAGTTCTGTCCACACACAGAAGTAAAATTGTTATTACTCTGAGCTGCCAGCATGATTTGAGAAGGACTGGAACGATTAACAGTGGCCACACACAAAAAGAAGGCTCCTGCAAACAGACCGAGTTTGCAACTGTCTAACTTTTCATTTGTGTGGTTTTTTATATGTTAAATATGGTTCAGAAGATTAAAGTCTTCATTTTAGGCAAAGAAAGGAAATAATGTTTCCTGTCCCATTTGCCAAGCTAAGTGAACAACTGTTCCTGCACAATTAGAATTGTTAATTGATTTGAAAACATAGGGCTTTGAAGGTGGAAAACTGCTGACATTATTTCAATGGGGAAATGCACTCCTGAGAGAGAGTACTGCAGTACAATTTCTCTCCTTGTTTTGTTGAATATACATCTATAAAAACACTGTGAATCATGCAGTAAAAACTGCTGTGCTGATATCATAAATCTCTGATAATAAAAATTTCATTGTTGAAACAATAAAATAGACTTTTATTATAACACAGAGTATCCACCTAAACATTGTCCTTTTAGCTTCTTCGAGTTAAATGTATGCACAGTTTTACAGTCTATAAACAGATCTGGAATAAAAGTTAATAAATGTCAAAATTTGCATTTCAAAAAATTCTTGCTGCATTTTAGGGAAGATCAATCTATGAACCTTTCAACATTATGTCAAATGAAATGCTAATTGTACCTTTAGGAATTTCAGAGACAGTGACAAGAAACTAAATGCTCTGTTCCTTTGCATCAGCAAGTCGAGGATAATTGTATATCTACTCTTGTGAACTTCTAAGAAAAAAAAAGAAAAAAAAAACTAAGAAAAAAGGGTTTTCTATTCTTTAACTCAGGAGGGTAAACTCCTTCAGCCACCCTCCATCAATCTACCTTCAAATAAAGTGTGTTAACATGTTGACAGTGGACAAATCACACAGTGCTGCATTTATTCATTTTATAATAGGTTTGTCAAATGAGCTTCAGTTAAAGAGATTTAAGAGTAAGAAAAATTTTCAGCCAGAAATAACCGACTTATTCCATTCAAATTGATGTAAGGTTTAAAGGTGTACTTCTTAAAAGCCTAATCTTTATTAAAACACACAAATTTTGAAGGCTAAGCCACAAAAATAAATACCAGGAGCCCAAAGAGTGCTTTTATTTTCCCTACCCTTAAGATAAAGCGCTAATACATCCCTTCGCTTTTCTGTAATAAATCTTCGCCCTGTGTCTCTAAGAGATACAAATTATCCTCTATACTGTCTTACAAGTGTGAGTATAGATTGAACCAATGAGCAATGTTATCGAGAAAATAGCACTTAGTGTAAGGTTTGTACCATTTTTTTGAACATTATCCTATTTGTGGCACTGCCTTCATTTCAGAGGCAAGCTGCTGAAAGATTCCGTGCACCTCCACAGCAGTGAAAAACGAAGGTCCGCACAACTCAGAGGCAGCTGATGCTGTTAACCTGCAGCATTTGGTCACCTATCACCACTTTAAAAGTAAAATAGGCATTTTCACCTTCTTCAAATACCATTATAGATAGTGTCAAGTCAAAAGCAAAGATTGCTCCCCTCCACATTTCTGGATCTCTACATTGTCTATTGATATGTATTAGGAATAGGAAGCAAAACCACTCCAAGCGTTTAGAAGACTTCATTTACAAAGTATATTACACAGGGCCATTTCCAGTCTCACACTGGACAGCCGATTTGTAATCCTGCCTCTCGTGTGGAAGAAAAACACCCCAGCATTCTTCCAGAACAGTCACAATAGGACTTAATAAATCCGGTTTCAGAAAATTCAGGTGGAAATAATACATATTTCTTGCTCTACTAGATGACATTATTTTTTTTTAACAAACTCCAGGTTGCCACAAATATTTGCAGTTTTAGGTCTTAATTTACTCTGTGGATTTTTTTTATCTTAATTGGTGAATATGCTTTCTTTTAAATCTTTAGTTATTAATAAAAAATGGGATTCTCTGCAAGTCAACAAAAATAAAAATACACTTCATGAAAATATGTAAATAAATCATCAGAGACATGAATAAACATTATGGCAAATAGCAGCTTCAACTTACTTCAGTATGGATAATTTCTATATAGTGAGCAACTCTGCCCCCCATTATGAACATCCTTTTGCACATGTGACTTGCATGAATGGATATAGATTCTATTTAAGTGGGACTAAAAGAAGGCACCTTTAGGAGTCATGAAACAAAAAAGGGAGAGAGTAGCATATGTCTGCTTAAAATAGAATATAATATATGAGTGGTTCCCAGGCTTATATATTATGTACAATTTGTTCCATATAAGAAAACAGTAGCAATATTTTATAGTACCTAATATTTTTCAGAAATTTCCCAACTCTCTCTAATATGTACAATTCCCCATATAAATGAAGACCCAGTAGCTATTCTGAGACTCCTTGAAGCAAATTTCTCGAGACCAGCTTTGTTCTTCATCATCCTGATCTTGTTCATGTCGTGTTACTTTGGGGAAAAAATAGTTGTACCAGGGACAAGTGTACTACTAAACAAAATGCTCATCTTTTTCTTAACAGTCAAAACGGAAGGCTAATAAAGACCATTTAAAATAAAAGGGCCCATTACTCCTCAGTTTTATATGAGCTTACACGCTTTCATTGTGCAGAGTGTGTTATTAATTTAACATGCCAGATTCATAGGTTTCTGCAATATCAGGTTTGATGTATTCATTATCGGCACTCAGTACATTAATTCACGCTGAAGTCCGGTAAATCAAAATTATACCATCTGGCTTCCTGTTCTTAATGATGAATTTGATGTAGGGGTGATTAAGATTGTTAGGCTTTTGAATTTTAATGTAAAAATTAGGGGATTAAAAAGGCATTTAGAAATGACCAATAGTTAGAATAAACTTACTGACAGGATCTAATTTGTGTACTTGCTAGTAAAGCTCCATTTTAATTAGCAGCCACAGTCTTTCAGCACAAGCTCAAAGAGACAGAAGTTTAGTGATTAAGAAGATGAAGCTGTTAAATTGATAAATTGACCTTGAAATACTTGTAACTGTGGGGGATGGCCCAGTAACTCAAATTGTTAGTGTGTTGCTTTGCCACACAGGGAACTGAGTCCAAGAGTGACCCAGACACAGAGTACTGCTTTTTCATTCTCTCTGTCTCTGTCTCTGTCTCTCTCTCTCTCTTTTTCTTGGTTGGCTCACCAATCTCATCTTGGGGTAGGGGCTGAGCAACAGAGATAAACAACAAAAGCCTGCAGACCTACCAGTTGCCACTACAATAGCAGGAAGGTGACGATTCTATCACTGTTTCGGAACTCCTTGACAGGTGACATTGAACAGTATGTCTGAACTTGAAAAGATTGTATTGGTCCTCTCGGTTCCCTGCTACACTGATTCTACACACACACACACACACACACACACACACACACACACACACACAGAGGTGTCTGGGAGGAAGACACTGGAGCATGAATTAACTCAGGAAATCTAGGGCACAGCCACCAATCGTCTCCCATTTGCACCACATATTTCAGAAGTAGAACTCCTGAAATGGAAGATTTCTAAATATCTGCAACATAGAGAATGTATATAACACACAGTCATTGCACTCAAACTTGACATGAGACTTTTTAATTGAAAGACCAATCTGACATGGATGTTCCTTTGACAGTTAAAATTACCTCTGGTTTTAACAAAAGCACTTGAAATGTTACACCGAACTCATTACACCTTTTCTGCATAAAGAAGTTTAATAGTTAAAACAAGTTAAGACAGAACAGAATCTTAATGTACAATATTATTAGAATAATATAAAGAAACAGTCTCATTTTTTTCTAAGACTTAAAAGTATCAGAACCCTTGCAATAGAAAAATAAGATTCAAAATAGAATTATTTCCTGTGAAGAAAAAAAAAATTACTACCTTGTGCAGTCTCATAAAATGAGATGCTTTAGTTCCTGTGAAATTAATAAATGTAGTCACTAATGCACTAAAATAAAATACAGTCAAAATGACTTACATCACAAAACAAGTACATCTGTATATATCAACAATTTGAAGGATTCTGATTCCTGGCAAGTCAAGGAATATTTTAAATCTTATATTTTAGAGGAAATCGAATCTTGACTAACCACTGCAATTTATGTCATTTTAAATAAGATATATTTGAATAAGTATATTTTTCATGCCCTAAAAAGACTGATGTCTTCTTTTATAAGCTCATCCTGTGACACACTTGAGTAGGTAGGTATATTGATTTTTTTTTCTTTTTCTGATGGCAATGAAGTGTAAATGGAAAATATCAGACTTGGCAATCACTTAAACCATGTGAAAATTTCAGAGTGAAGGCTATTAGAGTCACTTTGTGATCTCCCCAGATGACCAGAGGGGGGAGGAGAAAAAAAAAAAAAACATTTCTACATTTCTTCAGATCCTTTGTGTGACAGCTAAGGAGAATAACATTCTTTCTAATACGCCAGTTTTCGTCTCTAGTTGAGAATAACCTCAGTGCTTTCTTATGTCACTGGCTGAGAGAAGATGAAAGACCCAGCCTTGTGTAAATGGCTTTGTCTAACCATCAGTCTTTAGCTCTGCATGGCAGCTGTACTATTGACATTAGCTTGTGCACTGGGTGAAATTGAAGTGAGTTAAATGTGACCTTGGCTTAGTTGTTGAAGTAGAAATGAACTCTACTGGGAGCAAAAAAAAATAAGACCAGTTTCTCTAACTTCATTTTTTCTTTAATGAGTTTAACAGCACTCTTAGGATTTGATACATTTTATAAAAATGCTTTATTTCCTTTTCTATTTTATACTGAGTAATCAGCATTTAGTAAGGTTAGCTTGCCCTTTTGTTATGAAATCTTTGTTTCAGGTATTTAAATACCATGTTCTAGGGGGGAAAAAAGTCAGTTATTTTCCCCTTTTCTCTCTTATTGGTCATTAACACATAAATATGGACTGAAAGTTTTTATGTCTATATGCCCATTGACTTCAATAATAAAAACCGGGCCACAGGAACACTTTTAAATGCTGATGACATTGCATTGTCCACTGGGTTAAAATTGCATTTACTAAACAACCTGCTGGCAGATCACGCTCAGTGACTACGTGAGACCTGCAGGTAGATGGGATAGGCTGGCACATTTCCAATGCTGCAACTCCTTTGTTTTTCAGTTCTATACAAGGTAGTATTAGTACCAAAAGAATATAGATCTGATTTTATTTTATTTTTTTTAAATATTTTTAGTTGTAGATGTACACAATATCTTTATTTTACTTATTTATTTTTTTATGTGGTGCTGAAGATCGAACCCAGTGCCTATGTGTCCTAGACAAGCATACTACCACTGAGCCACAACCCTACCCCTGTATTATATTTTCTGATAGAGACAATTCTAAAAGTCTTTGGGGTTTCAATTCTTATTTGAAAATACACATCTCATACATTCATATACATATGCAAAACTACATTGTTTCTATGTTTATATGCACATAGGTCTTTGCGTGTATATAGGTGATATATGTACATATATTTAGCTTTTCATAATTATACATGAACAATGATTCAGACATTTCAAGTTTGGTTTCTGCCATCAATTTTTCAATAAAGCTCATATTATGGGAGATTTACGTAGTCTACATGATGGTTGGAATATGAGGTGTTCCCCTAAGCTCATGTGTGAGACAATGTAAGAATGTTCATAGGTGAAATGGTTCGATTATAAGAGCTGTGACCAAATCAGTTGAGTAATCCACTTGATGGATTAAAAATATGAAAGAACTACTGTACCCAGTGGTTACTTTAGGCAGATTAGGTGTGGCTAGACAACAAGTTGGAAAGCCTATAGGCAATTCTGTGTGTATCTAACTCTAAAAAGACTATTGACAGAAGGTGAACAGAATGTGAAGAGAGAAGTGAGGAAGGTCTTCATGTGCGTAAGGAATTATTGGACAATGCCACCAAGTTCACCTGGCAAGAACACAGTTTAGAATAGTTGATGGTAAGTCCTTTCAGACAAATAAAAGGAGATGAGTACAGGTTTGTGATTGACTGAACCTGGCTACAGCCGGTTCACACAGGAGATAAAGAGAGTTTATCTTATTTAAAGATAAACAAGAACTTTAAGGTTAGAACTAAAGGGTCTCCATGCTTATGTTAACACATGTCTTTGCTTACAGGGTATATATATATATCATAAATTTGGAGACAACAGCTAGCTAGTTTGCTAGACAGTGAATCACTTCCCTTTCAGTCTGTGCCCTAACTTTGGAGTATCTCTGATCACAAGACCATACTTGGGGTAAACAGCTATGTTCTTACCTTGTCTGCATCTCTACTGAGGCAATGCTAGCTGAGTGAGGTACCTTGATACAATAGGCTAAGCCATAACTTTGGACTTCTAAAGTGAATACACCATAGGTGAACTCCAACACTACCCCTTCTGAGTGTGCACACTGAGGTAAGTAAGCAACTCCACCTTTCTGAACCTTGATTTTTTTTTATCAATAGTACTCATAATAACTACTTCATAAGACTTTCAGGAAGTTTAAAAGAGATAAGGTAAGACAAGTATCTACCAATGTCTGACATGTAAAGATACTCAGTAAATATGAGTTTCTCTATCTCCTAGGTCTCAGTTAAAGGAGAGAGGCCATGACCATTTTGAATTATCAATGTAGCCTGGAGTTGGCTGTTTTTCCCTGCACACCTTATTCTGTGTTTCTCTTTGGCTTTCCACAATCTACTCAGCTTGCTTCCTCCCTCATTATCATCCTTCACACATATTCAGCATCCCAAAGATCCACAAAAGATATGCATACTTTTCAGTTCTTTTCTTGAATCATTAGAACAGAATCACACTTCCAACACTCCCGATCTCCCTTCTCCAATTCTATTTACAGAGAAGACAAAGAAATAATAGTTACCTAATATTTGCCCAGCTCCAGGCACAGAGTCATGTAACTTTAAATGCATTAAAATATCATATATAAATGTTACAAATATAAGTCATGTAAGTAAAACACATTATATATGTATATGTATAAATTCTGAATATTTGCATGGCATTTAACAGTAGATAAATGTTATGATAATAGTTGACAAGACCACATGCTGTTTTTGATATTTTCATATTTAGCTTATTAGTTACTCTACAAGTAGAAAAATAAACTCTCTCTCTCTCTCTCTCTCTCTCTATATATATATATATATATACACACACACACATATATATACATACACACATATGTGTGTATGTATGAAATACTTTTGAAAAATTAATTAGAATAAATTTATCATAAAATTGTTTTAGGAAACAGAATACATTTTTATAATGCTAAGTTATGAAGACATGAATTTAAGAGTGAACTTCACTTATGTAATTCTTTCAATATTAGGTTGACATAATTTGATGCTTATTTACCATGCAAGTGATAGGAATGAAAAATTTCAATTGCTGATCCACCTACATATATCTTGCAGAAGATCACTGCAATGATTTTTATAGTTGGTGAGGATGAACCTCATCCTTATAGTGTGTGTTGGGGGGAATGTATGAGGGGCATCAGAATAGCTCAGTGGCTATTCAAATGGCATATCATCTCATTCAGGTTTTGAAAAATTCCCTCAAGGGAAAAAATATCTGCCTTCTTTTGTTGAAAAGTACACAAGGAATATTCAGAGTATTTTTCAAATTGCACCCTATCCCAGCAAAAATGTGTAAGTGTGTTCTTTAAAAGACTCCTGTCCTTCTGGTGTTGAGAAGCCTTTCCCTGAGGTGAGTCACTGCTCCCACTGCATCTTGTTGGTGTGCATGGGGAAAGGCTGGCTGAGAACTACTTTTGTTCTTAAACATTTTTGAATTCTATAAAAGTACTCTCAAATCATTATGAGTGTTGGAAAAGAAAATGATTATTTAAGCTACATACAGTAACGTGTAACATGACCTCATTACAGACATATCTATTATATATGGAAATGCAATTTTGGAGCTTCCAGTAGAGGTTCAAATAAAACCCACACAAACAATAGAACAGAACTAAATTAAAATCTGATGACATCCAGGAAGTATATGGGGCACACTCATAAACACTATCTTACATTATTTTTATTAATTTTATCCTACCTGGTTAAGCTAGCATCACCTCTACTTTTTAGATAAAAAGACAACTGATTTACCTAATTCATACAGCTATAAGGTGTCAAAGAATGGCTATTAATTTTAAGAGGTGCTTCATGATAGTGGTTTCTCAGGGAGAACTAAGAACTGGGAACTGGGATCCAGGAAAGCCCCACCATCCAACTGAGCAAGGTTTCCAAGAGAATGAGGAGCATTCACAGACATCTCTGGAAATCCTGCAAGAGGTGAATGAGGAAGCAATTGAGTAGAATATCTAAAAAGACAAACTAGAAGGAACATAATGTGGAAATCCAGGGAGCTCAGCCTTAAGGAAATGTCCCAGGTCTAGAATGAACTAATGGGTTCAAAACCCAACTCCACAGCAACCTCAGCCAACTCCCCGGCTATTAGGTTCTTTGTGTACAAAGCAAGGATTAGGAGGTGCCTGCATCAGAGAACTGAGGACTTAATAGGAGTCTGGTACATACTAACATTTCTCATTGCCATTAACTCAGCAGGGAACAGACTTATCTTCCTCTCAAGGAAAGAAATGTCGCCTCTCTTAGTTGACAGAATCACATGAGCCCCAGAGGAGCACATGAGCCCCAGACAGACTTCCAGCCCCTTAAATGAGGTTTGGTAGAAAGAAATTTGGTACAAGGTCCAGGAATTAGGCATTTACTCAAACCAGAGTGCAGCTTTAGGAGTGTAACTGGCAATGTGTTTGACTGAAGCTGGGGCTTCTTTCTCGTGAAGGTGTGTACTCCCAGGATCTGCAGGTGACACTTCCCCATTTGAAAGACCAAGGGATCCCAAAGGTGTCAGAGAACTAGTGCAGAATTATAAGATTTGAGATGGGGGCAGGGAAACAATTGGAAAATATAAAACTGCAGGATTTGTCTCTCAAAAGATTTTGGAAACATTGGAAATTGTGCTCATCTCTATGATGTCTACCAAATCTCAGTACCTGTTAGTGTCAGGAAAAATCTGTATTTTTTTCTATGGGTCATATTTTCTATGTAAATAAAAATTCATAGTTGTGGGAAGAAAACAACCCCCTGCCAAACCCCTGGTGAGTCATTTTGCTATGTGGGTGACTGTGGTTATCGCATGGCAAAGGTGCAGCCACACTGCACAGATCTGAACTGAGGAAAACCTCTCCTGGAATGTGGGGAGGTTATCCCAGGAGCCAGTTAGAGGGTTCCATTGTGACAATAACCACAGTCTCCTCCCTACTTACTTGGTCTCACTTATTTTAATCCATTTGATTTTTTTCTGTATAGACTTCCAAGTTCAAATACTAATTTTCTTCCACTGGAATACAAGCCTCATGAGGGCAGTGATTTTTGTCATTCTGTTTATTGTTGTATGTGTCTAGCACATAGAAGAATGCCTGGCACAGAACAGGCATTTTGTAAGTTCAGGAGGCCTGGCTGACCCACCAGAGGGTGCATAGTGAGGGTAATGCTCGCACAGGGTTTTTGCTCCAACACTAGAGCCCCCTTAACTCTGATCTTGTTTGTTGGAACTTCTTAAATTTTTAAATGAGTCCCAGATTTATAGAGAAGTTGCAAAAATAGTACAAAAAGTCACTACCTATCAAATGATAATATTAACTTAAATGTTAACATTTTACCATTTTTCTTATTTTCCCTCTCTCTAGACCCCCCCCCCACAGTTTAGCAATACTATTGAGAAAATTGAACATGTGGATGTCCCTTTAATCCTAAACATTTTAGTGTGTACAGTTGTATTTCCTAAAATCAAGACTGTATCTATAGTACACAATTAGCAAAATTGTGAAGTTAATATTGGCACACTATAATTCTTTAATATGCCAACCTCATTCATATTTGACCAATTGTCCCCTTAGTGGACTACATAGCATTTTTGTTTTCATTTCTCAGACCCCGGATTCAATCCAACATTGTTTATTACATGTAATCATTATAGCACTTTAGTCTTTGTTTAAAACCTAGAACAGTCTATTAGAATTTCTTGAATGTTCAGTTCTTTAATTTTTTTTTGAAGCCTGCAGTATTTTGTAGAATGTCCCTCAATTGGAGTTTGCCTGATACAGGTTATACATTTTGGGCGAAAATTTCAAAAGCAATATTGTGTCCTGCTCATTGCACCATATGAGAAATATACGATGTCTTTTGTCCAAGTTCTAATGAAGTCTACATTGATTACTTGGTTAAGATGGTATCTGCCAGACCTGCACCACTTAAGTGTTCTTTGTCCCTTTATGATTATTACGGGTCTTGAGGAGAGATACGTAAAACTCTGTAAACATCCCATTTTTCATATACTTTCAGTTTCGGAGGATTTTCTTTCTACATATGCACATCCGCCATGCAAATTTTAACAGAGAGCTAGTTTCTGAAAATCTGGACTCAGTAATCTAAGACTAAATTGTCACTTGACTCAACGTTTATATAAATCCAGTCTAACTTGCCTCCTAGCCTCATCCACCCTCTAAGTTATGAGTAAAGAAACTGGAATACATCTTAAAGACATGTAGAAGGGTGGAATTTTTCAAGATATTATTTACAATACCAGATATCTGAGTCTAACAGGTACAAATAATTTTGTGTGAACAAAACATATTGCCTTTTCCCCCCTGGGCAAAAATATTGAATAAAATTCTGAATTTGAACAATGTTTTTTGAAACAAAGATTTAAAAAAAAAAAAAGATGAATCAACTGAAAAAACTTAAATTATATTTCCAAATTTTCCTTTGTTTATTTTCTGGATAGGTCCATCAAAGAAGTAAACTATCATTTTAGAACTCTTTTTGCACAAGAGAAAACAAGTGTAGGGACTGTGTGGTGAAAAACAAGTTGCTAATTAAATATTGAAAATTAGGGAGAAATCACCATCGAGAGTAAAAACATAAAGTTTTCATAGTAGTCATTGCATATAGCTATCCAATCACTTTTAATTTTAAAAAAGAACAAAATTTATATTCAAATTTCCCATCATTAGCCAGATACTGAAATAAATGAGACAAAAATTAAAATTTGTGCATAACCAACTCAAATTCTCTCCCAGGAATTTTGTATAGAGGCCACCTTCTTATTCCCTTGACTCTGTAACTTACTATAGATGGGTAAGATATTTCTCTGTGCTTTGGTTTTCTCATTATTAAAATGGGGATGTGAATAATAGTCTCTACATTATGAGAGTGGAGTGGGAATTAATGAGTTCATGTATATATTGTTAGTAGGTGAGTGCTAGAATGGAGTAAATGCTGTGTACAGGTTACCCAGTGTAATCATTTAGTTAGTACCCCAAGGGTCACTAGGGCCACCTCCTAGATTCTATCTTACTAGGAGGACTGAGAGGACTCAGCATCAAATCAGACCCATAGCTGTAATTTATTACATTGAAAGGAGATGAAGCTAAATCAGCACTGGGGAAAGGCACTTTGGTGAAAGTCCAGAGGAAAAGAGACACAAGTTCCCAAGGGTCCTCTTCCAGCAGCAACACAGTATATATTTAGTTCCTCCCATAAGGAGTTGTGGCAGCACATGTGAGGTGTTTGCTACCAGGGAAGCTAATTAAAGACTCAAGGCCCAGAGTTTTCACAGGATGCGGATAAAGTGGGCACCTTCAGCCTAACAGCTACGAAAATTGCAAATTCCCAGAGGAAAGCAGAGTGTTGAACATGAGCCATAATGTTTACCAAACCATTGAGGCACAGTGAACTAGTCAAATAAGTTAGGGTTTAAGTTCTGAAACTCTCCTGAAATCCAAGTTCCTCAACTCCAACCTTGGAAACAGGCCTTTTATGGACATTAGACCTGTTATGTTAATTCTTTTCTATATTCTTAGATCTTTTTATCATACTACTGTCCATAAGGATTCTTGCTGAACACTTAACTGGTCATTTCCCCGTGGAATACTAATGTGGCCTAGAAAGCATAAATTAAATTGGCGGATGTGTAGCAAGATCAGGTGCATGCTACCTGGTTTACTTCTAGACAATGCCTTCATGCAAATATTTTCCACATACAACAGAACTAAGACAACATAATAACTACCTTCTGCAGCAACATAAGGCACGATTTAGGAATAAATTAACTAGACTTAATGAGCAGCTTGAACTTAATTCCTCCATCCCTTGCTTTAACAGATCAAATCTTCTAGTTACATCTTCTACATTTAATTGAGAAACAGGCTCAACTAGAACCCTGAACAGGTAACTGTCAATCAGGCTCAGATTAAAGCCATAAGTAGTCTAAGTCTTCTACAGGGGGAGAAGACTCAAGCAACCGCATCTGATAATGCCTATGAAACTTCCGAACCAGTATGTACTAATGATCTCCAAGCAAAGAACTCAACTACTGATGAAAGGAGTGTATTAATCCTTAATTCTACAAGAGGCATGTGGTCAGATAAGCTCATTTTATACTTATGTAATGCCAAACTTGGGCAAGGCAATGAGGTCCTGACCTTGAGAAGTTTACAATCTAGAGCAAACACAGACATGTGATGTGAATATAATTCAGTTAGTATGCATGGTAAAAATGCTATTGTAAAGGCTCCCCTGGGAATTTTGACTTAAAGTATTTTGCTTTGTGAGATTGAGCAAAATCATTTAGCCTTTTTGGAGTAAATTTCTCCATTTATGAAGCCTTCCAGAATTGTGCTAAAATTGTAGGATTTCAATGAAGAAAATTTCTGTTCCTTTTCTTAGAATTTATAAAGCTGGTAAATGTAGATGAGATGGCTATGATGTCTCACAGATTTTTTGAAAATTAATTTTAAGATACTAAGACATTGGAAATGTTAATATTTTCTTCACTCAACAAATTTTGCTCTGGGAAATAAAGATGGTGAAGATCATTTCTTTAACCTCAGAACTACTCTAAAAGCAATATGAGCAGTACATATTTGTTGTGGTAGTCGTCAAAGGCAAGGTATGTAAACATTGTGATTTCTTTATCCATTGAAATATATTTTTAAAAGAAAAAGTCTTGTAGTATTAAATACTCTTCCTTGCTTCATTCAGACTTGTGCAACAGTTAGCTGGTTTCTGACTTGTAACAGACCTGGGTAGTGCCACTGAGATAAAGGAAGAGCCCTTAAATCACTGGCTTCAAACTTTGTTTGAAAAGTCATTTAACAATTACCAAGTAATTAGTATAGAGTTTTAAACTGAAGCTCCAAAATATCTCACACTGCATTAAAGATTTAATAAAATACCTAACTGGACAGAGATTTTGCCTTATGGGTTAGGCAATCACAAAATTCCTAGAAAGCCCAAGGTTAGGCTGAGAGAATTGATGCACTGGTATTAATTAGATCTAAAAAAAAAAGTGTAGCTCTAGTGAAAGGAATTATTGCTTCTATTCTGGAACAGAAATGAGGATCTGGTTATTATGCAGTAAACGATTATGCTTACTATAAAATAAAGTTTAATAGAGTATATCTCATGAATTTACCAACATCTACATAATCTAAATTTGAATAAAATTGTACTTTTTAAAAAGCCATGTGGTAGCATATAGTAAGGAATTGAATCACTGGGTATTCCAATGAGTTCCCTTCTAACTATGGTAGCAAAGCAATCAAGCAGACGGAAATTAGAATATCTTAAGTTAATTGAATCATTGCCAGGAAAAAGAAGAATGCAAATGATGATTTTGCACTTTGGACAATATTACCTTTACGCTCCATTTTGTCTCTAAATTTCTATAAAATGCCATTTTTGAGAAGCTAGAAAGTTAAAAATATTACATTAGGATATTATGAGAGGAAACGACTTGAAGAAAGTACATAAGAACTTTTCACAGAAGCCATGGGATCCAAGGGAGGTGTTTTCAAGCTAGGGGAAAAAAATCCAGACTATTATTTTCTATTATTTTCCATTTTTCAATTAATATTTTGTTGATTATTTCTCCTTTAGCCCTCTCATCTCTTGTTAATGGGCTATTTTGGAAATGAAGTATTTTTGTAAGTAATTAAAAAGCACTTTCTTGTGATGGCTATTGTTGAAAATTAAAGTAAAAACATACTAATGTTATCTCTTTTTATCTCATTTCCTAATCCATCAGTTGAGAAATACTATAGAAGCTACTCCTCAACTGGAAGTTCCACCAACATTTTTCATGATTCTTTGCATGTTTCATGATATTCAATCTTCAAGGATGTCCTCAAGACCAATTTGAAAAAAAAAATGAAATTAATTGTAGCATTTTTCAGACTCACTCAAGATCTCTGTTATTTTCAAATACCTCTGATACTGAAAAGGAAATCTGGAGGAAAGGATTCAGAATATTGAAACCCATTGTCAACAATAACAAAAAAAAAAGAAATTTAGATAAGATATCACCCTTTCCATTAAATTAATAAACTTCTGACATTCGCTGTCCAGGATATATCCTAGCCAGCCATACCCAGCTAAGTCTCATCAGGTATTTATGACCACATAGATAATGCATTCATGGAAGACATTATGTTCGACATCATGAGGAATTACCCAATAATACATTTAAGCTGTCTTTCCAGATTGGTTATGGAATTTTATATGTTCTACATCTTCATTCCTCCAATAGTTAGCCCAGTAACATGTATCCCAGAAGATAATACTGATATTAGTGATTTTCCTCTTCTGAGACAAGAAATCTTTGTTGTTATTGTTGTTGTGTCCCTGAGTCATAAGGCCAGGAAGAAAATAATATAAAGTTCTGAAAACAGCACATACATCTCTCTCCTTCCTTCTCTCTCTCTCTCTCTCTCTCTCTCTCTCTCTCTCTCTCTCTCTCTCTCTTTTGTAACATCACCATCAAAGTTGATTTAATAGCTTCAACTTTTAGCCCTCTAATACTTCATGACTTCAGGATAAAGTTTGAAACTTTGTAGTATCTCATTCATACATTAATGCTCCCTTTCTGCCATAGCTCCTTCTCCTCTTCACATGTCTCCCTGTAACTGTTTAATTACACATCACATACAATGTGATTTGGAAGTCTTATAGGAAGGAGTAAACACCATCTTTCTAGGTTGGGAAAATTTAAAACAAAGAGGCAATGATGTACGACTTCTTTAAAATACCCAAGAAAAAACAAAGAGACAATACGTATTTGAAAAAATGTGTATATACACAAATGTGAAAAGATGAATGAAAAAATATGAATATTCCTCCTAAGTAATTACCACATTAAATAGGAGAGAGGCCTTGGGCATGAAGAGGAGAGTCTTCCCTTGCTCTTTGGAGCTTGAATCCCAAGGCAGGTAGCTATCTGGGATTCTCCTAATAGGGGTTGACCAATTCCCCACAAAACACAGATAAGGAAAAATTCAAGGAGTTTTGCAAGAATTCTGGGTTAAGTTTGAATTAGTTTATAGTTGGTTCCTAAAGATAACCAATTTCTAATAACAGCTATAAATTACTTTGTGGATATATCCATATTTTTAATACTTATTTTTAAGTTGTAGTTGAACACAATATCTTTATTTATTCATCTTTATGTGGTGCTGAGGATCCAACCCAGGGCCTCGCACCTGCTATGTGAGCACGCTACCACTGAGCCACAACCCCAGCCTGATATATCCATATTTATCTCAAGTTCTCCTTAATGTTTTGTTAAACAAATTCTGGTCTTTGGGGAAAATAAAGCGGTATCATATGGCTTTACTCAGGATGAGTGACATCACCTTTCAGAAGCCAATGACAAAGATAAAAGGCTGAGTAATAGTCCATCGTATATACGTATATATGTGTGAGTGTGTGTTTGTGTGTGTGTGTGTGTGTGTGTATATATATATATATATATATATATATATCACATTTTTTAATCCATTCATCTGTTGAAGGGCACTTAGATTGGTTTAGCTATTGAGAATTGAGTTGTTATAAACATTGATGTGACTGCATCACTGTAATATGCTGATTTTAACTCCTTTGGGTATAAACTGAGAATTGGGATAGTTGAGTCAAATAGTGGTTTCATTCCAGGTTGTCTAAGGAATCTCCAAACTGCTTTCCATAATGGTTGTACCAACTTGCATTCCCACCAGCAATGTATGAGTATACCTTTTTCCCCCTTCTGCAACAACATTTATTATTGTTTGTATTCTGGATAATTGCCATTCTGACTGGGGTGAAATAAAATCTTGGAGTAGTTTTGATTTGCATTCTGTAATTGCTAAAGGTATTGAACTTTTTTTCGTATATTTGTTGATTGATTATATTTCATCTTCTGTGAAGTGTCTGCTTAGTTCCTTAGCCCATTTATTGGTTGGGTTATTTGTTTTTTGTGGTGTTAAGTGTTTTGAGTTTTTATATATCCTGGAGATTAATGTTGTATCTGAGGTGCATGTGGTGAAGATTTTCTCCCATTCTGTAGGCACTCTTTTGATGTTTTTGATTGTTTCCTTTGCTGAGAAGAAGCTTTTTAGTTTGAATCCATCTGGATTCTAGTTCACAATGGTGGGGGGGATGCTAGGGAAGAATAGAATTACTTTAGATTAGGTAGAAGGGAGTAGAGGGGTATGGGGGTAGGAAGGATAGTGCAATGAATCAGACTTTATTACTCTATGTACATGTATAACTATATTACTGATGGGATTCGATATCATGTATAACCAGAGAAGAATGAGAAATTATACTCCATTATATATGATGTATCAAAGTACATTATACTGTCATGTATAACTAATTAAAACAAATTTTAAAAATTAAAAAAGGAAGCTACTAGATCTACCCAACATCTCTGGAAATACCCAACAACATCAGAATATATATTCTTTTCAAGTGTACATGGAAAATATTTCCAGAATAGACCTGTGTTGGACCAAATAGCAAGTCTCCATAAATATTAAAAGATGAAAATCATGTGAGGCATCTTCCCCCACTACTATAGAAAGAAGCTAAAAAGCAGTAACAGAAGAGTAACACTCATGAGGAAATTAACCAGCCCATTCTTTATAAACAAATAAACAAATCAAAAAAGAAATTACAGGGAGATTATAAAATACATTGAGATGACTGAAAATGAAAACACAACATTCCAAAAATGGAAAGCTTTCTTCTTAAGATTGAGAATAACACAAGGATGTCTTCTTTTGCCACTTTCAATCCACACTGGACTGAGATTTCCTCCAGGGCACTTGGGAAAGAAGAAATGCTACATTATTGGAAGGAAAGATGGGTGGTCGTCAATAATCAGTGGTTTCTTTGTTTACACTTGTTTTGTTTTCACTCTATGTTTGGGAGATGCTTACATTGTGATGTTTATAGATGTTCATTCACGGCAATACAATAAAAGTAATATCAACTCAATTACCCATTTTAGTGTTGTTCAGCATTATTATTTCTAATTATTTACTATTACAAAGTTTCTAAGAATGTTCTCATACATAGAATCAGTGCAGTTACTTAGTCAAATTGCTGAATCATAACACATGCACATAACTAACCATCATACGTAGTAAAAAATTTTTTTAGATTTGTTTAAGTAATTTACATCCCTAATAGGAATATATTGTGAAAAGTTGATGTTGTCATAATATATGTCAACCAGGAGGATGTGAAATAGTATCACACTGTGGCTTTAATTTTCTTTTTTCTTTCTTTCTTTTCTTTTTTTTTTTTTTTTGTTTGTTTTTTTAGGTACAAGGGATTGAACCCAGAAATACTTAACCACTGAACCACATACCCAACCCCCATACCCTTTCTTAAAATTTTGCAAGAGGGTCTCCCGAAGTCGCTTAGGGCCTCCCTAAATTTCTGAGGCTGGCTTTGAACTTGCAGTCCTCCAGCCTCAGCCTCCTGAGCCACTTGGATTGTAGGCATGTACCACAGTGCCTAGTTCTTTCTTTCCTAATAAGGTTGAACATCTTTTTTTTTTCCCTTTCCTTTTCTATTTGAGGTCCATCTATTCATGTTTTTTTTTCTTCTGTGGAATGTCTATTTATGTCTTTTAACAATACTGCTATTTATTCATTTGTCTTTTTCCAACTGAAGCATAGGTATTTTCCTATATTCATTATACTAATATTTTCCAGTTACATTTGTCATAATATTTTATCCCAAAATTTGCCTTGTTTTTTATTTTAAAATTCACTTTCAGTTGTCTTATTAGTCTAGAATTTTTTATGTCAACGTATTTGAATATATTTCTCTTTTTCTATTTGGTTTTCAGTTTTTTTTCTGCTTTAAGAAGTCATGCATTATAATTCATGAAGATGCTTTCTTACAGAAGTCTTCAAGTTCTTGCATTTTACACTTAATACCAGTCCATCTGGAGCTTATTGCTGTTGACAGTTTGAAATGGGGATTCATTTCACTTTTCCACAAAATAATCTATTATGTCTTACTTTCACCTCGACCTGGTTTTTCTTAAGAGACTTTGGTTATCTGACCCTCCAAATAAATTCAGAATACCTGGCTAGGTTCCATAAAAAAGCCTTTTAAGATTTTGACCAGAATTTTTTTGAATCTGTAGATTAATATGGGGACTTTTGTCTCTTTCTGTTTATGGGTAAGGTCTATATGTATTAATTTAGTTTTTATTTAATGTCTTTTTGTGACTTTTTATTATTAGAGCTGTATAGTTATATGTAACAGTTGGGTTCATCCTGAAAAATTCATATATGCATGAAAATCAATTTCATTTCATAATTCTCTCTTTTCCCTTTTCCTCCTCCCTCCTCTAAATTATTCTTCTTCTAGACTTCCTTTGCTCATCTATTGATTTGTATTTGAGTGATTCTTTATGTTATCTTATCCTTCCTTCCCCCTTACCTTTATTTCACTGTAACTTCTGCATATGAGAAAAAAACATTTGACCTTTAAGTTTCTGAGTTTGGTTAATTTCACTTAGCATGATATTCTTCATTTCTATCCATTTACCAACAAATGCCATGATTTCATTCTTTTTCATGCCTTAGTAGAAATACATTATATATATATATCACAATTTCTCAATCCATTCATCTATTGATGGGTATCTGGGTTGACTGAATAATTTAGCTATTCTAAATTGTGTTGTTATAAACATTGATGTGGCTTTGGCACTGTAGTTTGTCAATTTTAGATCTTTGGGGAAAATTCTAAGGAATGGGATAGGTGGGTCATTTGGTGATTCCATCGCTAGTTTTTTGAGGACGCTCCGTATCGCTTTCTACAGTGGTTGTACTAGACTGCAGTCCCACCAACAATGTACAAGTGCACCTTTTCTCCTACAACCTCACAACAACTTTTTATAATTTTCCCCAAACAAGAGAAGAAACACATTTTCTAGATACCTTGTTTTCCTGTTGCTAGTGAAAATGATATCCTCTTTTTTTTAACTGCCTATATTATTTCATTAGCTCTGGCTTAAGAAAAAAAACAATTAGTTTGTATCACATCTGGAAAAAAATTTAAACCGCTCATATGTTTTCTAATGATTTATTTAAAGACTAAAGTTTTCTAATAGACCATCATATCATCAGTGGATGTTAACTAATTGTATTTTTTCCCCTGATTCTTTTCCTTTTTCCCCTCCTCTTATGGTTTGTACTTGTGCCCTACCTAGGGGTGCTGTAACAAATTATTATATACTTGGTAACTTAAAACAACAAAAATTTGTCCTCTCATGGCTAATAGGCCAGAAGTCCAAAATTAAGGTTGGCAAACCATGAAGGGCTCCCATGAAGGGCTCCAGGAGAGAATTCTTCCTTGCCTCTTCTAGTTCTGGTGGCTCAAGCAATCGTTGGCTTGTGGCAGACCACTCTAGTATCTGTCTTCTATCTTCACATGACCTTTATCTTTTGTGTAAAAATTACCTTTTCCTTTGTCAAATAAAAACACCAGCCATCAGAGTAAGGGTAATTTTATATGGAGATCCTTAACTAATTACAACTGCAAAGGTTCTATTTCTAGAAAATGTCACACTCTAAGGATGATAGTGGACATTAATTTGATGGGGACACTACTCAACCCACTATATTGGGATGGCTTGATCCTCAGTACAGTACCAAGTTGATATCCTTTTTTCAACATTGAAGATAATATTTTCCTGTAGCTATTTCAGAAGATTTCAAGAAATAGAAGGTTGTCAGGAAAAGATAAAAAAAAAAAGTTAATGCCATTTTGCTTTTTCAAGCTAAGCACTATTATGGAAAACTGGAGTACGATCCCATTTGAGCTGTCTTAGGATAATTTCCCTAAAGAATTACAAAAAAGGACATTAATTCCCTAGTTCTTGTTTTTTCTACTTCTAAGGAATGTTAATTCTCGGTGTATCTTTTAATATCTACATTGGGTAAGAAAGAGTGTATGTTAGGCAAGTGGAAGCTATTAGAAGAGGGAGCTGTTGTGTCCACAGAGAATACCCAACCCTGATAATATTACCATTCTCTCAATGGACTGACATCAGACAAAACTAAGATAGCTGAGGAAAGAAGCTGACCAACATTCACTTGACAAGTCATCTGATCAGCCTGATAGTTGAAAAAAAATCTCTCTACAAGTGGATGCTCCTTAGTGGATAAACATGGAGCCCAAAGACATGTGCCCTTTGCAGCCTCTCACATGGCTTCCTTCTCATGTTTCTTTCTCATATTCTTTGTCTCTAATATTCTATTCTTCCTTCTTCCAAATGTCTGCTAAACAAGTCAACTCATTTCCAAACTCTAGAAGTCCAGGCCTACCTGAAGTTCAGGCTATTTTAACTCCCTATAAAATGAACTATCAAATGTTCTCTTTTATGGCTTTTCCCATTGGGAGGATTTTCAACACTATCTTTAGACACCATGGAATAGGGATGTAGTAATAGGGCTACAATACAGGGACAGATCAGTAGTATCAACAGACCAGACCAACATACCATCTTGAACCAAGACTGAGTCTTCCACACTCTGATAGTTGGTCATTGGAATGATTCCCCTACTCACATGAAGACATCTGTGTGAAATGAAGGGAAAGTGACTGATACAGCCAAAGTAGACCACAGAGGGGTCTGGTCACCACTTAGTACAATGTATTTGTGCTTTTTGGAGCTTTGGGGTTCTAATCTTGAAAGTATAAATCATTTCCATTTCTATTGGAAGTATTGCACCCAGCTGGTTTTAGAACTTAACGGATCTAATAAGAACCAATTTATGGGGCTGGAGTTGTGAGCTCTTGCCTAGCATGTGTGAGGCACTGGGTTCAATTCTCAGAACCACATATAAGTAAATAAAATAAAGGTCCATTGACAACTAAAAACACATTTTTAAAAAGAACTAATTTATGGCAGGTGTGTTCGTGAGATAATCAAATGGTGTTCCATGATCAGCTTCTCAGAGTAGTGGCAGACCACTCTAGTATCTGTCTTCTATCTTCACATGACCTTTATCTTTTGTGTAAAAATTACCTTCTCCTTTCTTTAATAAAAACACCAGCCATCAGAGTAAGGGTAATTTTATATAGAGAAGATTCCAAGAACATATTTTAAACGTATTTTTAAAAAGAACTAATTTATGACAGGTGTGTTCGTGAGATAATCAAATGGTGTCCTATAATCAGCTTCTCAGAGTAGGGTCTAGAGTATCCCAGGAGCTGCTTTCAAATAATAGGTCTCATTACAAAAAACATTTTTAGAAACCTCAGGGTCTGTACTGTGTCTCTTTAATTGAAGTTTACAAGATTCTATACACAAAATTATCCACCACAGATATTCCCACCGCCTTCCATCAGCTCTATTATGTGATCTAAGCAGCAAGACTGCTTGCAGCTCAGCTTGGTCCTGTTGCAAAATTCTCTCTTGCTCTTGGCTCCATTCAAAATTATCAGTTTTTCAATACTCCCAATAATTGGGTCAGTACAATAATTCTGAAGACAGTGCTTCTTAAATTAAAATAGGGGGGAAGGAAGATGGCAGCGAGGGGAGTGCATTGCCCCCGTGTGCTGCTTCACTGTGTGGGAGTATGACAAGTCAGGACGGCTAAAGGATATCTTGTTAGGAATTTCCAGCAATAGTGGGGTGCTCCGGAACCTGGAGGAAGGATTTCCATCTCACGAGGATCGGCTACGGGGACTCAAACGCGAGAGGTTTGTTGCACGGAGGGTAACACTGCTTATTCAGCAAATCGCCCCGCGGCTAGAGTCTGCAGTGCGCGCTGGGAAACGAGGAGATAGCGACGCAGGAATACAGCGCTGCAGTTTCTGCCAGCCATGCAAGCACCGTACTCAGGGCTGAATTCTGGGTTTTAGACGGGGGAAGGAAGCGGCCCATCTCAGTTCTCCACACCGGTCAGACCACAGAGGAGGTCAGCAGCCACCATGTTGGAAAGCTGAGGTCACCATCCCTGTTTTCGACTGACCGCAGCTCATTCAGCCATAGAACAGGTAATTTCAGGCTGCAATTCGCCTGCGGCTTGCAGACAGATTGCTAGGGTTCAGTGCCTGGGGGCTTCTTAGAACCTGATCTTATCGGAGCGAACACCGAGCGCGGGGCGGCCGAGTTCCGGCTCCCGGAACCGTCCCGGAACCGCCCTGGCCCAGGGCTGCGGAGCCTGCGGAGGCTGCTTCTTGGACCCTGCTCCTATCAGAGCATACACCAAGCACTAAGCGGCCAAATTCCGGCTCCCGGAACTGAGCCCGCGGGGACTGCTTCTTGGAGCCTACACTTATAGGAGCTTACACCGAGCACGGAGCGGCCGAGTTCTGGCTCCCAGCACTTCCCTGGCCCGGGGCTAGGAGCCCGCGGAAACTGCTTCTAGGTCTGGGTCCTGCTGAGGGCCGGTCAGGACTCACCCGTTGCTTTGGTTGCCCGGCAAGGGGAACGAAAGGCTGCCATTCGCATAGGATACCAACATGGCAGAGATCTGATGTCATCAGAAAGCGGCGGAGGAGAGAACTTCATCAATACCCGCGGCGACATAAACAGTTGGTCTCCTGGTAGGGGGGGTGAGGCACAGACACCCGAGTCTCCTCAATTTGTCGTGGAGCCAGAGGGTAGGAGCAGGACCGCTGCCAGCGCCCGGAGCAGGCCCAGCAGCTCGCCAGCGTGGTGACCGCGTGACCCCAATTGGAGAGGGGGCGGAGCGGAGCCGCCACCCGCACCCGCAAGGTGGGCAGACCCGCGACCCAGTGGTACATGGGCGTGGTAGGAGGGGCAGGGCAGAGCCGCCATTCGCGCTTGCAAGGTAAACAGACCTGTGACAGCCTGGCGGGTCAGGCCCAGTGGCCTGCCAGTGTGGTACACACGCCACCCCAACTGGAGTAGGGGCAGAGCAGATCCTTCTCCCATGCCCGGATCAGGCCCTGCCCGTGTGGTGGTCACGTGACCCCAATTGGAGTGGGGGCGGAGCGGAACCGCCACCCGTGCCTGCAGGGTGAGCAGACCTGTGACCAACCTGCAGATCAGGCCCAGGGGTCCGCAGGCGTGGTAGGAGGGGCAGGGCAGATCCGCCGCCCGCGCCTCCAAGGTAGGCAGACCTGCAACAGACCGGCGGATCAGGCCCAGGAGCCTGCCGGCGTGGTACACACACCACCCTAATTGGAGTAGGGGCAGAGCAGAGTCGCCGCCCGTGCCAGGAACAGGCCCAGCGTCCTGCAGGCGGGGTAGTCACGACACCCCAATTGGAGTAGGGGCAGAGCAGAGCCTCCACCCGTGCCCGAAAGGTGGGCAGATCTGCGACCGACCAGCGGGACAGGCCCAGTGGCCTGCCGGTACAACAGACACGTCACCCCATTTGGAGTAGGGGCAGAGTAGAGCCGCCACCCGCGCCTGCAGGGTAGGCAAACCTGCAACCGACCGGCGGATCAGGCCCGGTGGCCTGCCGGCGTGGTACACTCGTCACCCCAATTGGAGTAGGGGCAGAACAGAGCCGCCGCCAGCACCCAGAACAGGCCCAGTGACCTGCCGGCGTGGTAGCCATGACACCCCAATTGGAATAAGGAGAGAGCAGAAGCGCCGCCCGCACCTGCAGGAAAGATAAGCAAGCAGTATGAAAAGACAAGGAAAGAAAGGACCACAAGCAATGCAGGTCAACGCAACTTTAGAAGAGGTAACAGCTGCAGCAGATGGAATGTCAGATAAAGAATTCAGGATATACATGCTTCAGATGATCCTGGAGTATCAAGGAAGACATTAAACAGCAAAATCAGAAAATGAAAGATCACTTCGACAATGAATTACGCAAACAAATCCAGGAAGCAAAGGATCAACTATACAGGGAGATAGAGGTTATAAAAAACAAACAAACAGAAATCCTAGAAATGCAGGAAATAATAAACCAACTTAAAAACTCAATGGAGAATACTACCAGCAGAGTAGAACACTTAGAAGATAGAACATCAGACAATGAAGACAAAGTATTTCAACTGGAAAAGAACATAGACAGCTCAGTAAGACTCTTAAGAAACCATGAGCAGAACATCCAAGAAATATGGGATAACATTAAGAGACCAAACTTAAGAGTCATTGGGATACAGGAAGGTACAGAGCTCCAAACCAAAGGAATGAGCAGTCTAATCAATGAAATAATATGAGAAAACTTCCCAGACTTGAAGAATGAGACAGAATCCCAAATCCTAGAAGCCTACAGGACGCCAAATGTGCAAAATCATAAGAGATCCACACCTAGACACATTATAATGAAGATGCCCAACATACAGAATAAGGAGAGAATTTTAAAAGCTACAAGAGAAAGGAAGCAGATTACGTTTAGGGGTAAGCCAATCAGGATAACAGCTGATATTTCAACACAGACTCTGAAAGCTAGAAGATCCTGGAGTAACATATTTCAAACACTGAAAGAAAATGGGTTCCAACCAATAATTGTGTATCCAGCGAAATTAAGCTTCAGGATGGAAGATGAAATTAAAACCTTCCACGATAAACAAAAGTTTAAAGAATTCGCAGCTAGAAAACCATCTCTTCAAAACATCCTCGCCAAAGCATTACAGGAAGAGGAAATGGAAAATAACAATGAAAACCAACAGTGGGAGGTAGGACAGTGAAGGGGGGAAAATAATCAAAGAGGAAATCAAACCATGTTTAGTAACAGAAATAAACAAATATGGCTGGAAGAACAACCCATATCTCAATAATAACCCTAAATGTTAATGGCTTAAACTCACCAATCAAGAGACACAGGCTAGTAGAATGGATCACAAAACAAGACCCAACAATATGCTGCCTACAGGAGACGCATTTGATAGGAAAAGACATACATAGGCTGAAGGTGAAAGGTTGGGAAAAATCATATCACTCATATGGACTTCGGAAACAAGCAGGAGTGTCCATACTCATATCAAATAAAATAGATTTCATGCCAAAGTTAATCAAAAGGGATAAAGAGGGACACTACATACTGCTTAAGGGAACCATACACCAACAAGACATAACAATCATAAATATTTATGCCCCAAACAATGGTGCAGCTATGTTCGTCAAACAAACTCTTCTCAAGTTCAAGAGTCTAATAGACCACCATATCATAATCATGAGAGACTTCAACACACCTCTCTCGCCACTGGACAGATCTTCCAAACAAAAGTTGAATAAGGAAACTATAGAACTCAATAACAGTATTAATAACCTAGACTTAATTGACATATATAGAGTATACCACCCAACATCAAGCAGTTACACTTTTTTCTCAGCAGCACATGGATCCTTCTCAAAAATAGATCATATATTATGTCACAGGGCAACTCTTAGACAATATAAAGGAGTAGAGGTAATACCATGCATCTTATCTGATCATAATGGAATGAAACTGAAAATCAACGATAAAAGAAGGAAGGAAAAAGCATACATCACTTGGAGAATGAACAGTAGGTTGCTAAATGATCAACGGGTTATAGAAGACATCAAGGAGGAAATTAAAAAATTCTTAGAGATAATGAAAACACAGACACAACATATCGGAATCTATGGGACACATTGAAAGCAGTTCTAAGAGGAAAATTCATTGCTTGGAGTTCATTCCTTAAAAAAAGAAAAAAACAACAAATAAATGATCTCATACTTCATCTCAAAATCCTAGAAAAAGAAGAGCAAAACAACAGCAAAAGAAGTAGAAGGCAAGAAATAATTAAAATCAGAGCTGAAATTAATGAAATCAAAACAAAAGAAACAATTGAAAAAATTGACAAAACTAAAAGTTGGTTCTTTGAAAAAATAAACAAAATCGACAGACCCTTAGCCATGCTAGCGAAGAGAAGAAGAGAGAGAACTCAAATTACTAGCATACGGGATGAAAAAGGCAATATCACAACAGACACTTCAGAAATACAGAAGATACTCAAAAATTATTTTGAATCCTTATACTCCAATAAATTAGAAGATAGTGAAGGCATAGATAAATTTCTTAAGTCATATGATCTGCCCAGATTGAGTCAGGAGGATATAGACAACCTAAACAGACCAATATCAATTGAGGAAATAGAAGAAACCATCAAAAGACTACCAACTAAGAAAAGCCCAGGACCGGATGGGTATACAGCAGAATTTTACAAAACCTTTAAAGAGGAACTAATACCAATATTTTCAAGCTACTTCAGGAAATAGAAAAAGAGGGAGAACTTCCAAATTCATTCTATGAGGCCAACATCACCCTGATACCTAAACCAGACAAAGACACTTCAAAGAAAGAAAACCTCAGACCAATATCTCTAATGAACCTAGATGCAAAAATCCTCAATAAAATTCTGGCGAATCGGATACAAAAACATATCAAAAAAATTGTACACCATGATCAAGTAGGATTCATCCCTGGGATGCAAGGCTGGTTCAATATACGGAAATCAATAAATGTTATTCACCACATCAATAGACTTAAAAATAAGAACCATATGATCATCTCGATAGATGCGGAAAAAGCATTCAACAAAGTACAGCATCCCTTTATGTTCAAAACTCTAGAAAAACTAGGGATAACAGGAACATACCTCAATATTGTAAAAGCAATCTATGCTAAGCCTCAGGCTAGCATCATTCTGAATGGAGAAAAACTGAAGGCATTCCCTCTAAAATCTGGAACAAGACAGGGATGCCCTCTCTCTCCACTTCTGTTCAACATAGTTCTCGAAACACTGGCCAGAGCAATTAGACAGACGAAAGAAATTTAAGGCATAAAAATAGGAAAAGAAGAACTTAAATTATCACTATTTGCAGATGATATGATTCTATACCTAGCAGACCCAAAAGGCTCTACAAAGAAACTATTAGAGCTAATAAATGAATTCAGCAAAGTGGCAGGATATAAAATCAACACGCATAAATCAAAGGCATTCCTGTATATCAGCGACAAATCCTCTGAAATGGAAATGAGGACAACCACTCCATTCACAATATCTTCAAAAAAAATAAAATACTTGGGAATCAACCTAACAAAAGAGGTGAAAGACTTATACAATGAAAACTACAGAACCCTAAAGAGAGAAATAGAAGAAGATCTTAGAAGATGGAAAAATATACCCTGTTCATGGATAGGCAGAACTAACATCATCAAAATGGCGATATTACCAAAAGTTCTCTATAGGTTTAATGCAATGCCAATCAAAATCCCAACGGCATTTCTTGTAGAAATAGAGAAAGCAATCATGAAATTCATATGGAAAAATAAAAGACCCAGAATAGCAAAAACAATGCTAAGCAGGAAGTGTGAATCAGGCGGTATAGCGATACCAGACTTCAAACTATATTACAGAGCAATAGTAACAAAAACAGCATGGTACTGGTACCAAAACAGGCGGGTGGACCAATGGTACAGAATAGAGGACACAGAAACCAATCCACAAAACTACAACTATCTTATATTTGATAAAGGGGCTAAAAGCATGCAATGGAGGAAGGATAGCATCTTCAACAAATGGTGCTGGGAAAACTGGAAATCCATATGCAACAAAATGAAACTGAATCCCTTCCTCTCACCATGCACAAAAGTTAATTCAAAATGGATCAAGGAGCTTGATATCAAATCAGAGACGCGCCGTCTGATAGAAGAAAAAGTTGGCTACAATCTACAGTCGGTGGGGTCGGGCTCCAAATTCCTCAATAGGACACCCATAGCACAAAAGTTAATAACTAGAGTCAACAAATGGGACTTACTCAAACTAAAAAGTTTTTTTCTCAGCAAAAGAAACAATAAGAGAGGTAAATAGGGAGCCTACACCCTGGGAACAAATCTTTACTCCTCACACTTCAGATAGAGCCCTAATATCCAGAGTATACAAAGAACTCAAAAAATTAGACAATAAGAGAACAAACAACCCAATCAACAAATGGGCCAAGGACCTGAACAGACACTTCTCAGAGGAGGACATACAGTCAATCAACAAGTACATGAAAAAATGCTCAACATCTCTAGCTGTCAGAGAAATGCAAATCAAAACCACCCTAAGATACCATCTCACTCCAGTAAGATTGGCAGCCATCATGAAGTCAAACAACAACAAGTGCTGGCAAGGATGTGGGGAAAAGGGTACACTTGTACATTGCTGGTGGGACTGCAGATTGGTGCAGCCAATTTGGAAAGCAGTATGGAGATTTCTTGGAAAGCTGGGAATGGAGCCACCATTTGACCCAGCTATTCCCCTTCTTGGTCTATTCCCTAAAGACCTAAAAAGAGCATGCTACAGGGACACTGCTACATCGATGTTCATAGCAGCACAGTTCACAATAGCAAGACTGTGGAACCAACCTAGATGCCCTTCAATAGACGAATGGATAAAAACAAATGTGGCATTTATACACAATGGAGTATTACTCTGCATTAAAAAATGACAAAATCATAGAATTTACAGGGAAATGGATGGCATTAGAGCAGATTATGCTAAGTGAAGCTAGCCAATCCCTAAAAAACAAATGCCAAATGTCTTCTTTGATATAAGGAGAGTAACTAAGATCAGAGTAGGGACGAAGAGCAGGAGAAGAAGATTAACATTTAACAGGGATGAGAGGTGGGAGGGAAAGGGAGAGAGAAGGGAAATTGCATGGTAATGGAAGGAGACCCTCAGGGTTATACAGTGGAGGGGGTAGAGAGAGAGGAGGGGAGGGGAGGGGAGAGGTGGGGAGGGGGGAGGGGGGAGGATGGGAAAGGCAGCAGAGCACAACAGACACTAGTATGGCAATATGTAAATCAATGGATGTGTAACTGATGTGATTCTGCAATCTGTGTATGGGGTGAAGGTGGGAGTTCATAACCCACTTGAATCAAAGTGTGGAATATGATATGTCAAGAAATTTGTAATGTTTTGAGCAACCCACAATAAAAAATTTAAAAAGAAAGAAA